>NC_088203.1:35671460-36021460 GCF_037126465.1 Ornithodoros turicata
GCAGCAGCGTATCGACGACGTCTGGTACCCTGTGGCGTTCTTTTCCCACCGACTAAACGACGCGCAAACTCGCTACAGTGTCTTTGGTCGCGTGCATTTGGCCATCTACGCAGCAGTCCGTCATTTCCGGTACTTCCTGGAAGGCCGCGCATTTCATGTTTTAACCGATCATAAGCCCCTCGCATTCGTATTTCGTACCAACCGCACCGACTACCTCGCCCGCAAAGTCCGGCATCTGGCGTACATTTCGGAATTCACGACGGACATACGTCATGTGCACGGGGTGGACAACAGTGCCGCGGACGCCCTCTCTCGCATTGATTCAATTTCTGCGCCATGCACCGTCGGTTTCGAGGACATCGCAGCGGCGCAAGCTCACGACTCCGAACTGCACCAACTGCTAGCCACGCAAGACACGTCACTGGTGCTGCGCGAAGTCCCTATCCCGGCCACACCGACGACTGTCATTTGCGATACCAGCACAGGCGTTAATCGACCGTTCATTCCCGTCACGTTGCGCCGGCCCATCTTCGACTCGACCCACGGCCTTTCCCATCCTGGCGTGCGCGCGACCCAAAAGCTCCTGACACAACGCTACGCCTGGCCGCGCATGAACAAGGATGTCCAACGCTGGGTCAAGACCTGCATCCCTTGTTAGCGCGCGAAGGTCGGCCGCCGCACTCGAACTCCACTTCAACCGTTCCTGCCACCTCGCGCCCGATTTGATCATGTGCATGTGGACATCGTCGGTCCCCTGCCACCATCTCAAGGTTACAGGTACATTCTAACCTGTATCGATCGATTTACGAGGTGGCCCGAAGCAGTCCCGCTGACCGACATCACCGCTCAATCAGTCGCTGAAGCTTTTGTCGCATTATGGATCGCGCGGTTCGGATGCCCCTCCATCGTGACCACCGACCGCGGACGGCAGTTTCAGTGTTCACTGTTCACTGCTCTTACACAGCTGCTCGGAACTCGCCATATCCACACGACTGCCTATCGCCCCGCGGCGAATGGGCTAGTCGAGCGACTACACCGGCAGCTGAAGGTGGCACTCACTGCTCACGATAACCCCGCGCACTGGAGCCAACACCTTCCCTTCGCACTGCTGGGCATCAGATCCTCCGTCAAGGAAGACCTTAGCTGCAGTTCAGCAGAGTTGGTGTACGGCTCCCCGATCCTGCTCCCATGTGATTTTCTCAGCCCCAGCCCCACCGAGCCCCATCCATCCCACACCGCGTACATCGACAAGCTCCATGACTTGTTCCGCTCCATCACCCCGGTTGCGCCGCGCATGCCGACGCGGAGAACCGTTTTCGTCAGCCAGGACCTCAAGAACGCTTCGCACGTGTTCATCAGAACCGACCGCGCCAAGCCACCCCTTACGCCACACTACTCCGGACCGTACCCTGCGCTCTCCTGCACCTCCAAGACCGTCGTCGTCGTCGACCTCGGTGGCAAACACGACACAGTAGCCCTGGATCGCGTGAAGGCAGCGTACGTCTCCTCCGTCATCCCCTTTAACACCTACTTGGACCTTCCCGCCTATTCAGCCACACTGAAGCCCGAAGGACTGTGACATGGTCTCTTTCTTCCGACCGTCTCCAGCCGGACGACGCTCTAGAGGGGGGAGCCCTGTAGCGCCCTCTGTGGACGCCATCATGATGACGACGACGCAATAAACGCGCCGGCCAGTTGTCACCTGGCAGGTGCACAGCACGGACCTATGTTCCTTATTATCTGCTAGGTATCTAAATGCTCTTAAAAAAAAAGAAAGGATGATGAGTAGGTGAGGGTCACGATTTGGTCTCACGATATACATAACCGCGTACTAAGAGTTATTATTACGACTCAGGGAGGCAGAAACCCTACAGTCCCTAGGTTGGACTGGTTGGAACTAGTAACCAAGCCGTAATTTAATTGAGTCAGACCACTGGCAGAATGCGTGGAGGCTGAACGCAAATTCATTGTGTTTATTTCTTTTTCTTTTTTTATATTCTGTTCTGTACTTTTCGCAGATTTGACAAGATTGGGCTAGAGTCACAATTCTGGTAATTTTGTGAAGATACCACGTGACATTCTTCTAAGCCATATGAATACAATGAAAGGCTCTCACCATTGTCAACAGGAAAACGTACGAGGTTCCTGGTGTCAGTCGCGGGAGGTGAACAGGTGAGTAGCTTTTTCTCCGTATAGACACTGCAGTCAATCGGAGGATATCAATATAGCATACGGTGACTAATGAGGTTTTTCACTATGAAAAACCGCTAACGCCAGTTCATAAAATTTCAAACACCAGAGTTATGTCCAGTACCCACGCATTATATGCAATTTCTTGGTGACGTGTGAGAAAGACTTGTTGTGCTGAAGGATGCCGCAGATTGGCCGAGCTTTGCCATCAGCATACGATAACTGCACATTGCATACCCTTTGCGAACTCGACTATGAGTTACCCAGCTCACGAATGGACTGTCATAAAAGAACTGCGTACGTCTTTAGAGAACGCGAAACGTCGAGGTGGCATATCACGAAACAACATCGTACATATAAAATCGTGACGTTATTGTTCAAAGTGTGTGTATACACTGTCTCCGATCGTGAATAGAGTACGGCCTATGACGAACACATAGCCCGCTCATTTCACTGAATTAAAGTGGCACTGTACGAATTAGCTAAGTGAGTGAGTGAGTGGAGTACGAACAAATTAAGTGGAAGTAGAAAAAAATTGGGCGGGCTCAGTCGTGACCGAGCTGTAGTGTTTTACATGAAAACGTCACGATCTCCGATACAATTGCCCCTTTGCGGGATTTTTGTGAGCAGAATGGTACGCGTGGGCCAAACTCGTTTGGCTCGAACGACACTGCGAAGGCGGCGCGCGCAGCCTCCAATCGCCGCTGCGCCTGGGGTTCACTGGCAGGCTCTGCCTCCTCCACGATGCTGAGCCCACCCACCCCTCTCTGGGTGAACTCCATCGTCTGTGTCGGTCACGTTGACACTCGCACAAGTGGAAGTTGCCCAGCTGGTAGAGGGTAAGCGCTTGCTGTGTGCGCGGACTGTCGAATTTGCCTGCGCCGCTAATCTTCTTCGGCGCTCCCGTAGATCTTGCCATCGCTCTGTGCTAGACTTTGCGGGATTTCTGGGTTCCTGTCTAGGCGCGCTTTGTGTTGGTAGCTGTTTCTGTAGATTCTGATCACATTTTAGTTTCATATATGCCGGCATTCTTGCAGAAGTTTCGTATATCAATTTTGCCAATTAAAAAAAAAAATTGGTTAGTCTTGTTGAAGCCGATATCGCTTAAGGTCAGGTAGAACAACTCAAGCGCTTTCCGACGACAGCTCGTTGGGCGTACTGGCTTCACCGGTTCACGAGATAGACTGCCCGCAAGATACGCGTATCCCTGTATTTCCGTCTCTCTCGCACGCTGGATTTAGGCGGTTGGTTGCTATCGGTTTATCATCCACCGAGTTATCGCGACATGAAATTCGCCATAATTTCGTTGCATCGTAAATTTTGACCTGGATACCAAACCGAACTTACAGACGTTTTCACGTCAAAATGACGTTCACTCAAGACTCCCTCATTTCTCGTGTCTGCGATGCCTTCCACGTTATTTCATGGAATTTCATAACTTCGCTTTCACAACGAAACGCTTTGTTTAGTCCACGCTGTACCCTTGGAAAGTTCTGAATCTGGAGCACACAGACAGACAAACACAAGCCTATGGGAGGCTCAGAAAATGAAACCTTAAAAACTTGGCAATCATCAAATATGCCAGACCGCTACGGGAATCGGAGCATGGACCTCTTAATCCGGTCTTATCGCTACACCTACACTCGCACAGCTTATACGTGACTCGCTAAGGGGCCTCATGCAACGAACACGGCACGCACTCACTCGCTTCACATTCTCTCCTACATGTATGTTTTCTCATATAAAAACACATGCATGCGACACTGGATGAGGCAACGGCACGTGATGTGACTTTGATAACAAGGCTTGATGCGACTGTGGTGAGACATGAAACGACTGCCATATTGAAAAGTTATACTTTTGTGCTGGAGCTTTTTTTTAGGGGGGGGGGGAGAGGGCGGGTCCAAGGGATATGCAACGGGGATACAATTTATGGACCCGTCGGTTCGAAGAAGATGAGGTAGCGCTGCTCACGAACGACTCGATCAGAACACTCCCTGTGTCGGCACACCTAAATAATAAAAATTACGTTTCGTACTTGCAGTGTATGACGTGGTTCGTATAAGTATTTCCCACTCGTAGAAACGTTACTTACACTTTTCCTTTGCTGACGTAGGTTACATCGAGGGCCCCTGAAGGGGTCTTCGTTGATCTGTAGCACATGTCCCCAATGTATGGGTCCTTTTTGTAATTCTTGTAAAGCAGATAGTATGAAGCTCCCACGGGGAAGGTTTCGTCGCACTGTAAAGTCGGTTAATCTATCTGAGTGCTTGCTGGTGCATTTTTTGCTTACACATGCTTAGACAGAATGCATTCATGGTTTCCTAAATACACAGGGTGATTATTTTTATTCCTCACAGTTTTTTGATAAAAAGCTATGAGAATAGCCTGGATGTCGGTTTTGCACTTGAGTTACACGACCAGGTGGACATCCTCTCGAAGAAGGTATACAACAACAACAGGACTAATCACGTAGAATTAATTAGGTAACGCTTTAGTTAGGGGGTTTCGGGCAAAAGCGAGATAGTAGAATGAGAGTCTATCCTCTAGAGTGACCATCCGAGACTAATTAGCGAGCAGTGTGTCGATGTGTTTTCGCTGCACGTCGTATGGCGCCGAAGAACTCGAAAAAAAAAGTGTTGCGCGGTGAAATGTGCGTTTGGCTATAAAAAAAAGCACCGCCTGGAACGAAATTTTATTTGTTTTCCGATAAGTCTCATGAAACGGTGAGAAGACTGAAGTGGGTCGGTGGAGCTAAACGTGTGCAGTGAAACGCTGCCGTCAAGCATGTCCGCTACAAGTAATGTTAACCACTGTCGGAAAGCTAAGCGACCTTCATTCATTGTGTCTTTTAGTAAAGATAGCTCACAGTGGATGCCCATCAATAACACTGTCATACGTAATCACCATTTCGCCGACGCTGCTAAGCCAAATGATTCAATAAGTCATTCGTACATTCCGTGTATTTTCCCTTCCGTTTAAAGGGAAGCCCGCTCCTTCAAGCTCAATCTCCTTGCAAAAGCTAATAATTAAGGACAACCCATTCTCCCTCTACACTTACTCATTAAAGGGGTTGGGACACTTTCATAGATTCCGTTTATTACATCATGGACGAATTGCACTGCACGTGAGAATAGTAAGGCAAAAATAATTATTATTTTACGTGTCGTAGACATCGAAGCTGAGCTTCGACGTAGAACTTACACTGTTGTATCGAAAACTGACCTCAAATCGCACATGTGGAAACTGTTTGCCATGTCGCCGACGAAAATGGCATGAGCATCCCAAATGTGGTCGCTTGTTCAAGCTGTAAGCCTGTTAGCAGACTTGTAGGACGTAAGGTTGGAACATCGAACTTTCTGAAGCATGTGTGCCGTGGCCTTACCTTACAGCGAAGATAACATCAAACACGCTCCCCGGTGCAGCGAGTGACGTGCTACTGAAACGCGTTGCCCGCTTTGTAGCCAAATATGTCATCTCGTGCAGTGGATTTCTTACGTTAGCAGAGTACGTAGTAGATGTGGGAGCGAAGTACGGCTGGGTGGATGTAAAACAAGCGATCCCACATCTCGCCACGGTTTGTCGTTCTATGAAAGAAATCGCAGCTCAGGAGCGACACTCTTTGAAGTCTAAGCTGCGTGAAATACTCAGCAACAATGGTGGAGCTGTCACCCTTGACATTTGGAGCGATGACTTAAAAAAATGGCGTACTTAAGTGTGCAGTGCATTTCACTTTTGAATGGGACTTACAAAGTCGCGTTCTAATTCGATAAGAAGACGGCTGAGAACATTAAGACCTCCATAAATAAAAGACCTCGCTAAGATAGCTATTCTTCGAAATTATCGGCTACACCCAGTTTCGGACAGAATTGTTTTCGTTAGTGATCGAGGAGCAAGTGTTATTGCCGCCCTCAGACAGTACGATCACTTGCATTGTTCCGTGCATGTTCTCAACACTGTTGTAGAGACTGCACTCAAGCAGACTGCAGCTGACATGTCTGACGTTGGCGCTGTTATAGCCGCTTGTCAAGAGCTGACTACCTACTTGAAGCGGTCGGGACAGCAGTACCGCTTCCCGAAGTATTTGAAGGGGGACGTCAGCACCAGGTGGAATAGAAAGTTGCGTATACTACAAACAATCGACTCCCAATGGGATTCCTGTCGAGTCAGTTTGGCGGACTACAGGAATCAGCCACTACATTGATGCTATTTATCGAAGAGTTCTCCGTGCAACGACAATTTTCGGAACCGTTCAAGCGAGCGTCAGATACCATTGAGGGATCGAGCTATCCAACTCTCTTCCTTGCGGTGCCTTGGTACTTGAAGCTGAAGAACGTCCTTCATAGCCCACTCAGCGGTGAAACGAAATGGGAATCGGTTCTGAAGGCATATGCAAAAGCTTGTCTGCTGTCCAAGTTTGAAATCACCGCTTGGCACATGATTACGCTATTTCTTCACCACAGTTAAAAAGGAATAAAGATGCCGACTGTCCAGCAGAAGGCAGAAGCCATCGAAAATGTTGGCGACCTCTTGGAAGCTCGGAGGAGACGGGGCTCGTACCACAGAGTTAGCGGCCGTGATGACCACTGAGTTCGCGAAAGATCCACATCTCAGGGTCAACTGTCAGAATTCATGGATGTCTCAAACGACGAGAAGGAGAATTGTGAAGAGATTGATGCCTACCAGCAGATAAAAGAGAAAAGTGATCACGCGGACTTACTGCAATGGTGGAAAACACAGGAAACAGAGCTCCCTTCTTTAGCAAGAACGGCTACGTTCGTGCACAGCATACCTGCGTCCCGCGTGCCAAGCGAGAGGGTCTTCTCGATCGCGGGCCACTTCCTTCGGGAAAGGAGGACATGTCTAAGGTCATACAAGGTAGATGACGTACTGTTTCCCAACCGTCTGTATGTAAAAAATAAATAGAAGATCTATTTCCATGTAGTACCCTTCAAGCGAACGTTTCTTTCCACCAAAGACATGACCTCCATTTGCGCGGATGAAGCTATAAACCGGATATGCAACTGGTTTTGTGGATGCGGATGCAGACCTCTAAAATTGCACGAATGCGGTTGCGGTTGCGGAAAGCGCAAGCGCGGATGCGGTAGGGATGCGGATACCACGAAGGCCAGCCGCGCACACCTCTAACTATAACCTCAACGTGACACAAGAAACAAAGCAAGGCATTTACCTTGCTCCTGTTGTAATACTTGGAAAGGTCTAGACGTGATGGGTCCAGACCATAAGGATTTTGCCTATCGCCCACAGCAGCTTCTAGTTGAGCCACCACAACGAATAGGAAAGACACAGCGCCAGCTACAGCACAGCACATCATGCTTAGAGGTGTTGTGCCAAAGTGAAACACATATTCTGTGGGGGGTTTTGTGAATACCCAGCTGTCAAAGATCAAAAATGCTACCCAGCTGTGACACGCGAACTAGATAGATAGAGAAATGCCACGTGCTGACCCATTTTTTAGAACGTGGGTTGCTCACGTTAGTGTCATCGTATCGTGACACCAAAACTAAAGCCTGAAAGTTGGAAAGAATGGGACCGCAGTAATTCATGCGGCGGAGGTACACTGAGAGAAATAAAAAGAAACAGGTGAGAAGAAGATACTAGTTCCTTCATGGTACTTGTGGGTGTACCTCTAACACGGCGGGAAGCGGGTGATACGCACCGTTATTCCGAACGGCCACCAAACAATGAAATTCAAGTATAGCTCACTAAAAGCATCCAACACCAGAACCTGAACCTCAAGAGGGTCAAGCTTCGAGTCCTGGTGTCGGTACCCGCATTACTGGCAACCAGAGTGCCCGCAGAAGCTCAGCTACAGCCATTTTATTCAACATAACAGGAGCTTCGGTTCAAAGTCCGAAATCAAACAAGGTATTCTGTACATAATATATCGTTCAGATCAGTTTTACATTTATTGTTAGGCTAACTTTACAATAGTACGAAATGTTAGCCCGAACAGTTAATTATCATGTGAGCGAAGCACTCACACAAGTCCTTCGTGCAAATTCCTCAGCCTGTCCGACAAGGTTGACGTCCGAGCACTAATAGCAACTCGTGGGAAATGCTATTTCCTGAAACCGGCGCCGAACGCTAGCAATCGCGTCCGTCTTCGTTGCTCAGACTGCCGTTCTTCCGTTGTCCTTGTTTGAAGGCGGATAAAAATACAAAATAAAAAACTATCGAGGAGTCATTTTTTGAACGACGCTCCGATCGCTCCGATCGCTCCGATGGACGTGTATGCGAGAAAGTGACACGTCACAAATGACATGTCTTGTTCTCGGTGACGGAAGGTTTTTCGTGCTTTCTCAGCTTGCCATGGCCATGCAACATGGCCGTGCAACATGTCGCCATACCGGGCAGACAAACCTTACGTGTAACATCACGGCACCATTATTCACTCCTGGGGAAGCGGTGTATGTCGCCAGCAGTCGCTTACCGAAAAACGACGATGTGAACACCCGGGATGCGTAATCCCCGGGTATGAGGGCTTGCGTAAAGTGACACTCGCCTCCGGAAACGTGTGTATAAAACAAGTACCACAACGTTTCGCATCGTTCCACATTTCATTGGGCCAATTTTCTCTCCCGAAAAGTGTTTCAGTATTAAACAAACGAGTTTTCTAGGTTAGCACTGCCTCTACAGCTGGAGAATTCCGAGCGGTATAAACACCCTGGTGACGTTCTTTTGTACACAAATCAGGGGGCGGCGCGTAGTTGACTGGCTTTGCAGACGGGTTCGTCTGCTTCGCTTTGGCATCATCAATACCAAGTGAATACTCTTTGGAAAATACGCTGATTTTCCCTTATTTGTCGGACTTCTAATGTGATCATGTCGCAAGGAGCGCGGTGTTACGTGTCTGGCAGTACATATGCGCCGCCGCTAACCCAGAGTGACATTCCACAAGCCGGGGAACGACAGTAACAAAAAACCGAGAAAGGGAAGCAGCAATCCCCGGCTTCATTGACAGGCTCACTTTTTTTTTCTCACGCTTTGTGCATGGTGGTTTGCATAATAAGTGAATATAATATATGGATGTTTACTGCAAAAAATTATTGTAGTTATGCATAATGTTTGAAAGTAGAAAGAGCGCTTTTAAGTCTATTTCGTCATTTTTTATTTATTTAGTCAATTAGTAGGACTATGAATTTGAGGTAATAGTGCTTAAAGGGGCTTCTGGTTGAAAACACGGGTCTAGGAAACAGCGTCTCATGGTTTCTAACGTTCTTGAGACCAGCATACAAAATATTTAGCATTGTTTATATTATAATATTTAGCAATATTTAGCATGACCAGTTTTACTGAGCATGCCATTATTTACATAGACTGGTGTGGTTTTATATTTGCTTCTCTGGACAACCAAGGTCTCACTTCCCTATTTTGGTAAGGTTGCATATGTGGCACCGGGAGAATATTTGTACTCTGCAACAAAGAATATCATACAAGGCAGGGAACAGCGAAGGCATTTCCACCACGGTTACTGGTTTTGACACAGAGGTTTTATGTTTGCGCTGACAAATTTGGTCGCAAAACTGCCTTGAAGTGTTACGGGAAGTGTTGCAGGGCTGAACATTTGTAGTACAGCACACTGTGCATTTCCTTATACTCGGTGTAAAGTGTGTCACTGCCCTTGATTACATCCGTGGCTCAGCAAAGAGAATACTAATATCTGGTCTGAAGACTGACGCAAGAGCAGTATTCAACGTCGTGGAACCTTATCGATTTGCGAAAGCATTGTGAATGAATTTATGTGTGGGCTGAGCCGTACGTACATCGAAGTAAACAAGCAAAACTTGATAAGGGCTCCCCATGAACATGGCACAACGCGCTAGTAGACTGTACACACCTTTTGTATAACTTTCACTTCCATATAACAGACACTGCAGTTCGAATGGTCACAATACATCCATACGTCGTTCATTGCCGTCCTGCAAGGTTTCCGCAGAACGTATATATTTTTCATGGAATTTTGGTCTGGCAATCGCACGATTTGCACAATTACTATC
This sequence comes from Ornithodoros turicata, assembly GCF_037126465.1. Classification (NCBI taxonomy): domain Eukaryota; kingdom Metazoa; phylum Arthropoda; class Arachnida; order Ixodida; family Argasidae; genus Ornithodoros; species Ornithodoros turicata. The sequence goes on from NC_088203.1 coordinate 35,681,672, forward strand.
TTATTTCTTTGAAAAACAGTCCTCTACATGTAATATCCTCAAAGGACCACCACTGCTCACGCAGTTCCTCAATCGCTCCCATACTTGCACCGATTTGTAAAAGTAACAAGCCGGTTGAGGTGCGAACTTCTCGAGGGCATAATCACAATTTGGCGTCGAAAACGTTGTTGAGACGAAGTGGCAGTTGTAGTAACACCGATTCGATCGTTCCACAGCTCTGTTTTGGTTGCCTCGCCGACAGCCATAACTGGATTTTCTCGCGCACGCTGGAAGCCGGAGAAAGCCTCAGCTTTCGTCCAATCAGAAGCAGGACACTTCATCTACGTAGATGGAGCAGGTTTATCCCATCTACGTCACAAAAATGGCTGCGCCCATGGCTTGTTTCGATTTCTTTGATTAATTAATTTGCGTAGTAGGAAGACAAAATTGAGAAACTAAGGTCCATTTCGGGGATAGTTTGATGTGCTCTTTCAGAATATCACAACCGTTTCAACACATCGGGAAATCGGCGTTGCTGACCTTTAACGCACCCAGTACCAACGTACAAAAAAATAAGGGGTACAAAGTGTTATACATTGCGAAATGTTTGCAGTGTGTTTGCAATCGTTGTGCTAAGTAAGTGGCAGGAGTGCGAGTGTTTCAGACTTCACTCAGTTAACGCGACACAAGCACCACTCGGGCACACGGGAGTGCGAGACTTCGAGCCGCTCCCCACGAACCCGTTTTGAAATGGGGGCTTTGAAGCAGACGACAAGCGCCCGAGTGCTTGGGATTTTCCGTGACGTACTTCCTGTTGAGCGCCGGCAGGACGACTTTCGAAGTGTGGGTTCAGAAGCAAAATACGGACTTATTATATCACCCGATGCTCATTTCGGGAAACGGTAGTATTTTCGTAACAGTTATCATGTGTTTTTATATTAGTGGACAACTTCCAAACGGATATTGGCGGTTATTTGCGGGAAATGCAGTGCTTCTTTGCAAATATCTTCACGCCATGAAGTCATCTTCACAGTAAACAGCTCCTATGGCGTCTGCTACAAATTCCCATCTTTTCCGTTTCATTCGCTGTTACAAGGAAAAGTCTGCACAACCGCCTTCGTCTTTTGCAACGTTGCTAGAGGTTCAAACTAAGTCAACGTGTCCTCCGTCTGTGCACTGCATGAGCTGAGAACAGGAAGGGGCATCAGCGGGTCAGCTGTGTAACACTCCAAAGTTGCTTTTCGCTGTTTAGGGGTCGCTCCGGGTGTCTCATACTCCCGATTTCAGTGCGCCAAAAGAGGGGCGCCTACTTAACTCAACTAATGTTAGGCCAGCGAGTGAGCTTGCTACCTCGGACGTAAAAGACAAATTTCCTTGCTTGTCCTCGCGTGCACTTCTTTAGAGTCTCTCGACATGTGCTGTACTTTGCTGGTAACAGTGGCAACAAACATTTTCCTTGGAACAAGTTTCATCATTCCTTCGTAAGACACAATACAGGAATAGGTATAGGATAGGTATAGGAATGTTTGCAAACGTGTGAGAAACTACGGCTTTTTTGATGAACGAATCAAATCTCTCGTGGGACCAGGTACCCATTATCAAGCCATTAGCTATGAAGCGTGAAGAAACCCCCATTTCTTGTATTGTCAATCCAAATGCTTGTTTTGTAGGAAGGCTCCACCAGCGCTCGGCGCTCAAATCTCTTTTGACCTTTTCGGACACCCTAGAACTTCAATCCCTATTGTGAAGGGGCTCATTATTTCATTCCCCACATCACCGCCAGCAATGGGGTAGAGTATCGCCCATGGCGATGAAACTCCCCATTCATCATCTAAAAAAAAATGTTGTTGTTCTATGACACAAAAGTACTCCAGGTTTCTACCATTGCCCAATGATCGAAATGTTCTGGCTAGCAATAGAACTATATGAAAGGTTTTACGTTACTCCCAACTTTACCAACGCCTGGCCATCATCCTGACAGTTGGCAGCACGCGCATATCGAGGGAGGAGGGTAAGAGGGGCGAGGCCTACCTGAAGCTCCACACTCTCAAAAAAAAAAAAAGGAGTAACGGGGGAGTAACTTCCCACATTTACTCCATTTCCACTCCCCCTGTCAGTCGCTTACGCCCTCTGTCTTCCTGGATTTGCCATGTAACTCCATCTCTGCAAATAGGTGCTCCCTCTTGCCGGCCCTCCTTCTCGTATACGGTGACTTTCGAGTCAGCAACTTGTGTACTATGGCGCAGCCATCCATATATAATTTTTGTTATATATTCCATGGCTTTGCACTGAGACTCTCAGTTGGTGAAATTCTCACCGTTACGTGAGAGCACATCGTGAAATGTGACCTTCTGACACATTAATTACGTCGAATACTTATCCAGGAGTCTACCGCGTTCGAGAGTGCTTCCCAATGAAGGTTACTGAGGGAATCTCGGATGCTTTTCTCTAGTGAGTAGTTTCGTGGGACTACTGTGTTTCTTAGATGGAGATATCACACACCCCTACCTTTTTTACACTATCATAAACCTTCCCTTCCTCTTTCACGCACAACTTTTCCCGCCCCCATCGGGTATGTACTATGACGAGTTGCTTATAAGCGGATATACAGATGTTCCGAAATAAGAAATTTCACAGATGATTCCAAAGCAGTTGCAGAGGCACCGGCATAAATCTGTTTCATGGTGTCAGCATGATGCCTGTAACTGGTGTCATGGTTATTCCTGGGAAATAGAGTAAAGTGGAACCCTGTTTTGGAGGGTTTAAGTTTTACTCCAAAAAGGAGTTTTGGTATCTGTGTAACGTAAGGTTTTGGTTTTGTCTGGCCTTGAGGCCTTTGTTTACTCTTTCAATAAACATTTACTCCAAAAGGGGTGTTCTACGAGACAAGCCATTTGCTCCCCTAAAGGAGCTGTGACGATACCATTGTTCCTCAGAGTGCAAGGTTACTTGTGTAAATTGCCGTCTTTGTGCACAGGTCATCATGATTTATACTCAGACGTCGTCCTAATAACCAGAACCTTATCTGCTAGATGCGTACCATATAAGAGGTTTCTAGTGCCCCCATTCTATCATCTACTGTATAAATACGGTCCGAATGCCGGGGGTGCACATTTTTTATCACCAGTTGGTAACGCATCGGCAGTACAACAACAGTTAAAAACATATTTAAAACATCCCGTTTCTACTGGTTTCTACTGTTTTATCTAACGTCTACTTGTTGAATGCTTTGCACGCTTCCCCTAGAAACTCTTCCTCCCCTGTAAAAATCCTGAAAACGCGCATGCTTGGCAGGCTTTTACGTTTTCACTCGGGACTAACAAGGCCTCGTCGAGGAAAACCAGGAATTCGAGAACCTACCAGGAATGTAGAAAGGCTGGACCAGGAAACATTGATCACATTGGTCATACAGGTGTCGTAGCTCCACAAAACCTGCAATGAGAGTAAGTAACACATTAATTATATTGGGTGGACAGTGCAGTCCTGGTAATGAAATGTGTCGATCTTGATGAGAAGCTCTCGATCCTAAGCCAAGGAGAATTGACTAAACTGAGTGGTGGACTGAAATGGCAGAGCTGTAAGCAAATGTCAGAAATACTAAGAGGGAGTTCCCGTCCTTGTGGTGTGAAGTCACATACAACGCTGACATTGCTTGTAAAGTGTGGTTGAAACTCGTTAAGCGTTGTTTGGTCAATAAGCAACTCAACACGAATTGGAGACGTCCTGCAATATTTTCGCGAGGAACGGATGAACAATTAATGAAGAATTCTGCGATTTCTTCTGAAGAGCCGGAAAGAAGTGGGGCAGTCTCCACATTGCGTGTGAGGCGATCGATCGCGAGGGCCAACCAACGGTGTTCAGCAGGTGTTTGTAGGTAGGTTCTAACTTATGGGGGCTCGATTAGGGAGTAAGTCGGCAGAAGAGGACGAGGAACATTTGCGCGATTGGATGGAAGAGCGCTACACGACATACTTCCGGACTGAAGTGTGACGTTGCCCACATACGTGAGGCCGACAACGGCAAGCCCCACCACCACCACCACCACCACCACCACCACTGAAGTGTGCCTCCAAGGGGCTTATTCGCGGTCCAGCTGGATTCTATACCTTAGTTTCTGCTTCGCCTGTCTTGCGAAGAGCTGGTTTTTCAAAGATGTACAGGTGCTCTTCGAACGAAGTAAGGACCAGAAGGAGGAATTATGTTCGAACAACCAGGTATTTGCAAATTTCCAATAAATATAAAGCGAAGTTGTTAAGCTTTAGAGCAACGTCCCAGGCATTGTGCCTCGCTCGACGTTCATGCGAGAACAACCACTCGGTAAAGTCCAACTCGCCTAGTCCAGTAGACATGGGTGGGTCGTGGTGACGTGCGGTGGGCTGACGGGCAATCGCCATATTGGCGCCGTCGCTTGGAGTAAGGGGAATCACAATGAAGAACGAACGGCGCGAGCGGAGTTTCAGTGTTGCGAATGCAGCACATTTAGCTTACAAGCTGGGTAGGAAGCTCGACAGGAATCTTCGAATAGAGTTGTAAAGGATGGGGCCGAACTTAAAGACAATGTAAAGGAGACACTGGAGCACCAAGTGGTTCCTTGGAAGAATGCGATTGGAATGCTTGTAGCGCCCTCTGTGGACGCCATCATGATGACGACGACGCAATAAACGCGCCGGCCAGTTGTCACCTGGCAGGTGCACAGCACGGACCTATGTTCCTTATTATCTGCTAGGTATCCACAAACTTGGTGACCCGACTAATGGACACCACCGGGACACAGAGCGGCCTAAGCGGTCAGGGTGAAGCCTCCGACGCACCATCAGGCCCAGCTGTCCTACAAACCGTCCAGCAAGTCCGCCTCCCGCCTTTTTGGACCAAAAACCTCAAAACTTGGTTCCGTCAAGTTGAGGCACTCTTCCACGCCCGCCGGATCCAGAGTCAAATGACTAAATACTGTGAGGTACTCCCCTTGATTCCTCCTGACCTGGTCGACGACATCGACGACGTACTGTCCACGGTGCAGGCAGATAAAGCTTACGACGCCCTTAAATCCGCCATCCTATCTCGTACTGAGATATCGGAGCGCGACAGGATCCAGCAGCTCCTAACATCCGAGGAGCTAGGAGACCGTTGCTCGTCGCAGCTTCTCCACCGGATGAAGGAGCTGCTTGGACACTCCGCAGACGACCATGCACCGATGTTACGGGAATTATTCCTGAACAGGCTTCCGCATGAGGTCAGGATGATCCTTGCTGGCAATGACGACGTGTCGTTGGATCGACTCGCCGAACTTGCGGATCGAATTACAGATTATGCTTCCGCAAGCCTTGCCCCCGTCCGTTCGCCCGCGGTTCCAGACAGCCCCTCTACGTCGGACTTGCAAGCGGCAAGTTGGAAGAATTCCAACTTCCTTGGAAGAATGCGATTGGAATACTCTTTAAAAAAAAAGAAACGATGATGAGTAGGTGAGGGTCACGATTTAGTCTCACGATATACATAACCGCGTACTAAGAGTTATTATTACGACTCAGGGAGGCAGAACCCCCACAGTCCCTAGGTTGGACTAGTTGGAACTAGTAACCAAGCCGTAATTTGAGTCAGACCACTGGCAGAATGCGTGGAGGCCGAACGCAAATTCATTGTGTTTTCTTTTTCTTTTTTTTATATTCTGTTCTGTACTTTTCGCAGATTTGACAAGATTGGGCTGGAGTCACAATTCTGGTAATTTTGTGAAGATACCACGTGACATTCTTCTAAGCCATCTGAATACAATGAAAGGCTCTCACCATTGTCAACAGTAAAACGTACGAGGTTCCCGGTGTCAGTCCCGGGAGGTGAACAGGTGGGTAGCTTTTTCTCCGTATAGACACTGCAGTCAATCGAAGGATATCAATATAGCGTACGGTGACTAATGAGGTTTTTCACTATGAAAAACCGCTAACGCCAGTTCATAAAATTTCAAACGCCAGAGTTATGTCCAGTACCCACACATGATATGCAACTTCTTGGTGACGTGTGAGAAAGACTTGTTGTGCTGAAGGATGCCGCACATTGGCTGAGCTTTGCCATTAGAATACGATAACTGCACAATGAGTTACCCAGCTCACGAATGGACTGTCTTAAAACAACTGCGTACGTGTTTAGAGAACGCGAAACGTCGAGGTGGCATATCACGAAACAACATGGTACATATAAAATCGTGACGTTATTGTTCAAAGTGTGTGTATACACTGTCTCCGATCGTGAATAGAGTACGGCCTCACGACGAACACAGTACGAACACAGTACGAACACACAGGCCGCTCATTTCACTGAATTAATGTGGCACCGCGACGAGTGAGTGAGTGAGTGGAGTACGAACAAATTAAGTGGAAGTAGAAAAGAATTGGGGCGGGCTCAGTCGTGACCGAGCTGTAGTGTTTTACATGAAAACGTCACGATCTCCGATACAATTGCCCCTTTGCGGGATCTTTGTGAGCGGAACGGTACGCGTGGGCCAAACTCGTTTGGCTCGAACGACACTGCGAAGGCGGCACGCGCAGCCTCCAATCGCCGCTGCGCCTGGGGTTCTCTGGCGGGCTCTGGCTCCTCCACGATGCTGAGCCCACCCACCCCTCTCTGGGTGAACTCCATCGTCTGTAAACAACTAGATTTGGCCGAGGGAGACCACACTTAGGGACGACACAAACAGGTAAGCTTCATACGCCCGGAATCATCGAATGCAACAACTCAGGGAAAAGAGGCGCTGACGCCGGAAATCAGAAGATCCAGGTTCGATTCCTGGCGTCAGCGCCTCTTTTCCCTGAGTTGTTGCATTCCATCGTCTGTGTCGGTCATGTTGACACTCGCACAAGTGGAAATTGCCCCGCTGGTAGAGGGTAAGCGCTTGCTGTGTGCGCCGACTGTCGAATTTGCCTGCGCCGCTAAACTTCTTCGGCGCTCCCGTAGATCTTTCGATCGCTCTGTGCTACACTTTGGGGGATTTTTCGGTTCCTCTCAAGGCGCGTTGTGTTGGTAGCTGTTTCTGTAGATTCTGATCATATTTTAGTTTCATATATGCCGGCATTCTTGCAGAACTTTCGTATATCAATTTTGCAAATTTAAAAGTATTTGGTTAGTCTTGTTGAAGCCGATATCGCTTAAGGTCCATGTAGAACAACTCAAGCGCTTTCCAACGACACCTCGTTGGGCGTACTGGCTTCACCGGTTCACGAGATAGACTGCCCGCAAGGTACGCGTATCCCTGTATTTCCGTCTCTCTCGCACGCTGGATTTAGGCGGTTGGTTGCTATCGGTTTATCATCCACCGAGTTATCGCGACATGAAATTCGCCATAATTTCGATACATCGTAAATTTTGACCTGGATACCAAACCGAACTTACAGACGTTTTCACGTCAAAATGACGTTCACTCAAGACTCCCTCATTTCTCGTGTCTGCGATGCCTTCCACGTTATTTCATGGAATTTCATAACTTCGCTTTCACAACGAAACGCTTTGTTTAGTCCACACTGTACTCTTGGAAAGTTCTGAATATGGAGCACACAGACAGACAAACACAAGCCTCAGGGCGGCTCAGAAAATGAAACCTTGAAAACTTGGCAATCATCAAATATGCCAGACCGCTACGGGAATCGGAGCATGCACCTCTTAGTCCGGTCTTATCGCTACACCTACACTCGCACAGCTTATGCGTGACTCCCTAAGTGGCCTCATGCAACGAACACCGCACGCACTCACACTTCCCTGTGTCGGCACACCGAAATAATAAAAATTACGTTTCGTACTTACGGTGTATGTCGTGGTTCGTATAAGTATTTCCCACTCGTAGAAACGTTACTTACACTTTTCCTTTGCTGACGTAGGTTATATCGAGGGCCCCTGAAGGGGTCTTCGTTGATCTGTAGCACATGTCCCCAAGGTATGGGTCCTTTTTGTAATTCTTGTAAAGCAGATAGTGTGAAGCTCCCACGGGGCGGGTTTCGTCGCACTGTAAAGTCGGTTAATCTATCTGAGTGCTTGCTGGTGCATTTTTTGCTTACAGATGCATTACAGATCCTTAGACAGAATGCATTCATGGTTTCCTAAATATACAGGGTGTTTATTTTTATTCCTCACAGTTTTTTGATAAAAAGCTATGAGAATAGCCTGGATGTCGGTTTTGCACTTGAGTTACACGACCAGGTGGACATCCTCTCGAAGGAAGTATACAACAACAATAGGACTAATCACGTAGAACTAATTAGTTAAGCACCGCCTGGGACGAAATTTTATTCGTTTTCGGATAGGTCTCATGAAACGGTGTGTGTTTGCTGCACGTCGTATGGCGCCGAAGAAGTCGAAAAAAAAATCATTGCGCGGTGAAATGTACGTTCCGCTCTAAAAAAGCACCGCCTGGAACGAAATTTTATTCGTTTCCCGATAAGTCTCATGAAACGGTGAGAAGACTGAAGTGGGTCGGTGGAGCTAAACGTGTGCAGTGAAACGCTGCCGTCAAGCATGTCCGCTACAAGTAATGTTAACCACTGTCGGGAAGCTAAGAGACCTTCATTCATTATATCTTTTAGTAAAGATAGCTCGCAGTGGATGCCCATCAATAACACTGTAATACGTAATCACCATTTCGCCGACGGTGCTAAGCCAAATGATTCAATAAGTCATTCGTACATTCCGTCTATTTTCCCTTTCGTTTAAAGGGAAGCCCGCTCCTTTAAGCTCAAGCTCCTTGCAAAAGCTAATACTTAAGGACAACCCATTCTCCCTCTACACTTACTCATTAAAGGGGTTGGGACACTTTCATAGAGTTTATTACATCATGGACGAATTGCACTGGACGTGAAAATAGTAAGGAAAAAATAATTATTATTTTACGTGTCGTAGACATCGAAGCTGAGCTTCGACGTAGAACTTACATTTTGTATCGAAAACTGACCTCATATCGCACATGTGGAAACTGTTTTGCCATGTCGCCGACGAAAATGGCATGAGCATCCCAAATGTGATCGCTTGTTCAAGCTGTAAGCCTGTTAGCAGACTTGTAGGACGTAAGGTTGGAACATCGAACTTTCTGAAGCATGTGTGCCGTGGCCTTACCTTACAGCGAAGATAACATCAAACACGCTTCCCGGTGCAGCCAGTGACGAGATACTGAAACGCATTGCCCGCTTTGTGGCCAAATATGTCATGTCGTGCAGTGGATTTGTTACGTTAGCAGGGTACGTAGTAGATGTGGGAGCGAAGTACGGCTGGATGGATGTAACACAAGCGATCCCACATCGCGCCACGGTTTGTCGTTCTACGAAAGAAATCGCAGCTCAGGAGCGACACTCTTTGAAGTCTAAGCTGCGTGAAATATTCAGCAACAGTGGTGGAGCTGTCACCCTTAACATTTGGAGCGATGACTTAAAAAAATGGCGTACTTAAGTGTGCAGTGCATTTCACTTTTGAATGGGACTTACAAAGTCGCGTTCTAATTCGATAAGAAGACGGCTGAGAACATTAAGACCTCCATAAATAAAAGACCTCGCTAAGATAGCTATTCTTCGAAATTATCGGCTACACCCAGTTTCGGACAGAATTGTTTTCGTTAGTGATCGAGGAGCAAGTGTTATTGCCGCCCTCAGACAATACGATCACTTGCATTGTTCCGTGCATGTTCTCAACACTGTTGTAGAGACTGCACTCAAGCAGGCTGCAGCTGACATGTCTGACGTTGGCGCTGTTATTGCCGCTTGTCGAGAGCTGACTACCTACTTGAAGCGGTCGGGACAGCAGTACCTCTTCCCGAAGTATTTGAAGGGGGACGTCAGCACCAGGTGGAATAGCAAGTTGCGTATACTACAAACAATCGACTCCCAATGGGATTCCTGTCGAGTCAGTTTGGCGGACTACAGGAATCAGTCACTACATTGATGCTATTTATCGAAGAGTTCTCCGTGCAACGAGAATTTTCGGAACCGTTCAAGCGAGCGTCAGATACCATTGAGGGATCGAGCTATCCAACTCTCTTCCTTGCGGTGCCTTGGTACTTGAAGCTGAAGAACGTCCTTCATAGCCCACTCAGCGGTGAAACGAAATGGGAATCGGTTCTGAAGGCATATGCAAAAGCTTGTCTGCTGTCCAAGTTTGAAATCACCGCTTGGCACATGATTACGCTATTTCTTCACCACAGTTAAAAAGGAATAAAGATGCTCACTGTCCAGCAGAAGGCAGAGGCCACTGAAAAAGTTGGCGACCTCTTGGAAGCGCTCGGAGAAGACGGGGCTCATACCACCGAGTTAGCGGCCGTGATGACCACCGAGTTCGCGAAAGATCCAGATCTGAGGGTCAACTTCATGGATGACTCAAACGACGAGAAGGAGAATTGTGAAGAGGTTGATGCCTACCAGCAGATAAAAGGGAAAATTGATCACGCGGACTTACTGCAATGGTGGAAAACACAGGAAACAGAGCTCCCTTCTTTAGCAAGAACGGCTACGTTCGTGCACAGCATACCTGCGTCCCGCGTGCCAAGCGAGAGGGTCTTCTCGATCGCGGGCCACTTCCTTCGGGAAAGGAGGACATGTCTAAGGTCATACAAGGTAGATGACGTACTGTTTCCCAACCGTCTGTATGTAAAAAAATAAATAGAAGATCTATTTCCATGTAGTACCCTTCAAGCGAACGTTTCTTTCCACCAAAGACATGACCTCCATTTGCGCGGATGAAGCTATAAACCGGATATGCAACTGGTTTTGTGGATGCGGATGCAGACCTCTAAAATTGCACGAATGCGGTTGCGGTTGCGGAAAGCGCAAGCCCGGATGCGGTAGGGATGTGGATACCACGAAGGCCAGCCGCGCACACCTCTAACTATAACCTCAACGTGACACAAGAAACAAAGCAAGGCATTTACCTTGCTCCTGTTGTAATACTTGGAAAGGTCTAGACGTGATGGGTCCAGACCATAAGGATTTTGCCTATCGCCCACAGCAGCTTCTAGTTCAGCCACCACAACGAATAGGAAAGACACAGCGGCAGCTACAGCATAGCACATCATGCTGAGGGGTGTTGCGCCAAAGTGAAACACATATTCTTTGGGGGTTTTCGTGAATACCCAGCTGTCAAAGATCAAATATGCTACCCAGCTGTGACACGCACTCAAGATAGATAGAGAAATGCCACGTGCTGACCCATTTTTTAGAACGTGGGTTGCTCACGTTAGTGTCATCGTATCGTGACATCAAAACTAAAGCCTGAAAGTTGAAAAGAATGGGACCGCAGTAATTCATGCAGCGGACGTACACTGTGAAAAAAAAAAAAAAACAGGTGAGAAGAAGATACTAGTTCCTTCATGGTACTTGTGGGTGTAGCTCTAACACTGCGGGAAGCGGGTGATACGCACCGTTATTCGGACAATCTCCCCAAGGTACATTTTGAATTTATTTCTTTTAATCAAGACGACCTCCATCTATGAACAACACGTAAGTCTCGAACGGCCACGAAACAATGAAATTCAGGCATAGCTCAGTAAAAGCATCCAACACCAGAACCTGGACCTCAAGAGGGTAAAGCTTCGAGTCCTGGTGTCGGTACCCGCATTCTTGGCAACCAGAGTGCCCGCAGAAGCTCAGCTACAGCCATTTTATTCAACATAACAGGAGCTTCGGTTCAAAGTCTGAAATCAAACAAGGTATTCTGTACATAATATATGGTTCAGATCAGTTTTACATTTATTGCTAGGCTAACTTTACAATAGTACGAAATGTTAGCCCGAACAGTTAATTATCATGTGAGCGAAGCACTCACGCAAGTCCTTCGTGCAAATTCCTCAACCTGTCCGACAAGGTGGACGTCTGAGCACTAATAGCAACTCGTGGGAAATGCTATTTCCTGAAACCGGCGCCTAACGCTAGCAATCGCGTCCGTGTTCGTTGCTCAGACTGCCGTTCTTCCGTTGCCCTTGTTTGAAGGCGGATAAAAATACAAAATAAAAAACTATCGAGGAGTCATTTTTTGAACGAGGTGCCACCAGCAAGGGCCGCACCTTCCACGAGTGTCACAATTCAAGTGTGCATCGTTCCAATGGACGTGTATGCGAGAATATGACACGTCACAAATGACATGTCTTGTTCTCGGTGACGGAAGGTTTTTCGTGCTTTCTCAGCTTGCCATGGCTAGGTGTATTGAAGTCGTGTGTTTAAACAGTACATACTGTCGTTTGTTTATACACTGGCGGTGAGGAAACGACGAGCCCGCGCAGACAAGATGTTGATGCAGGCCCATTTGCTGCACATCTTGCTTTCACGTATGCACCTGTTATTAAAGCGAGAGCTGTTAAGTTCTCACTCCTGGGGTACCAGCCTCGATAGCTCAGTCGGTAACGTGTTGGCTAGCTGAGTTCAAGATCGGGAGTTCGAACCCGGCCGAAGACAGTAGCAATGTGGGAGAAGTAAACATTGCTTCCAGCACCTCCTGTCGAAAGTTTCCGGCGCACTTCAAAAGAACCCCAGGTGGTGGAAATTATCTGCACTACCCTGGGGCACGTGCAACATGTCGCCATACCGGGCAGACAAACATCACGATAACAAAACATCACAATAATGACGCAGTCATTATTCACTCCTGGGGTAAGCGGTGTATGTCGCCAGCAGTCGCTTACCGAAAAACGACGATTTAACACCCGGGATGTGTAATCCCCGGGTATGAGGGCTTGCGTAAAGTGACACTCGCCTCCGGAAACGTGTGTATAAAACAAGTACCACAACGTTTCGCATCGTTCCACATTTCATTGGGCCTATTTTCTCTCCCGAAAAGTGTTTAAATATTAAACAAACGAGTTTTGTAGGTTAGCACTGCCTCTACAGCTGGAGAATTCCGAGCGGTATAAACACCATGGTGACGTTCTTTTGTACACAAATCAGGGGGCGGCGCGTAGTCGACTGGCTTTGCAGACGAGTTCGTCTGCTTCGCTTTGGCATCATCAATACCAAGTGAATACGCTTTCGAAAATACGCTGATTTTCCCTTATTTGTCGGACTTCTGACGCGATCATGTCGGAAGGAGCGTGGTGTTACGTTCCTGGCAGTAGATATGCGGCGCCGCTAACCCAGAGGTGACATTCCACCAGCCGGGGAACGACAGTATCACAAAAGCGAGAGTGGGATTCGCGCAATCTGCGGCTTCATCGACAGGCTAACTTTTTTTCTCACGCTTTGTGCAAGGTGGTTTTCATAATAACTGAATATAATATATGGATGTTTAGTGCGAAAAATTATTGTAGCGATGCATAATGTTTGAAAGTAGAAAGAGCGCTTTTGAGTCTATTTCGTGATTCTTTATTTATTTAGTCATTTAGTGGGTCTATGAATTTGAAGTAATAGTGCTTAAAGGGACTGTCTGGTTGAAAACACGAGTCTAGGAAACAGCGTCTCATGGTTTCTAACGTTCCTGAGACCAGCATACAAAATATTTACGAAGAAATCAAATCGTGTGATTTATAATCGATTTCTCTCTATGCCGCGGTTAGTCCCATGTAAAGGCCACTTGGAGCTCTTTCGTGACGTACATAAGTGCAAAGCCGTACGCCACTTCCGCTTGTCCGTTTGCGCACCAGTTGCTGAGTGCTAGCGTCTGTCCGCTCGTGTGATCTGAAACTTTGCGGTAACTTTTTGTTAAGTGCTTCCTACGATTGTTATCGATGGGAGATACGTGTGAAGTTACGTGCACTGTGAGAACAACACATGCACGTGCTGCATCAACCCGATCGTTTCGGAACAAGTTGCATCTCCGGAGTGTATGTGTCTGTTGTTGATTCAGGTAAGTCGCTTCTAGTGCAAGACAGAGTGTGTCATACCTGTCCGAAGGGACATTCACATCATCAAGATTAGTGAGAATCCCTCGACAATTCCAGTGGAGGATTGCCATAGTACAGAAAATGAGAAAGATTTGGACAAGAGGCATCTTCGTCATGTGGAAGAGTGTACTGTCTAAAGAAATTTTAATTATTTCTTCTTTGGGGGCATTATGGGCTGCCTCGAAGTTTTCTTCCGAGCAGCCGCGAGTTCCGTAGGCGATATATCGGGGAGTGAGCCACTCCCCGAAATACTGCTCTTAGGTTTCCTTTGAGATTGTGAGCTCACGCTCGCAAAGGAGCCTTGCGAGCCCGTGTCGTCATCGCATTCCATGGAGCTGGCCTCCACGGGTTGCGATGACGAAGGTGGCGTCTGTGAAAACGACGCCACGGAAAAGGATTGCGAAACTGTAGTTACTGTTACCGGAGGTGGTGTTTGAGAAAGAGGTGTACACGTTTTTTCACTTTGTATGGTATTCTCGGTTTGCGTTGCGCATGACATCATCCTTGGTTTTTCCTTAACAAAATATGAAAAGGATTTCTGGAACTGGAAAGGAGATGCCTTCTTCCTGGCTTCTGGATAACTTAGTTTCTGTGTGACTTTGATGTGCATCACCTCTTTCTCAAACTTCCACTTTGGGCAAGACCTAGACCTAGGACCTGGGCTAGACCTAGAGTACTAAGGGTGGTCACCTGCACAGTTGACGCAGTGAACCGGCCCTGTGCACTCCTTGAAGTTGTGGTCCTGCTTGCTGCAGCGAGCACAGCATGCAGATCGTCTGCAAGTATCGGAAGGATGGCCAAAGCGGTTACACTTTAAGCATCTCAGTGGATTAGGGATATATGGCCGCACCTCTGTGGTCAGATACCCTACCTTCAGCCTTTCTGGTAAAGTCGGACAGTCGAACGTGAGGATTGTGTTGCGCGTCGTTATATACTCGTTGTTTTCCGGATTTTTATTTTCCTGACATCAATCACTTTTTGGCTTTTTAGATTTTCCAGTATCCCTTCTGATGGAACGTCAATGAGTTCCGCTAGTGACACGACACCACGGCAGGTATTAAGGGTCCTATGCAAGGTTGCTGATACTTTGATCCCGTGCATCTCCTGTGTGTTCAGTATACGCTCGCAGTCGGCTTCAGAAGTGCATTGCAGCAGTAAGTCACCTGATCTAAGGCGCTTGATTTCTTTCACGTTCTTTGACAGAGATGCCACCACCTGTTCAATGAAGAACGGTGACATTTTCCCGAGTGGAGTGTTTTTTTTTTCTCTGTGTTCACACTGCTTACAACAATGTGTTTAGTTTGAAAGGCGTCAAACGCCTGTTTGAAAACGCGGGCGGTTTCCGCCCGCGATCGAGGAAGGAATAGAGGTTTAAGTAAACGAATGTTCCAGATGGTCACCTACACTTCACATTCATGTAGGAAGATCCCAGAGTTTTAAAGAAAACCCATCGGCCGGGGCTTGACCAGGACCCCGACCGCCACCGTTCAAGGTTTCTACCCTTCACCTTAAATCCCCTCGGCACGGTACGGTTAACACCTTGGGACTGGGATCCGTGGTGGCGCCACTCACGAAACATCAGCATACGCTGATGCCCCCTGCGGGGGCGTGCTGCTTAGCAGGTTATATTTTCCCTCTAAAATCTCAAATTATTCAACTCATAACAAACAATTGTGGATTCCCCTACTATTTTAAATCAGTTAGTCTAACAAAACACTCTTTATATCTAACTCAGCAGAAAGTATCGACCACTACCTTTTCCACTGCAATATCACTTCCGATATAATCCTTCAAATAGAACAATAATTAAATAAATGAAACCCTCTATCCCCAACTAATCAGAGAACATAGATTTCATACTCTACTATTAGTTAGTCGTTAGAATATCAGAAACTATTGATATCATCAAAAGACCCTCTCAAACACGCATGTGACAAAGAAACCACGACCGACTCACACAATGCTACAACTCACCATGAGCTGTTTCTTGAGTTGCATCTATTCATATACAACATCAACAAGATTAGGAATAGCACAGCTCAAATCTATCATCCAATTCATGAAGAATTATCAACAGACTAGACGGTTCTTACCATCAAGACATCAATATTCTCATCCGGACTCAAGTCAACTTAGCATCACTCATCAAGCTCTAACACCAGATGCAGAAGCCAAAGAATTGAAGATTGAAGATGGAAGAGCATGAAGTTGGAACAGAACTAAACAGAACATGAACCAAGAACCAAGAAGAAGAACAACTTTTCATTAATCATCACTAATTTCATAAGTCCTGCTCCTATACAGAAAAGTACCTGTATCCCCTCCCCTTCTTATTATCCATATTAACCTATTTTCAATAACAATAACTTTGTACATCATGCATAAGCACTTCCCTCAATAACTACTGTATAATTCATTCCCCACTTTTCAATCATATTTGCTGTTAATAATCCAGTGCTTTTACTATGTTTCTTGTATATATCTGGATGGCTATTAATCTATTGAATACGAAACATGCGACTTACTCAAGAAAAACTAACATAATATGCAATACAACATGTGTTCTGCCGATGCCATCAAGCGTGTCGATGTACTGAAAGATTTGGGGGTCGTTTTCGACTCCCAGCTGTGTTTTCATGATCATGTCTCTTACGTACGATCTTCAGCTCTCAAAATTCTTGGCTTGCTCACATATACATGCGAAATCTTTTCCACACACTCTGTATTTCTTCACCTGTATCGTTTCTTAATTTTACCGCGACTGGAATACGCGACTCCAGTGTGGAACTCTCTTTCCTGCACTGACTCGTCACGGATTGAATCTGTCCAGACAAAAATTTTTACACATTGTACATAGCGTATTTTTAAGAAAGAGCCCTCACTTTAGAATGTATGTCTATACAGAGATAATGTCATTTCTTGACCTTGAACCACTCTCAACGACGCCGTTTTCATGATATTATGATCTGTTCTAAGATCTTACACAGTTTTCTCGATACACCATCTTTATTACATCAGCTTCATATCGTCGTACCTGTCAATGTAACAAGACACACTAATATATTGTACCTATGCCACCATATGCCTGCAAATCCGATCCCACGTATTCAAGCAATGACAAACGCAGTTCACCCCACTCTTGATAGCTTTAACCCGCATACAAACGTTTTCAAAACTCTCCTCTGGCGTTCACTCGGTAACATGTGAAGTTGTGCAGTTTTTTCTTCCCTTCTTGTGCTATGCAGGGCCGGCGATGGGGGGGGGGGGGGGGGGGGGGGTAAGACGATCGCCTTAGGCCCCGCGCTTGCATAGGACCCACGCACGACGCCCACAACCAGGGATTACTTTTTTTTTAATATCAAGTATGCAAATGTGATAAAGGTGCCACGGAAGGAACAGCCGACAACCAGCTAGTTCTGTGTCAGAACTGAAGAAAGTGATTTTTATTCCAGGCGCTCGCGCTCGGGTCAGCTGAGCGCTCGTCGTCGCTCGCTCCAGCGAGCTGGGCGCTCATCGTCTTTAGGCGGCGAAGATGCCACAGGCCTCCCCCCCTACACTGGTAGGTAACCAGAGGAGAATGCCAGGAGACTTTTCTTGAGGAGGGTAGTGATCGGGGAACCGGGCAAGGTGGAGGTGACACGGGAAGATGGACGGGAGAGAGTAGTGCGTCGAAGTAGGCGGGCTTCACTCTGTCTTTCGTGAGTACCTCGGGGCGGCCATTGATGTCGACTGCAACCGTCTTCTCATCTTGCGCCAATAAGCGGTGGGGACCAGTGTACGCTGGGGTGAGTGGCGGCTTAATGTGGTCCGCGCGAACGAAGACGTGAGAAGAGGTCGTGAGGTCCGAGTGGACAAATATCTTCCTATTAGTGGGCTGGCGTGGGGAAACGGGCTGAAGATCCCGGAAATGGTCGCGAAGCTCTGCGGCAAAGTCATCAGCACTGGGAGGCGCGAGGGAGCGGGGGGGGGGGCTGAAGAAGTTGCCGGGAAGCCTCAGCGGGCAACCAAATACCAAGTGCGCGGGGCTACACTGGAGGTCCTGCTTGAGGGATGAGCGCAGACCTAAGAGCACCCAGGGCAGGTGATAGACCCAATTCGCCGAGTCGCTTCTCGCGCAGATGGCGGCTTTCAGCTGCCTGTGCAGACGTTCGACCATGCCGTTCGCTGAAGGGTGGTAGGCCGTGTCTTCGAATGCTTCGCGCCGATGGCAGAGAGGCGGGCTCCGAAGCTACGGGAGGTAAATTGGCCACCTCTATCTGTGGTGACGATGCCAGGGCAGCCGAAGCGCGCGACCCAACCAAAGAGGAATGCACGACCAACAGTGTCAGCCGTGGCGTCGGGGATCGGTAGCACTTCCGCCCAACGGGTAAACCTATGAACACAGGTGAAGAGGTATCGGTTACCCTGCGAGATGGGAAGCGGCCCAACCAAATCCAGATGCACATGGTGGAAGCGAGCTACGAGAGTGGGGAAGGCGGTAGTCGGTGTCCGGGTATGACGGTGAACTTTTGTCCGTTGACATGCCATGCAAGACCGGGTCCAGGCCCGAACGTCCTTGTTAGTGCTAGGCCAGACATAGCGGGATACAATGGCCTTGTGCGTTGCACGCACGCCCGGGTGTGCAAGATTATGGTGCTGGGTAAAGATCCGGCGGCGCAAGGTTTCGGGGACGAAGGGGCGGTGGCAAGGCGTAGATGTGCCGCTGAAGAGAGGCTTTGTAAAACCTGGGAGGGTCACGGGACGCAGTGCCAAAGAGGAAGTGCCGGAGAGGTGGTCGTTCAGCTCAGGATCTTGAGCTTGTGCATTGCAGAGCTCCCCAATGTTCACCGTTGAGGGCAGGAAAGGAATGACGTTGATGCGGGAGAGGGCGTCGGCGGCCGAATTCTCTATTCCGGGGATGTGGCGGATGTCAGTTCAGAATTCGGATATGAAGGCAAGTTGGCGGGTTTCGCGTTCGCAGTAGCTGGAACGGTTGGCGGTGTACGCGGATGTCAAAGGCTTGTGGTCCGTCAGAATATGGAACTCACAGCCTTCCAGAAAGAAGTGGAAGTGTTTGACTGCGGCGTACACTGCGAGAAGTTCGCGGCCAAACGTACTGTAACGAACTTCCGCCGGTTGAAGGCGACGGGTAAACCAACGTCAACCAACTGCTGCAGGACTGCTCCAATAGCTGTAGTAGAGGCGTCAGCTATCAAGCGAGTGGATGCTGAGGGGGAGGGATGCACAAGAAGGGTGGCGTTCGCCAAGGACTCCTTAGCAGCGCAGAAGGCAAGCTCAGCTTCCTCGGACCACGCCAGCAGAGCCGGTGCCGACTTGCAAGCCCGAAGGAGGTCGGTGAGCGGCTGTACGATGTGGGCGCAGTTGTGGATAAACCGACGGTGAAAATTGAGCAAACCCAAGAATTGTCGGAGCTGACGGATTGTTTGCGGCCGAGGGAAGTCACGGATTGCTTGTACTTTGGTGGCCAAGTAATTTAGCTTCCGGCTCCCCAAAGCGACATTTCTTCACGTTTATGACCAGGCCATGATCGTGCAGGCGTGTGACAACTTGCCGAAGGTGCGCAATGTGCTCTTCCTGCGAGGCGCTTGCAATGAGAAGATCGTCTAAGTAGGCGTAAACGGATGGTAAACCGCGCAACACGTCATTGATGAAGCGCTGGAAGCTCTGCACGGCGTTGCGTAAGCCGAAGGGCATCTTGGCGAACTCGAAGAGCCCAAAGGGCGTGATGACAGCTGTCTTCGGGATGTCGGGAGGGTGCACCGGTATCTGATGGTATGCCTTAACGAGATCGAGAGTCGTGAAAACAGTGCATCCAGCAAGCTCAGCGGTGAAGTCGTGTATATGGGACAGGGGTACTTGTCGGGAACGGTCCTGGTGTTAAGAGCCCGATAATCGCCGCACGGCCTCCGGTCGCCTTGGTCGGACTTGGGAACCATATGCAATGGCGACGCCCAGCTACTGGAGGACGGGCGGATTATGCCAAGTTCGAGCATATGCTCAAATTCCCGTTTGGCAATGGTGAGGCGGTCGCCATGCAGCCGACGGTAACGGGAAGACACAGGGGGACCAGTTGTGACGATGTGATGCGTAACGCTGTGTTTGACGGGAGCCTTGAGGTTGCAGGGCTTGGTTATGTCAGGAAATTCGTCTAGGATGGCGTCATACGGTGAAGTGGGACGCAGGGCACGGATGCCAAGCGGGGAGTGGGAGGAGGACGTGCCCTTCACCCGTAGAGACGTAGTATTGTCGAGAAGGCGCCGGTGGCGGACGTCCACAGACAGACTAAAGAAGGCCAAGAAGTCCGCGACGAGAATAGGCTGCGAAACATCAGCGAGGACGAACACCCAACGAAATGTTCTTCTTAAGCCCAGGTCAAGTGTGAGGGAACGTAGTCCGTAAGTTTTGATCGTGGTCCTATTGGCGGCTTGGAGGTTAGAGCCAGAGTGAGCACGGCGACGGTCAACAGCAGAAGCCGGAATAACACTGATCTCCGGGCCAGTGTCGACAAGGAGGCGGTATCCCGCAATGCGATCGTGAATGATGAAGAGACGACTGGAAACAAGGCCAGGACCACTTGCCGCCATCAGGGGTCGGCCTGTTCGTTTTCCTGCCACGCACAGGGCGGGATACAGTGCTGGGCACGATGGCGAAAGCGGTGGTGGTACCAGCAGAGACGAGCCCCCGTCTGGGTGGCATCGGGACGTGTTGGGGCAGCGGGCGAAGGGGTGCGGTGAGGATCTCGAAGCAGAACGGCGACGAAGCCTTGAGCGAGGGGAAGTAGTAAGGGACTGCAAGGCGTCCGTAAGTTGCTTCACTCGTTGTTCGAGCTGATCTAATCGCGAGGCTTGGGACGTCGCAGCCGCAGCAAGGGTAGGCGGAAGTTGCTGAGGTACGGAATAGTCGGCAATTCGGTCTGCCAACGAAGCCAGGCTGTCCAACGTTAGGTCCTCAGAGCCAGCCAAAGCCCTGCGCATTGCCTGAGGGAGCCTCTGAAGAAACAGCTCACGCAAAAAGGGCTGTTGCGCTTCAGTTGAAGAGTCCCCAAGAAGTTGTCTCATCCGGTGCAACATTTGCAAAGGCTTCCTGTCGCCCAAGTAGGCGGCCTTCAGATCGTCAAAGGCGCGTTCAACAGGAACCGTAGCGAGCACGTCATCCAACTCCGCCGCGATTTCCGGAGGGAGGACCAGCAAGGATGTGAAAATATTTTGACTGCTCTGATTGGATGTGCCGCAGACGAAACTGGGCCTCCACTTGCCGGAACCAGGAACCAGGGTTTTGTCTCCAAAAGGGAGGTAGGCGGAGGGGCGTAGCAGCCGTCGAGATCGCAGGATCGTCTGCGCGCAAGGCACGATCCCCAGCCGATGGGTCAGTCATGGGGGATGGGACTGCCCCAGTGGGTGGTTCCATTAGCTCAGAAGCGCGTAGGTCCAAACGCGGGTCACCAGAAATGTGGCAAAGGTGCCACGGAAGAAAGAGGCGAGAAGCAGCTAATTCTGTGTCAGATATAAAAAGTGATTTTTATTCCAGGCGCAGCTGAGCGCTCGTCGCCCGGGCGCTCGTCGTCTTTAGGCGGCGAAGATGCTACACACTTAATCGTGTGAAACAGGCCCCGCGATGTTCCTTTGCCTCAGGCCCCGCACACCCCTAGCAGCGGCCTTGCCCAGTCAAAGTTTAGCTCAGATCGGTGCAGGGAACAACGCGAATCTTATCTCATTTACAAATTCCAATCAACCATTAACGAAGATCTGGGAGCACTTTCAACGGTAAGAAATTTGGCCGCCTAGATGAGCTACACTTTCTTCCTTTTCGTTTCCCTTCTGTTTTTCTTTCTTTTTTTTTTCTTTTTTTCAGCAAAGTTTGAAGCAGCGCTCACCCTGCCCGGAATTTTCCCCAAAGCGGAATGACATCACCACCCGGACTTGACCTTCTGGAATATTCCCGAATCTGACTCACTGACAAACGCCTGTGGCGTGCCCGTACCGATTATGACGTCATGTAGCAAACCTATTTAAGAAATGTGTAATCAGCTACGCATCTTTTGTCGAGACGAAATGTCGACCCCTTGCCCATTTTACTTTTTAATGTCTCCCCATGTAATAAACTAGTGTTTGTAACTTCCCTAAAATCTGTTTGCGCGTCTTTTTTTGAACTCCTGTAAAACTTCGTGGCCGTTTGACAATCCTTTTACCTCACCCTAAGTAAGATTTTCCCCTAGTCGATGATGGTAATGACGGGGGAAGGGGTTGGTGTTCGTCGGTGCCTTGACGGCCGTGCATGAAGCAAACGTAGACTAGGAGTACACTATATACAAGTTTATTTACACGGGGAGACCAGTCTCCCACCCAACTGCCAAATCCTGAGTGATCGATACAATCACATTCACTTTCCGCTACACCTCGGTCCGAGGTCAGCGACAAGGTAGGTTTCGCGTTCCGCGACCTTCATCCATTATGACGAGTCTCTGTTGACCTTCCGTGCGTATTACGGAGTCCTTTCTTCCCCACGGCTCCACGGCGGGAGTAGCCTTGAGTCGCCACTTAAAGGGACTCTGACCAGAAGTTCGACAAATATTTCGTTTGCATCTATTACGAAGGTATAATATGCCTCCAAGCCACACGCGAAATATTTTGGCTGAGCGCGGAGGCAAAGTTTGCCAAACAGGGAGCTGAAAACCGGCTTCGCTTTTCCCCCTCAACTCGCGCAATCGGGGCCGAAATCTAGCCTCTTTGCAGTGGACATCCGCCAATTTCCGTGTGTGTGACGAAGTCACGAGGGCCACGTTTCATTGGGCGCCCGGACCGGAAGTTCTGTTGTTAGTGAGTTTGTGAGAGCGCCGGCATCCGTCCGGAAAGCGATCTTCAATATGGACGTCGAAGGCAGAAATGCGGAGACTTCGAGCCCGGAACTTCTTTCTGACCTTTCTGCGATCGAGACATCGAGAAGAAAATTCTGCGTGCTGAACAGCTCGGTAGGCTTTCGAAACGTCGCCGATGCCGCGAATGCGAGACGAAGTTAGAGCTCTACGAACATCAGTTACAGATGAAGCAAACAGCATGAGTCGACTGTCTTCAGGTAAGCGATGAGCTTTTTAACGCACACTGTGATCGAACATGTAAACGTTCTCAGAAATTTCGTGTTCTGATATCTAATGCGCACTTGCTGTTCATGGTGCCGGTGTGGCTGGTGTGTCATAATGCCGAAGGAGATCGAATGCTTGTGCTGCAAGGAGCTCGAAAACACTGCCGAATGACTTCAGTATGAGTGCATTACAACCCACAAAGATTTCCAACTTCTATTCTTCAATATGACTGTCCTGAAGGTCGCATATTGAACTCCGTGGGCAGCGCGAACCTATGAGCGACTGTATTCACAAGTAAGTCACATGTGTCCTTGTCGAACGATGTTAAAATTTGGGCGCCCAAAACTGGTTTGGTCCTGCAATAGAGTCGTTAAAAACTCCAGTACAGGGCGCAGCACATAAAAAGGCTATACAGTACACGACTCTGAACTGGAGAAAATCAATATAGGCAGTTTTGTAATTGTCAGTGTGCTGTGTCCTGAGTCACGTTTTTATGTATTGCCCTGTGCATAAGGTTTTAGCGTAGGTTTTTAGCGATATTGAGTGTTCTTGATTGTCGATTCAGTGAAAAGCAAAACAATTTTGGTTTCTAAAAGAACACAGCATGTGTAGTAATGTACAAGGTGTGGGCAGGTAAACTGCAGTTACTCTCAGGTACATGTAGAAATGACAATGCACACACACTGTACTGTAACCGGTTACCTATTTGCCTAAACTATATTTTATGTACATCTGTGTAGACGATGCAGATACACTGCGTATCGCCAGTTTGCAAGGTGAGTATGGCACAAGCTTGGAAAAAACAAGATCATGGTCATCCCAGCCTGTGCAGTGAAGAGGGTCTGGCAAGCCTTTCCCACAGAAAATGCCACAGGCTTCAAGTACCCAAGATCCTAACTGGGGGTACCTCTTCGCACAGCTCGTCTATCACATTTAAAATAATTCAGCATCTGTATTTAGGATGATCTATAGCTCTCAGGATGATGCATGGTTCATGAGTTCAACATGTTGTGTTGAAACACAACACTAGTCCTTTTTAATGAGTCTTGCGGAACGATAGATGAGCACTCCTTTCGTGACATTGTGTACCATTGCTACAGTGAACAATTTCTTGAGCAAGACTGATGAACGAACAAAAAATAGAGTCTTGTCTTCCAAATATGTATGTTCCTTGTAACTTCCGTATTTGTTAAGTGACCCATGTTGATGTCCCCCCTCATGTAATGCCTGCAATGGCCTTTGAGACATATTCATAAATAAATAAATATCAAAACCGGAAAAAGATGTAACACGTATCCTCTCTTTGTGTGAATGATACATAGACATTCTCAGAAGATTTGTACATAGTCACACTTTGCCTCATTTTGCATAAAGCCTAGTTCCACCTCTTACATCATCTCCACAATCTCCAAAGCAGTACAAGGCTAAAGTAATCAGCTACTACATAAAAAGAAGGAGGGGAGGAAAACAAATGCTGGCACATCTAAAATTCGAAGAAACCCTGGTACTTTCACGGGGCTACTCACGGCTCAGTGCTGGATCAGATCCCGATGGAAAACAGCTTTTCTGAGCCTCAGTGATTGATTCCCTTGATTGCACTGACTGTGAGGCACATCTCATTGGCTTGGTGGCAAGTGGGCTTGCGTCTGATAGTAAGATTTGGAAGAAAGGGAGCAAGGAACATCTCTCTACGGTCTTAAGAAGGACATCAACGTTACCTGTCAAGGTACAGCATTTCATGTTGCTTTCAGTAAGTACAACACTCCTCAGAGCAGTTACCATTCGTGTTGGGAAAGCATGCTGAAGTTAGCTCAGGCAGTGCATCCAGAACTGTGAATCGGGTTCATAGAGAGCACCTGGTGAGAGGGACAGCAACAGTGTCCAGTAAAGACTCTCCAGGAATTTTGTGTAGGTTTGGGGGTCACGCCTTTTAATAGTGTTGATGGAAAGCAGGGTGTGTGAAACACTGACTTCTGGTAGATGAATTCTTGTTATTTATAACCAGGTACCCATCTTCTAGTAATCTAGAAAAAGCCTTGGCTCTCTTAGAGGAAATTGCTAATGAATCTGAGTGTCTTGTGGAACCAGGTTGTAACTGCCTTTCTATCCACCCTTCTTAGTTGCCCTAGCAAAAGCAAATATGTAATGCTGTACACCATATCTGATGCTAGCACACTAATTGCTTTGAGTGTTCTCAGGCTTTTGAAATGGAACTACCTCGTACATACGCTGTGCCATGTCGGCAAGAACATAAATCAGACTGCCTTTACTTTTTAAATTGGCCCTTCAGTGCTTCATGTGACTGCTAGAATGGCACCCCCAAAACAATAGGCAACAAGAATGATTTCTGCAATGTATTGAGCTTTGTAAAACAACAACTTTATTTGAAAATATATTCCAAAAGCCGGGTGACAACCTCATAATGTAGCGTCCTTTACTGCAAACACCGCTCAACACAACGAATAAAAACAGAGCGTAAACGTTTTGTCGCCTATCCAGGTGGCATCATCAGTACAACAGAGGCCAAAGATGAGCACATCAGCCTATCTAAGAGGGAATCTTACACATCCGATAGGGGGCCACGGTATGTATTACAGGCTGAAGCATCACGCCTGATAAAGCAGGATTCTAAGAACTTTCTAGGGTCCCATCGCTAGTCATGAGCAAAGGTTACTGCACCATCAAAATATATGTCCCTTAGGACAGCAGTGGTAGACTGATTCGGTCCTGTTTAGTTAAGCTAAGCATTAGTAGCCCTGGCAACTGGCTCTTTTAGTCTTGTCCCACGTCTTTTGTCTATCTCGCCAATGTAGGTTGCATCAGATTCTATGCACTCAACTTGATATGCACAGTCAAAATGCCTGATGGGCACAGTGCCCTCCAAATAGCGTATGAAATACATTGGATGAAAGGAATGCGGACCACCGATTTGACTCCTTTGATGTTGTTTTTGATTGTTCTCTGTTGGAGGGATGATGCCACCTGGATAGGCAATGAAACGTTTACTCTCTTTATTCTTAATTGTTATGTTAAGCCAGTGTTCTGAGTAAAGCATTTTACATTATGAACTTTGTTTGAATGATGATTAGTGGCGAGCTTCATACCCTGGGCCACTACTCTAACAATTGCTTGTGGTAGTGTGGCGAAATGGAATAACGAGCCTTGTAGACAATTTACTTGGCAATATATTTATTTCTCTCTCATAGGTTGAAGAACCCAGTGTGGTGTTACATAACGGAGGGGCACGTAATTATACAAGACCGATCACCAAAAGGCCTTGCTTTTGACTAGATTAAAATGTGAAGTGATTGTAATA
Source organism: Ornithodoros turicata (assembly GCF_037126465.1). Classification (NCBI taxonomy): domain Eukaryota; kingdom Metazoa; phylum Arthropoda; class Arachnida; order Ixodida; family Argasidae; genus Ornithodoros; species Ornithodoros turicata. The sequence goes on from NC_088203.1 coordinate 35,707,874, forward strand.
TAACAAATGCTGCATGGTGGCGATATGATAGGTTCTCCTCACGAGTTGTCGCCACAGTTACGGTTAGTTGAGAAACTGCATATCCAGGTAGCAGGATCAAATTTTAATTAGGCTACTTTGGCCAACACGCGAGCGTAGAGCACAGTGTCAAAAGCCCTTACAAAATAAAAAGAATACTACATCTACATGGACCCAGAAATCAAGACAGTTTGAAATGCTGTGAACGAATTCCACTACGTTAGTTTTGCCTGAATACCCTTTTCTAAAGCCATGCTGGAATTTAAAAAAAGAAATTGACAGAGTCAACTTAGTTGACAACATGGTAGTACATGATGTGCTCCATTAGTTTACAGGGAACCCTAAAAAGTGGAGCTGGTTAATAGATAGAAGGAGCATAGTTGTCACCTCTTCTGAAGACAGGAATAAGCTTGAGACCTATGTCCTCGACTCGCACACATACTAAGAACCTTTGACACAGATTAACGTATCTTCATTCCAGCTCTTTCACTTTCAGATGTTCATCTCTGTTGAGTGGTCTGTCATTCTTGTAATACAGATTGGAATTGAAATGCAGGTGCATAAGGGATGCTCTGAAAGAAAAGTGTTTGGTTTTAGTCCTCTTAATGTTTCTGAAAACGAAAACAAACTTCACGGTGACTATTCTTCTGAAATGAGCAATTCCAGGATGACAGCAAAAAAATATATCTTGCCATATCATTATATCCACCTGGCACTTCAATTGAATAATGGCAGTTGAAGATGACGATGATTCAATTTAATGACGCATAAGCAACTCGGGCTATAGTGTGCCAAAACCATGGTAAAACTGTGACTTCTTAAATATCAGACGATTATACTAAAATAATATACTTTGTTGGTTGGTAAATTGAGATATAGACAAAAACATGATATGATAAAAATAAGCAATTGAAGAAAAGGCAATTGTTGGCTTTGTGTGACTGATGTCGAGTTTGCCACACTACGTGTTGAATAATAATGTACGCTGATACGCTGTAGCATATAAAGTACAATCATACACACGCTCAATATGTGGTGGATATGTGAAACCAATATACACATACTTACATTTCAAACTTTCTTGAAAAAGGCAGTCCAAGTCTGTCGGATTTGCCAGACTCTACACAAAGCCAGTAAGCACAGTGTGGAATGACTGATTCATCTTTCGAAGGCAGAGGTGCAGCTACCACGACGCTTCGTTATCTCAATGCTTCGGAGCGGCATAGCCTAGTAAGAAGCCATCAGAAGGATCTCATAACGATAACTTGGTCGAAAAAGTGGAGGGTTCTGTGGGATATGTAAGAAAGCATACGCGTTACACAACAGCTACGAGAATGATCGACTGCACCTGCATGGTTTTCAGTACGTAGACTTGGAACTGAAAAATAAATGTGCTAACCTTGTTGATACTACTTTTCCGTCAGGACCACACGAGAGCACATTTGGTTTCTTTAGTTGAAGGTATCATCAGGTCCCCATGCTCCTTTGAGATGCAGCAGACAGAAGTTCGCTGAGGCGAGTGACTGCCGTTGCGGTTCGTCGCTTCGCAGCAGATCAAGAACAGTACACCGCAACGATAGGTGAAACGTTCAGAATATGGTGACCAACTCTAACACCAACCCAATGACCCGAACAAAGAGGATGAACCGGGAGTCACACAAGTTCGCAGTTCGCAAGCTCGGCATACGGCATCCATTACAGCTGACCGGATACGGAAGCATATATCGAACGCCGTGTACAGATTGAAAAGAAAATCGTAGAAACTGTTGCAGGTGATAAATGCAGGGTATATTTTTCTTTTTGAGGCTCTGTAACAAAAACATATTAACGTAGAAATGCCATTTCATGAAGGAAATTGACAGATATTGCGTGACCACGTGACGCGTTTGAGCCAATTGTGGGTGTTGCGAGTGGCCCCCGTGTTGACGTCATCTTGATGGTGGACCGGGGTGGATATTCTATATAAACGTATGTTTTCTCGGTTTGACGCTAGGCGTGCTGCACTCGGATGAAGTCGAATGTTTAAAATTCGAGTTTAGAGAAACCGTGGGATTTTAATGCGTGAATTTTCGCATGGAGAGTCCTTGTTGGGTGCTTTATCGACTACAGGTACGAAAGAGCTCCCACAGTTTCTGGTCAGAGTCCCTTTAAATTGGTCACTTCGAGGTTCGGTAATATTCCACTACAAGCGAAGTATGATGGAGGCAATAACTTCACACCTCCCCACCAAGAATGTTCTACGCACAGAAGTCTGTCGTGGAACTTCAACAATAAAAAAAAAGTTAGTGCCGATCCACACGCACACACACCCAGAAAACCTAGAGTGGACACCCTGAGCGGTACGTTCCAGGCTTCACCATGTCTTTGAACAAAACACTGCCATACTGAGCCATGAAATTAACCAAATAATAATAATTTAATAACTCGGTAGCGTCGCAATAGCTAATTACACACATCTTACTGATCCCTATCAAGGCGGGATAGCGCGTCTGCGCAATGATTCAGCACACCTTTAATGTGGCTTATTTCGATGTTGTATTTTTGCAGCGCGAGTGACCAACGTGTCAGTCTGGCACTGCCCCCAGCTGATAGGGAGAGATACACCAAGGGATTGTGGTCTGTCACCACATTGATTTTTGCTGCATATACCCATGTATCTACGCGCCCAAGTGCCCACACGATAGCAAAGGCCTCCCGCTCTATTGCAGACCATTTTGTTTTTGAGGGAGCCAGCTTTTTGCTGAAAAATTCTATTGGGATATTGTCGCCCTCAAAACACTGTGTCAGGCAGGCTCCCACTGCCTTTTCCGACGCGTCTGTTGTTAGCGTGAAATCTCTCATTGGGTCGAGCGCATGCAATTTTGGAATTGCCACCAGCGCCAACTTAACTGTTTCAAACGCGGTTTGGGCTGCCTCGCTCCATGGTATCGCGTTAGGTACCCTTTTACCCGTGAGCTCGGTCAACGGTAGCACTATCTGTGAATAGTTCGGAACATATTCTCTGTAATAACTGAAGAGCCCCAAAATGCTCCTCAGGCCCCTTTTAGTCGTTGGAGGTTTGAGACGCTTTACCGCTTCAGTTCTCTCAGGGTCAGCCGAATGTCATCCTGATCCCACTACGTGGCCCAAATATTTGATGCTGCCCTGTGCAAACTTGCATTTATTCGCCTTGACAGTTAGGCCAACCTTTGCAATTGCCTGAAGTACTTTGCGCAAATGCTCTAAATGTTCCTCCCAGCTGTTGGAGAACACGGCTACATCGTCTATGTAGGCACACGCGTATTCCCTGTGCTCGCGTAGCACTTCATTCATGACTCTCTGAAAGGTAGCCGCAGAGTTCTTTAGCCCGTACGGCATGACACGCCACGCATATAGCCCATACGGCGTCTGGAACGCGGTGTACTTTTGGGAATCAGCATCAATCGGAATTTGCCAGTACCCACGCGTCATGTCGAGCACCGAAATGTAGTTTGCGTTAGCCACACTGTACAACAATTCGGACATGTTGCGCATAGGGAAGTTGTCAGTCTCCGACACTTCGTTTAAGTTACGATAGTCGGTGCACATACGGAGCGACCCGTCCTTCTTAGCCACACATACGATCGGGTGTGCAAAACTGCTTTCTATCGGGTAGATCAATCCCCAATTGAGAAGTTCGGAAATTTGCCGTTCGACTTCTTCTCGCAGTGCCACTGGGATGCGATAGTTACAAGGCTTGACATACCTTGCTCCTTCCACAATGCGGATGGCATGCGACCCCACTTTGCACTATCCCGGTACGTAGTGAATACCGCCTTAAAGGGACTATCGCATCCGGGAACGTATGTATGATACCGATAGGATAATGTTCGTCATCGTTTCAAAGTCAACTTTGCCAAATTTCTCTTCCGAAAACAGCTTACATATTAAGTAAACGAGTTTTAAAGGTCTGCAGCCAACACGATGATGACGTAAGCCAGGCACACGAATGGGAGAGCAGCGCAGGCAATTGTCTCCGAGATCGTCTGCTTGGCGTTCGCATCGCACTATACTATACTGAGTGAAAAGTCCTCGGTAAATACGCCGACTTTCGCTTACCAGTGTGAGTGCAGACGTAACCATGTTACGTGAAACACGACGTTACGCTCCTGACTGTACGAACACGTTGGACACTAACCAGAAACAACATTCCGCGAGCCGGTAACAGAGAAGACGCCGTGCCCTAGCATTCCGCCTCGCTCGCCGCCCGCCTGTCGGTCGGTTGCCAAGGCTACCAAGGTCCCTCCGGCCGCTCCGTGATTGGTATTCTCCATGTCAAAGGGCGCGCAGTGATTGGCCTCGTCCGTGTGACGTTTACAGAAAGGGAATCCCGGAATGCGTCGTCTGCTCTTGCGAAGTTTTATATCAAACTACACAGGAACAACGCTGCCAATTCGCGTCGGGTTTTCGGCATTATTATCAGTGATGAACGCGGAGTAAAACAGCACTGCAGTTTCTGAATCGACCGGGACGGATGCGATAGTCCCTTTAAAGGAGTTGATGACCTGAATAAGTTTCTCCTTTTTCGCTTTGTCTAGGGACTCGCATCCGTCTAGCATTTGTGAGATGTTCGCCGGCTTCTGTCCCTTTGGTATGCTCTCCACGTCACCGAACTCTGCGTCACTTTCGAAGATGACACCTACCGTTCGCCCTTGATACATAAGGCCGCAATCTATTTGCGTGGACCCACTTTTGCTTTTCCCCATTTAGCTTTGCAATGTAGCTGTCTGGCCTTTTTCTCTCCTGCACAATGGCCGGCCCTTTCCATTTTGCCTGCAGCTTTCCCGACGTTTCTCCTTCCAGAATTAGGACCTGACCCCCACCTTCGAAGCTTTTCGGTCGCGCGCGGAGATTGTACTGGTTAGCGTACGACCTCTGCCGTTCATTCGCGCTGGCCCGAGCTCTGCCCGCTGCCTCTGCCATTTTTGATCTTAAGTCGGTCAAGTATTCTACGGCTGGCTTATTTGGCCCTGCCGGCGGTGTCCATTCTCCTGTCCATGTACGTTGAAGTATACATAATGGTCCCATCGGAGCTCTGCCGTACATCAGCTCGAAGGGTGACACCCCCGTCGTGTCATTAGGAACCTCGCGATAGGCCCATAATAAACACGGCACGTATTGGTCCCAGCTTCGGCTATGTTCATTCACTACATGTCGCAACATTACTTTAAATGTCGCATTCCACCTTTCCACCAAGCCGTTGCTTTGGGGGTGGTCAGGTGTGGAGAATCTAATCGTCACCCCTAGTTTGTCAGTTAGTTCCCGCGTTAGTCCCGAAGTGAAGTTGGTGCCTTGGTCACAGCAGATTTCTTCCGGCGTCCCGAATCGCGCAAATATGTCTATCAACGCCTGGCACGTTGCTTTTGCCGTGAGGAATCGCAACGAAACTACTTCTGGCCACCGCGTACACAAGTCTACGACGCACAGCGCGTATCGGTCAGCACGGGAACAAGGCGGTTCTAACGGTCCAATGCAATCTAGAAACACCGTCTGAAACGGTTTCTCCGGGCGCGTTAACGGAGCGATCGGTACCTGATCGCTCGCCCGCGGTCTTGAAAAAATCTGGCAACTGTGACATGATTGACAGTGCGCCTTTATGTCACTCGCAAATGTAGGCCAATAAAATGCACTCTGTACGCATTGCTTAGTTTTCTTTTGAGAAAAGTGCCCACCCCACGGAGAGTCATGAGCGAGCTTTAGAACTTCGGCTCGTCGCGATATCGGCAGTACAAGTTGGCGGCATTTTCTTCTGGCAACTAGGACGGTATGATAAAGCAAACCCCCATCTATAGTCATGCCATGCGTTCCTTCTCTTGCCTGCTTCCACGCGTCAGCTAGCGTAGTGTCTTCCTTTTGCTCCACCCGGAAGGATACCGTCTCTTCACATGTGTCGGACGTTGCGCTACTCCCAGATTCTATTTCCACGGCGCGTACAACCAAAGTTACCTCCGCGTTCCCGGCAGTTTCATCGGGTTCGAACACTAGTTTTTCAGTCCGATCTGTTATCATTTCTATTGTCCTCTTCTCGTGAGCTTCCGCTTCTAACACGTCCTTCGCGTGAGCCTCGAGCTCCTCCTGCGCCCGAACCAAGCTTTCGTGGTCAACGGGATTCAACAGTACGTCTACTCCGTCTGCCATGCGATCCACTACAGCGTATAACAGCAGCATCTGCTGACACCGTTCGCCCCTTGTAGTGACCAAACCCAACGGCACGTACATAAGCTTTGCAGGCTCAATATCCCCGAACGCGCACTTTAACTTCATGTCACTAGAGCTTTCTTTTTCACACTCGGGCGGAATGCAGCTTCTCCTGACAACCGTGATGTCAGCTCCTGTGTCAAGCTCTTAGTGTCTTCTCGCACGACTGAACACTGAATTCAAGCATCTCACTGTCTGTTGGAACTTTGAACCCTGCGTTTCCCGCGGCATCACCAACGTCCTTACTCGCTAGTAACGTGACTCTCGCAACGAGCTTACTTTCCTGCTCTGTTTCATCGCGTTTAGGCACTGCGCGCTTAGTTTGCGATTCCGGGCAATCGTGTTTGTAGTGTCCATATTTGTGGCACACGTGACATTTTCCTCTACGTCTAGGCCCCGAAACCTTAGATTCCGCACCCTTAGTTTTCGCAACACGGATTGCCTCCTGTTTGGGCGTCTTCACCTCCCCAACTTCTGCGCTAGCTCCCATAGTTTGTCGTTTTACCCGACCTGCGTTGCTGTCCTCGTAATTGGTCGCCAATTGAGCTACCTGCTGCGGCTTCAGCCACTCTGCTGTCTCATTTAGAATGACATACGATCTGATATCATCAGGTAGTCCCTGCTTCAGGCGGTCCGACACTATACGAGCAGTGTAAGGTCCTCTAGAGTTTTGATCTCCCGACTTCCTAAGTAGTGCTCAAACAGAGTTTGCAAGTTAGAGGCGAACTGGTTCCACGATTCCCCATCAGCTTTACGAGCTGCGTAGAATAATCGCTTGTACTCGTTTGCCGTCAGCTTTAGCTCGGTTAGTACCTTTTCTTTGAGCTCACTAAACGCGAGTATTTTCCCCTCTCCATACCGTGTCGCAACGGCACGCATTTTCTCGGTTGGGTACGGCAGAATCACCGCTCCCTGAACGTCATCCGGGACACTGAGATCGATGAAGATCGTCTCAACACTCTTAAACCATGCGGGCACCAGCGCTTCAGATACAGGCATGGGCGCGATGACTCCCCTCAATTCCTTCGCATATTCACCCACTCTGCTTCTTGGCATAGCTACCGAACTGACACTCAGTGAACCCGCCTGCATTCGTGCTAGTTTCACACGCTCTAGCTCAAGCTGCAATCTCAGTTTCTCAAGCTCGAATTTTTGTGCTTCCATTTGAGATTTCAAGTTGCTATCTATTGCGCCACCATCCGAATCCTTCCCCGGAACTTCATTGCATTCCTCCTCTACATCCCCATTCTGCGTTTTCTGCGATCGCGTAACGATAGACATGGTAAAGCCGGAGAAAAGCGATCAGAGAGTCTCACCTTCGGTTCTGATGGCTTCCGTGCAGAGAAGTTCCTAGATCCGGGCCCGTAGCTCGCAGCCTTTACTCTCACTAGTTTCTTTCATCACTTTGTTATGAGATGACTAATGCTTCGCCAATTCAACACGAACATACTTTGTAACAACTACTTGGAACTTTGGAACAACTTTACAAAGCATATGTACTCGTATGCCCTTCCTTTAATCGCTTCAGGAGTATTTCCCCCATAACATATCTCAGCAGATGCAGCATGTCATGTAGGTAACATAATTTTGGCACAGTGTTTCCTTGATATGTCCAACAAGAAGAGATATCAAATCTGTGTGCCAAAATGGTGTGCCAACATCGCTTAGATGGAATAGGTACAGCATCTTGATGTGGAATGCAAGAAGTTAATGTTTGATAACATATATGTCATGGGTTAAATAGAGCAGTATATCATACATATCAGAAGAATGCCAACATTCACATCTTTACCCTTACCTGTCATTACAATGTTTACTCTCCCTTCGATTGGAATTATGTATTTCAGAATCATTTTTGTACTATTGAATTTTAATTTGGCAATCCTTTCACATGTCTTGTGATAGACAGGTTAGCAATGTAAGCTGTGTTTATGTGCCTCTTACAACCTGCATCTTTATGCAAAAATACTCCAAAAGCCAGGAGACGACATAACTAGACAAAAAAGTAGAGAACTCCGACTTAACATAACAAAATAACAGGGTTTACTCAGACGTTTCATCCGTCATGCGATGGACAACATCAGTGCCAAAGGAGTGCTATTTAAGGAGATGGGAGTATTGTTCGGGGAGGGGCCACGGTTTTTGTTCCGAGGTGTCACTGCGTACGTGCGAAGACTCTAGAAGCTTCCTGTGTCCCCATCTTTGTTCTCTCTTGTTATGTTAAGTGGGAGCTTTCTACTTTCTACTTTTTTGTCTGCATTTTTATGTCTGAGGGTGTTTTTGTGACAAGAGGGCAAGGGTGCCGGCAAAATGGCACATGTTCACAAAAATGCAGAACCAGAAAGACACACACACACACAAATGTATAGCATAATACAGTCCCAATCATTTTGTCGTGTCCTTTTTGATGTGTCGTCTGTTCTACTCTTTTTTTTTCGTGTGTAGTTTCTGGTTTTTAAGCCAAAGAGCAGTTGTTGTAGAGGATGCTGAGAACATGTGAAGCATACATTTTCTCATTCCCACATTATGCTGTAAGCAGTGTGAAATACAACTCAAAAGGAATTTAATGAGAGACAACTTGTCACCAAGACCAGTGTGGGAACATTGTGAAGGAAAAATAAATTCTAAACCATAATGGATTCCTATCCTATTTAATGGTACAGTATTCAAATAATGTTAAAGAAGTAACCGTGCAAATTATCAGTGAAACAGTGAAGCTGGCTGCAGTACACAACAATGTGTCACATGTAACAATATCAGTGTTTCCAAAACTGACACATAAACCTTTGTGAGGCCCCAATAGTCAAAGCAGGGGTTACACCACTTGGCGAAAAGAAAAAGCAGATGAAGTGAACGCAATATGCGACAAAACCAAGGAAACTATCTCGCTACAACTGCAATATATTGAAGTTGTTTTTAACAAATAGAAGTTCAGCGCACTGATATCAGCTGTCGCACACACAGCCATCCCGAAAGCTATGCCCATCTTCGTTGATGCACCCACGAATCCACAGGAAGACCGCCGAGGCTTTCCCACTCGGATTAAGTATCTCTACCTTGAACTGTGAACAGTTTGGTGTACACTCCAGAAAACGAGAACAGCTGGTTGCCGATTTCATGGGCGCGGCCATGCGAGCCGACAAGGACAGTTCAACAGAGGAGCAATTTGAACGCTAATGTGGCGCTAGTGGTAGGCGCAACAATTTGCACTTCAAACGACGTAAAACGTCAAAAAGTGAGCAAGGAGGATGCTTGCTTCCTGATTTGTCATTATTTGGGCCTGTAATCCACATCAGGGTTTAGAAAGGCTGCTAAATGCCGATGGCCGGCACAAGAAAAACGTGATTTGCAAAGTTTTTTGTCCCGTTGCGGTTCAAGCGAATATACCTTTTTTGTGCTTCCTTCCTCTCTTTTCTTTCTTGTTTTTTCTTTCTTTCTTGATTGTTTTTTACTGTTGTCGGTTCGTCCCGGAGCCCTAGCTTGGAAAGTTGCTCTTGTTTAGCTTCGGTATAACTCGGAATGTGGGGGCAGAGGGAACAGTCCACTGCTCCTCGAGTTTTCACGGTGCTGGCTCTGCCCCCCCCCCCCCCCCGAATTTTCCCTCCGAGGACCTCTTTGTATATGCCGTACTTCTCAATCTCTAACTCCATGTCCCGCAGTGGTCTCCTTCAGGTTAGGGTAGGTTAGGGCTCGCTCCCCCTTGCCGACTTCCGAGTTAGTGAGAGCGAGGTATCTCCATAATGGAAAACCTGAAATGGTGCACTAAAAACAAATATCACCTCTGTGGATAATAATTTGAAGCATATAGAATAAGGATTCATCTCATACCTAAACCGACTGCCAGCAATTCTGCTCTTTCTGTTTCTCAAAGAAAGAAAACAGCTTCATAAAAAAATACATCTTGGTGAATTATGGAAATTAGAATGCCAAAATACCTTGCAGATAAGGTTTTCCTCCATTCGCATACGCGTAAGTGCGAAACTAATGTACACGTAGTCCTAGTTGTTTTATTTAAAAAAAAATCCCTGTTAAAAATGGCTACGACCACGAAGTATGCGTTTGTGGCACCCCGTTTATTGTGTGTGTGTGTGTTTCAGCTTGGACAATTTTTTATAAAAAAAGCCACGAGAGCACGTCATTTTCACAGTTGAGTTCTACGGGCGCGTATCTTTTCCAAGAAAGACTATAATGACTAATAAGGACGACTAATCAATTAAATTCATTAATTAACTCTAATAAGGACGTCTTGAACAAAAGGGTGATTTGGGAGACTATCCTAGTTAAAATCCACACCACGTTTAAAAATTTCGAAATACGTACGTATATTAAAATATCAATCCCTGAATTTTGACATGCAAATGGGCCAAAACAGAAACTGTGGCCACCACGTTTGGGGTGGTGGTCTTCACAGTACGGGATCTGTATATACTTCTGTATGTCAACTGCGCTCGGAACTATATTGTCTTGGCTCAGAAACCGTATGTTTCTGGAACGAAGAGGGGGAAAAAGGAATCACCAAAACACGAATATACTTCAAGTACTCTTCTCCTTAGGGAAGCGAGGAAGAGATATATTTATTGACTCTATACGGTTGCACTAGTGTCAGCGCGCTGAGCGGTTGAGCTGGAATTGGAATTAGAATTGGAAATGAATCAAAAGTACTAATAAATATACTAAAAAGAAAAAGAATGAAAAAAGCGATATCTGAGCTAATAGAGCTCGGTTCACTCTGGAAATTGTTGCACCGACGACTGGCGCCACGTTCGAAGTTACCTAAAATTGCTCCTGTGTTGAACTGTCCTTCTCGGCTCGCATGGCCACGCCCACAAAATCAGCAATCAGCTGTTCTCGTTTTGTGGCATGTGCACCAAACTGGGAGAGCTTCGGCAGTCTTCCTGTGGATTCGTGGGTGCATCAACAAATATGGGCATAGCCTTCGGGATGGCTGTGTGTGTGACAGCCGGTGTCTTTCTCCGTCTGTTACGTCGCGAGACAACTGAGATCACCGTCTGTGCGCGCTCAGGAAGCTTGAAATCTGCCCTGGTACATCAGTATATACCTTCAATATACTCTGATACATATACGGTCAATAAATTGGGACTTGCTCCACTGCAATCTTTCCTGGAGTTCACAAGAGACACTGTTTGTGCCTGATTTATGCCTTACATTTAATCTATCGCAGGTCGTTCCACATTCTACCCGAATAACTCATACCATGCAGTCAACGCTTGACCCTTGGTTTTAACCTCCATCCTGAGCACATCACTTCTTTGCATGTCACTGATGGTCTCAGTGACCACAAGGCAATTTTCTTCGATATCTCTTCAAGTCGTCCAAATGTTCGTAAATTCAGCGATAAAACCATATACGACTACGCTCGAGTTAACTTCCAAGCCATCAACGAGGGTTTTGAAGCTCTGTATGAAAATTCCTTTCATGGCACCTCGCCTCACTCCATTGAGGATAACTGGTCCCTCTCTCGTGACAACATAAACTACCTTACCGAGTACAATGTTCCAAAGATAAGAGTGAAATCTTATGATCACAAACCTTGGTTCATGAAAAGTCTTAAAATCTTGCTAACAAAGAAAAAGCGTTTATTCAGGAAGGCAAAGCCTCTTGGCGACGGCATATAATGGGCTAAATTTCACTACTGTGATCGGGGATACAGGCGCTCGATCAAGGAAGTGAAGCATAAGTTCTGTACCATCGACCCCCCGTCTGTCTTGACGAATAAACCAAAACAATTTTGGAAAATTTTGTCTCCGCCAAAATCCCACCTTATCAGTCTAACTGACACCCGCCGATAACGACTGCGCCAACACTTTCGCTTCCTTGTTTTCAACACCGATAACGGGTACACCCAAACTCCATTATCAGTAATCGCCTCCTCACCCAAGCAGCACAATGTACTGAAAGTCGAGTGCAATACGGGTGGACGGTATCCGCCGTATTCTTGAACAAGCCTCGACTCGACGCTCCGCCTCGACTCCAACGAGTGGAGGAAAGTGGCGCTGCTCCACTCGAAGAGTCCATGCGTTTCATGAACCCGCTTCGGGGATTCCTCCGCCAAGGCGCTCCTCGAGAAAGCGTCCTCGAATAAAGCTGTAGTCTCGTCCCCAGCCGTCTTTTGGGACCATTCGAAAATGTTGATTATCCTGCTGAAAACACACTTATGGCATGAAAAATAAATGTAATTCTTTACTTTATTTCGACCAACGTGCATTACAAATACAAACACAAAGGTCTGCAAGTGTTTGAAGAAGGGTGCTGGTGTTTCGAACAGGGAAACAGACTGATAGGTTTCCTAGTTTTCTGGTCTGGCAATTACAACCACAACGGCAGCAGCTTGCTTAATGGCATGGTCACCTTGTATCAAATAATATGAAAGATGATGTCATTGGTTGTCACTCTTCTGTTATGTTACAATATGTGGCGTGAATGACTGTTTGTTAGCGGATAGGTACGTTTACCCAACGCCTTGAGGGTAGCTATAAACAATCAAACAAACAAAACAGATTTTACAAAAGCATCCCGAGCAAAGAATCGGGGAGACCATTCTTGGGGAGTCACCGCGAGCATGTCGTACGAACTTTTATGGCCCTCAATCGCGCTCTGCCTAAACGGTGGAGCCTGTTATCCCACCCAACAAACGGAATTCGTACTATTGGAACAACAACTGCAAAAAAAAGAAAAAGAAAACGAGAGAAAAAAAAACATGAATGGAAGATTTGTTGAGCCGTTTCGGTGATAGCTGGAGCAGGGGTTGGGCCAGCTTGAAACAGTACAGTCGACCCGCGTTTATCCGGACGGCCTCGTTTCCTGTGAAAATGTCCGGATAGCGGGGGAACCGGATAAGTGAAACACGAAAATCCAGAGTGAACCTAAAAGGACATCTTTATTGAGCATTACAGAGAAAACTATCCATTGTCATCTGTTTCATTCTAATACATGCATCCAGTTCTTGCAAACCTTTGCTAACAGCGTTAACTTGCGAAATATTGTTTTTGTTGCTCGGAAAATACTAGCGCTGTCTCAGTGCCGCACGCGGATATTCTACCGTCATAGCTGGTGCATCCCCGCATTCGTCATCAGATTCTTTTTGAACACTATCGGAAGCGACGACACTGACGATGTCGTCATCTGCGATTACAGCGCAGGAGTCCTCGTTGCGGACCTTCTCAGTCTGAAATGACCAGTCAGCTGAGTGGATTAACGTGCAAAGTAGTCGGAAAGGGAGAAAATTCTTCATGGCAACACCGTCTTTGTGTCAGTACAAAGGAGGCCACAACCAGGGTCCTCGACCTCGCTTGACTAGGTGTGAGCCAAGTGTCATTCCTGGACAATAACCGGATAACTGAAGCCGATTATTGTGTATTAGTCACTTCTGTTCCCTGGAATTCTCGTCCGAGTCCGGAAGCTGAAGTCCGGATAAACGAGGGCGAAATACACGGGGAGAAATCCGTCCCCATGCTATTTTGTCCGGATAGCGCAGGATCCGGATAAACGAAGTCCGGATAAACGCGGGTCGACTGTATAAAGATTACGGAAAAACATTGAGAGGCAGATCAGATGTTTATTTTTTTAGATGTCCAGTCAATGCACTGTTTCTTTTTTTGCACCACTTTTTGCATGAAAACATCCTTCACACACCTTCTTTGTGCTAAATAGCGCGACAGAAGGAAAATTTATTACACCTTGTCTTGAAAAGTGTGCTTGCGAGAAGGTGTGGGATTTTTTCCACAACGCGGCACACCGTCGTTTCTGACACATTCACAATGTCTCCCGTGGCAGTTCGAAAAGTCCGAACGCCATTAAAATCACATGTCGACGGGCAGCTGTAGCACAGGAGGTAGAGGCAGCCCACGATTGCACACATTTTCCTCCACTGGCAATGTATCCAAAAGGCTTCGTACGGTTTTCTTCATGAAGCGGTACCGCATACCACATGAGGAACTCGTGATCATCAAAATGGTCAAAAGGAGTTTGATGGCCCCTTATTGAACGTTGTCGCTCAGTGGTAATGTTGTCAGCACCCAGTTAAAGCCCATCGTGGCACAAAATGCAGTCGATGGACGCAGCGAACGAGCTGTCTTCCGCCATGACACCAGCCAAACTCGAGTTGAGGAGCGTTCTCGAGGTAGCACCGATGCTAACTCGAGATTTTGCGAGGAATGCACGGAGGAATTCCTCCACTCGAGGAGCGTTTCGAGTCAAGGTCGATTTATGAAGCGCAAAACCGGCCTCGAGGAGCAGCTCGAGTCGAGTTTGGAGTCGAGGCTCGTTCAAGAATACGGCGGTATGTGTCTTATCAATGTCCTTTAGTTTCACGAGTGTGTTCAAGGCCTTCCACCTACCCGTACACCCCTATTGCACTCGACTTTCAGTACATTTTGCTGCCTGGGCACCTATGGTCCTCATTGATATCAGCACTCATGGCATTTGTAAAATCATTGATCACTTAAGCTGTCGTCAAGTGCTGGTCCGGACTCTATTAACCCGAAGGTTCTATACAACACGAGATCTATTTCCAGCAAGATTCTATGTTGCATATTTACTCAGTCACTCCAAGATTCTGCTTTACCACAGGACTGGAAGACGGCGAAGATTGTCCCTATTCACAAATCAGGCAGCTGCCACATCGTTAATAACTACCGCCCCATTTCACTCACTTTTATAATATCTAACATTCTCGAACGCATACTCCAACGTAGTTAAGTACCTTGAAGAAAAAAGGTCCTTGCAGCACGGGTTTTGAAAGCTCTTTTCGTGTGAAACTCAAGTAGCCAGTTTTGTTCACGACATCTTTCTGTCGACCTTTTTCTGTCGACGACACCTTTCTGACGACAATAATCATCAGACCGACGCCGCTTTCTTAGACTTTCGCAAGGCCTTCGATATGGTGCCACACTCTAAGCTTCTATACAAACTCTATCTGTTTAAACTCGACCCGTATGTCGTCCGTTGGATAGCTCAATTTCTGACTAATCGTACGTTATTTGTTACTTGCAACAACCACCTATCCCCAAATGTACCTGTGCTTTCTGGTGTCCTTGTTCAGTCCTCGGCCCTCTCCTTTTCCTTATCTATATAAATGACCTTCCTTCAGGCATATCGTCCACGATACGTCTCTTTGCTGACGACTGTGTAGTGTAGAGGCAAATCCTTACACCTTCTGACCAACTAACCTTACAAAGCGACCTTTCACTAATCCGGCATTGGTGCAATGAGTGGCAAATGCGTCTGAACATTGCAAAGTGTCGCAGTTTGTCGTTTTCTCGAAGACGGGTCCCTTCCCCTACATTCTAAGTGATATCACATTAACCCGAGCAGATTCTTACAAATATCTTGGAATCCACCTTTCCTCCAATCTAACTTGGAACGAGCACATTAACCACATAACAACTAACGCTTCTGGCTCCCTAGGCTTTGTTAGACGTTCCCTCAGGTTGGCGACCTCCATCTTAAGCTCCTAACCTTCACGGCTCTTGTACGCAGCAAGCTGGAATATGCATCACCTATTTGGGACCCTCCCCAAAAGTATCTCTGCGACGCCATAGAAGCCATCCAGAATCGGGCTGCCCGTTTCATTTCCAACGACTCTTAATTCGATACCTCTGTAACCGCATTAAAATCAAATCTTAGTCTCGACTCACTCAAACATCGTCGCCGTCTTGCCAAGTTAGCCCTCTTCCATTGGTTCTTTTTCATCTTCCCACCGCACTAATCGCCCATCACCTGCCCGGGTGTCGCTTTTCCTCGGATCGACCCATAATAAGGTCACACGCTTTCATTGTAATACCAATGCATTATTCAGATCATTCTTTTGTTCAACTGCCATCGAATGGAACAACCTCCCATCACCTCTCACAACTATTATCGAGCATACAGTATTTTGTAACACCCTCTCCCGTTCACTCCACCCACAAGACCACCACGTTTGTATGTCAGTTGCTATGAAATTGTTCTCCTCCCCCTTATCATATTTGTTAATTATCTGTACTTATGTGAACGAACTCCCTGTTTCACGCTTTAATACTTGTTTTCATATAAGTTCGTACTGTCGTCGTTTCTTTATTTTCCTGCTTACTTACTGCTAATTGTGTTGTTCTTTTTTGCTTGCTTCTTTGTTTCTATCAAGTTGCTGTAAATGTATCTTACGCTCCAGTTCCCACCCCCCCATGTAATGTCCTCCGGACCCTTGGGGTTCTCGAATTAAATAAATAAATAAATATGAATGTTATACTAGTGCGTGCAAGTAACGTCTGATGTAGGTCCACGGTCTTGTCATGATACAGTGAGGAATACTGCGACACACTTGATTGAAAGCATTGCTGCGAATTAGCTCGTTTCCCGACTGATTGTGCGCTGAACTGAACTTGCATTTTTGTAAAACAACTTCAATATAATGCAGTCGTAGCGAGATAGTTTCCTTGGTTTTGTGGCACATTGCGCTCACTTCATCTGCTTTCTCTTGGGCCCCGTTTGGGCTAACGCCGCCTCAATGGGGGTCCTGACACATGGTTCGGGAAACACTGAGGCATACTGTGTATTGTTATGTGTGACATGTTGTAGTGTACTGAAGCCAGCATCACTGTTGTATTGTTTCTTCGCATGGTTACTTCTTCAACGTTACTTGAATGACGAATGTGGAGAATGAGGAAATATATGCCTTACATGTTGTGGATGTTCTCTAATTGCTGACCCCTGCTCTTGGGGTAAAATCCAGCAACTACACAAAAAGATTACCAAATGCAGAACAGGAGACAGAAACACGGACACAGTGACATGATTGAGATCATGATATGCTGTCAGTTTTTTTCTGTGTCTCTGGTTCTACATCTTATGAACATGTGCCACATTGCCAGCACCCTTTCCCTCTAGCTACGAAGAGAGCCTCTCAGTAATAAAAATGCAGGTTGTCAAATGCACGTAAACAGTGCTTAAAATTTTTAGGGTCTCAGCTCATCTAATGTTTATGGCAGAAAATGCTCCTCTAGTTCACATGGCATACTGAATAGAGCCCTGCACGGGCCGACTTTTCCGGGCCCGACCCGGCCCCGCCGCATCGAAAAATGGCCCGGCCCGACCCGGGCCCGGACCTTCATATTTTTAAGCTGCCCGACCGGGCCCGGCGCGGTGACCCAGTAACTAGAGCCCGACCCGGCCCGGTGACCCGGCGAGTAGATCCCGGCAGTAGTATTTCCAGCCGCGACGTACGCGTTTCTGGCGATTATCAAACAAATTTATCAGTAAATTTATAAAGAGAGAAGACAAACATACAAGTGATGGTGGTTTAACACCATAACCCCATCAGACCAAATTAAATCCAGAACGTACGCAGGCATGGGCGTTATTGTTACACTGTCAAGATATTGCGGAGGTACGTAGCATGCTGTCGACAAACTTCTTCTCCCAGTCCATACCCCTCTCACCAAGCTTTGCCAAGTGATTGTGAAATACGTGAGGACCGAGGAGCAATGTGAAGTGGCTTTCAGAATGTTCTAGAGGGTCGTATCATATGCCTGATGCAGTATCCCTTGCTTGTCTTTGCAAAATATGCACAGGAATGATGCAAGCGCATGATGATATGAACTAATGCATCTCCATTGTGTGGAATTAGCTGCGTGGCCCGGCCGGGCCTGACTCTCGGAAACATATTTGTCGGCCCAGGCCCGGCCCGGCCCGCGGTGGTGGCGTATTTTAACGGCCCGGGCCCGGCACGGCCCGCGGTGCTAGCGTATTTTGTCGGCCCGGGCTCGGCCCGGCCCGGAGCACACAGCCAATAACAAGCTCGGCCCGCGGGCCGGGTCGGGGGCCCGGGCCCGTGCAGGGCTCTAATACTGAATATGAGTGTGCTCCACAGCCACAAACTACACTGTAAATCAGCACTGCAGTATGTTTAACGGCACGCATGAAATTACCCTTCATAAGTGCATCATGCAAGCTAATTGATTCTGATGCTAATTGCTCACGAAATTACATGGGGAAGGGGTGAAAGACACTGGAATCACATGTTGCGTCACTAGCAGTGCCGTACTCAATCAGCACTGACATCACAAGCAGTGATTTTTCACTGAAGCCTGCAACTCGACGATGTAATTCACATCTTGATTGCAGAAAAAGTAAGCACATGTTTGTTATTACTTGGTATACAGTTGAAACTTGTTAATGCGATGACAGTCATTTTCGTTGATTTTGGCAATGAAACCATTTTAGGATAAAAAACACCTGTCAAGGTGTAAGCTATGAAAAGTAGTAAATTGAGTGAGGCATTTTAAATTGCTTTTTTCCTTTATATTTTCAATGGTGACATACATCAGCTTGTGTAACTGTCAACCATGGCTATTCCAGCCAAAACCAGCCAGAGATGTACCTTGAATATCACTGAAAAAAATTGTGCGCATTATTTAGACGATGCATATATCGAATGTAAATCATCGTTTTCTTTTCTTGAACAATGGGGCGCATTAAACTGTGCCGAAACATGAAGTTGTCCCTTACGAGCTTCCTTCTGACATCTACATGTACATCATAGTGTGCGCTTTCCTTGCCTGGTGTTAGAGGGGAAGCACGGGTCTGCCATCTCAAAGGGTATGTAGAACGAGAATAAATTTGGTGACGTGGTGAGAACTCAAGAACGGAGCACATTTGGAGTCAAGTTTACAATAAATTTCTGACAAATTAGCATTCTTGAAGGAGCCCCAGGTTATTTATGCTTGTAACTGATTGCATGTAATTAGCTCCACATAAAAATATCAAGCTGATCTATATTCATTGTTTAACCATGTGTTTGAGAATATCAAGCACTTGCATTTTTTTTTCAGAGAGTATATTCACATTTAGGTCGTCTAAAGTGTATGGCTTCTGTTTTTAGCTGGAACAAACGAATAAAAAAAATCTGAGGAAAGAAATATGCCACCTTCAGTTGCCATCGACCAAGCAAACTAAGTCAATAATGGTGGTTGTTATTGACTCTGCTAAGTGATTGTGTTCGTGTTATGTCACCTGTTTGGTACTGTGGTACCAGCTAGCTTACTTGTATCGTAACATATATGTGACCGCATGGAGGACAAAGAGGAGGAATTAGCTAGTCTGGCGTAGGGGCTCTCACACTGGCATAGCTGGTCAAAAAGAAAATGTAGGCCATACATCACAGACACAAATACCAGTATATTTTCAGCAAGCACTGGTTAATTTCTGGTAGGTGCGGTGCATATAGCGTGTCCATGGACTGATTTTTTTATTCTTAGAGAAATCAAATTTTTACAGTTATAAGGGATGACAACATGTTCTACATCCGAAGTGGATGTACTAATTAAATTAGGTCTCGTTTAATTATTGAAAATAGAAGGTCGGTGCAAATGCAACGTCGGTTTCCCTATGTGCCGCTATAGTTTTCAAAAGTATGCTTGTGACCTTTAGTGCGAGGACATGGCCCCGAAATAATGGCTGTGTGAGAGTTAAGTCTCGGAGCATTCTTTTTGCCTTTTCACTTGAACGTGAGGAAGAAACAAGGCTGCAGAACTGCAAGCAGCACATTTAATGTAATGTCGTGCAGGATGCAAGTTTTACAGCGATTTCATATTTCAGCACAATATTTATAAGCTGTAAAAATAAGTGCAAGCGTACCATACAATGAAGTAGCTGGTACCGTAAATTTTAGACCTCTTCTTGGCGTGGGTGCTTGGCATAAAGAGTGACCTGCTAATAAACATACTTTGGGATTTCTGAGTGTGAAGATCATAGGAGAGAAAGGAAGGCAAACAAATACAACAGAGGGTGCCATTCATTTCTCGCACTTCTGATTTCAGTTACTTATTGCGCTTGGTTTTCTTCAGTTCCGACATTTGATAACCAGAATTTGCACTCTATATCCACGCGAATAAAAAAGATGCAAAAATTTCTGTGACAAAATTTGTGAAAATGGCATTCTTGGGTTCCAGGGTATTCAAAGACCAGTGAAAACAAAGTGCTTGAACTATTATGTTTAGATACATCTTTTGCAGCTTTTGCATGGCAAATCGTTGTCTAGGAAGGTGCGCGAATCAATGTGGATGTTCCTGAAATTAGAATCTTATTTCGTTACACTTCGTGACTACCGCATGCTGGTTACAAAAAATTAGGGCACCTCTGCTGACTCAAGTTATTTATCCGAGAGAAAATAGTTTTTTTCTTGCAAACAAACAAACAATCTCTTCACATTCATATGCGGCTTATTTGCAGAAAGAGTAATGCGCGTCGTCGTGCGCCGAAACCAGAAGTTGCTATATACACGACGCGCTTCTGCGCTTTTTTTGAAGACCTTCTGACCTAACCAGCGGCACAGTCTCATGCCCGCACCGCCTAGTGCGTGCCTGGGGGGGGGGGGCGCCCCCCCAGACCCTTCCCCCCCAATCTGTGAAACCTAAACTGACCTAACCTCACTAAAGTGAGGTGCGAAAAAAAAAACAATCCCGTGAACAGTCGCGTGGTGGCGCATGCGCAAAAGCGCGTCGTGTATATAGCAACTTCCGGTTTTGGCGCACGACGTCGTGCATATAGCGTTACTCGAAAGAGTAATGCATTTCGAGAGTCTGTCCAGTACCTGTTCGATGCGTTTATCAGAACGTAGGCTAACAAGGAAAACGACAGGCAGGTTCCGATTTCACGGTTCTACGGTTCTGAGGCTGGAACACACACATACAGACGGACAAACACAACACATTCACGCGGTATCGGCATCAGGCTTTTTCGTCGATCGTCACTTTTCAACTCTACGACTTCACAACCAAGGCAGCTGCAGGAGAATGGCGATGTTCGCGACAATGTTCATAATATAGCAGGTGTCCACCATAGCTGGAACCAACACCGTGAACTCATTTGGTGACACGACACGAATTCAGAGTTCGACATACTCAAATTTGACAGGCGAGCAGCAGAACAAATCACTAACTGCAGTGTCAACAGAATCCTGATAGCCGGCGGAGAATACAGTAAACGATTCGTCCAGACTCGTTACTCTCGTTCCCAGCCCACCGGAAAAAACCTCACCCTGCGGGGAACTATTTTGAGACGCGGGAGCCAAAAGCCTTCGCTGCTCTAAGGCTGTTGTGCTTGTCGACCAATCAGAGACGATTTATTTTGAAAGTTTGACTCTGAAGCGTTTGTATCGCAAAAGTTGATTTTTACGGCTTTATCTTGACACCGTGGATTTTTTTCGTGATTTATTTCGAGGAGTTTATTCTCGAAGTCTATTTTGCAATGTGTAAACCAGAGTGATCCCCAAAATAAAATGAAAATGAGCTTTTTTTCTGGGGGTTCATTTTGAAACGCGTTCGGTGGTGTGTTATCGCATCTTTGAATGACAATGCCGTCTGCCACCCCCCGCCTGGAAAGGAAACATTTCCGTGACGCGATCCAGCGGGTGAAAGTATTTCTACCGATGCGACATTCGTCCCTTACAACTACAAATGTAGGGTGCATCGGATGCACCGTACGGATCTTGTTGAATTGAGTCTTTGTTTTTTTTTCTTTTATTGCGTGTTAGCGCCGCGAAGTAACTGCGACTCTGAGCGGCGTACAGACGTCGACAGATGTCTGTTGTATTCAGTAGTATAGTTATGCGTGGAAAATGTAAGGTGCTCCAAAAATAAATTGCATAGCAGTGAGCGTGTTTAGATCAGCTTGAAACGAAACAACAATAACGCGGTTTGATGGTGCGACCCGTTCCTTCAATCCCAGCCTATAGCTTTTAACTTGATCTCCAATGTTTATTGTAGATTTGAGTATAGCCTGGGATAGGGATTGAGTATAGCCTGTATAGGCTGTATCTAGGCTGTATAGAAACTATAGGCTGTAGTAGAAACTGGAACAGGGTAGCATATCGCCGGTGGCGATTAGACACTCCAACGTCAAAAATAAAGTTGTTGATTAGCATATTTGGAGATAGTGCTAAACCAGTGCCACGCGCCCTCGAGTACCTTATTTACGTCTCGCTTAAAGGTCAGTTATGCCGATTTTGAAGTGCCGCAGAACTGAGCGATACTCGCGCTGTGTGTTCATTACCGAACACTGAATATGTGTGCGAAATATCTTGCTCCAACTGTTCGTAGTTTTTTAGAAAACAGTTTTTTTAGTTCCCACGCCCGGCCGTCAGACCGTCGGCAAACCCTGCGCACGGGCGCACCGACGTCACTGCTCTCGGTTTATGTGTCTTTGGCTTGGCATGGACTCTTGTCTTGGCCGCTTGGCTTCTTTCGTTTCGTCCTCTGTGCATCGTACATAAGCGAACATAAGCTGTTATGTTGTTGCTAAGCCGGAAACAAAGCATGACCTTGCCTTTTATGGGCTGGAGCGATATGATACGTGATATGCCACGGCGAAGTTGTCGAAGATGCGACGGCGCTACGCTGTTAGAACAATTCATCGGAGCATTCAAGTGTAACCTATTATAAGCTGCCAAAAGACCAAGCAGTGCGAAGCTCTTGGCTGACAGTGGTGCCTGCTAATTTCCACTGCAAGGATTTCGTTCACGAATGTTATCATAGGTTGCGCGCGACTCCAGAGGCAATTTGGAATCTCGGCACGAAATCGTCTGATGAAAATCTGAGGTGCCCGACGCACCACATTTTGAACGTGCCATGGAGGATCAAGGCAAAAAACGGGAGCAAAAAAGGTAAGTCGAGGTTCAGATATAAAAAATAGCAAGCTTAATGAATCGATTGTGCAGCTGTCCTACTGCGCTTACTCTGATATAACCACGATTAACAACACAACGGTATTGATAATCTAACTTCTGAATTATCACAGGTGCACGCTGAAGGCGGAAATGATGCAGGATCTGGCTTGCATCTAGTGCGTGAAGAAATTGCTGACACGTTAGTTGCAGTCTACCTCCACCAACAGGTATGACAATGTGATGTTATAATTTGAGTATTCACCTAGTTCAACTTTTCATGTGCACTCGCATGCAGACATCTTGACACCACTTTTAAATCTGCCCAAGTTGCTGCCAAAGTTACAACCTGTGCTTTCAGGGTGGAAAACAAAGGTCGCCATTCCGATTAGCTGCTATCTCCCAGTTCAAGCACTTTTGCTGTCTGGACACTGGTTCCTGTGGATGGGGTGTTACAAGCTTCATTGTCTGATATAGAAGGTACGTTACATTAGTTCAGTTAATTTGTCTTTTGCACATTTTTGTTACTGTTAGCTGGATTACTGTTGGACATACAATCCTTTCACACACTGAAGCTGATGTCGCCTCTGATAACGTTTTAGAATTTTCAGTGTCATCAACGTCCATTGAGGAAGGTGCCTTTACTATCCGTGAATCTTTAATTGAAGAATAGCCCAGAATTCATGTTAACATTGCCTACTCTTATTAATTCACTGTCTGTGTTCTGAGAGCTAAGAAAAATGGAAACTATTTATTTGTCACAACTTCACACTGGATGCGGTACTGGCTTGACATGTAAGCTAGAATACCTGGATTCTACAATAATTTTGTTGAACTTGGTGCATTACCGTGAGCAATGCCACATTCACTACATTTTTGGTGGGTCCGGTGCACAAATACTGTGTGCATACTACATACATACATACTGTTCGATAGGCAAAAATACCTGAGCAGTGCTGTGTAGTCTTTTGCCCAAAGTCCATATTCTTACTGCAAAATAACAGTACGTAGAACAGCAATGTGCAGGTATGCTGCGATAGAGATTCACAACAGAAAGAAGCCTGTTGAGAGCATCTCAATTTTAATGAGACGAGACTTTCGTGCACAAGGCTGCTCTTGTTAATGTCTAACATGAAGTTACAAAATCCCAGAATATATAAAACATGTTGTAATGTAGAGAGCGAGGGTAGGTACAGACATAAAAATAATTATAAAATCATATATAATAAGATAAAAAGGGGGTACAACTCCCCCCTCAACTCAACTCGACAACTCAATAACTCTACTTATTCTCTACCATACAACATGTCTTCTATTTTCTGGAATTTTGTAACTTGATGTTAGACCTCAAGAAGTACAGCCTTCTGTGCGAAAGTCTTCTTTCTGTTGTGCACAATTATTATACAGTAAATACGACTATACATTTCTTGTCATTAAATGCTTTTTTCTTTTTTTTTCTTTTCTGCAGTGATGACCAACCATAAGGACACATGCCAGAAAGGGAGTCTCTTTGGGATGACAAACCTTCATCACCTCATGAGGATACAATGGTTGACGAATGGTTCTCAAGCACATCGAAACTTCTACAAATAATTCATGAAAAAGCCAGTCAGCGCTAGCACCAGGAATTGAACGTGGACCGTCCTGCTACCAGTCAGAGGTGTTACATTTCAGGCGCTCATTGACTTTTGGGGAATTACTTGTTGACTTTGTCCAAAGGTGGAGCTCGCCACAGCTCATTTGCCTATCTGTTAATGTTGTGGCGTGTGTTGCGTTTTTCTCTTTGCGTGTTCCAGACTCAGAACGGTTAATTTAGATCAGGTCAGGTACATTTCATTTAGACATGGCAAGCATAAAGTGGTGTTTCTCAACACAACTTTGCAGTGGCCTTCATGCATTACTGCTACGGCCATTAAGCGTGAATGGAAAGCTGCACATTATGCATGATGTAAAACCCCAAGACTAGGGAACACGAAGGGACAGACACAAGCACGTCCCTTTGTGTTCCCTAGTCTCGGGGGTTTTACATATGCATCATCTTCACCAGCTTGCTTGCTTCCTAGCCATTTTTTCTGCACATTATGTTCACTCTACTTTTATCGTGTGCTATATAATCTTGTTCAAGTTCTGTCAAACGACGTGTAATGCTATAAAAAATTCAATACACTGTTTATGTGGGTTGAATGGTAGCGCATGAATGCAGGAAGGAAACTGTCATGTTAGGGCAAGTGTTTACGTAAAACTACTAATTTTATTGGTTAGCTTTCGCCGGCGTATCATGTCAAGCCATGTTATATTAATTTGGAACATGTTCTTCTTAGTAGCCAGAGCAGCTGATACACAGCGAGAACATAGCCCGTTTGTGTTTCTTTTCCACCGCAGCCCTTGGGTTTCCTCCCTGATGGCTACACATGTCAGGGATAGGTTTCAGAACCGGTAGTTCCGCCAAGTGTGAATTGCTTCTTAGGGGATCATCATGCTGGCAGATGAAACATATGGTTTAAATTATTTGCAGGACAGGAATTGTGTAGCTTCACACAAATACTACTACTACGACGTAAGAGTCGTTTCGAATCTAGCTTTTTTATGTTCCTGACATTATTGCACAAGATGTAGTATCCACTATGATCCTTTATATGGGGGGGGGGGGGTATGTACAGTGCAATCAACAGATGTTATTTACAAATCTGTGTTTTCTACTGTGTTGAAATGGGGCAGTTTGTATCTGAGAGCCATAGTGAAACACAGGCAGCCAAGAGCAGACTTTTGATGCCCTCGAGAAACATGGCAACACATTGCAGGGACTCTGGATGCTCCCTCAATTTCCAGAACACACAGCTGAAGGCAGCGGTTAAATAACAAGTGGTTAGAGAAATCCATGACAGTTGCATGTGTAAGCAGTCCGCTGTTGGATTTGCTTCTGCCCAAGATATTTTATCTCAAAGGGAACGCACGGACGCACTCAGGATGATACTAGGGCTGCCTGTGAAATAGAATGAGGAGAGGGGAAGATATATAACCCTTTTTTCTACTGGTTAAATTGTCATTTGCTTAGCAGCATATATGTGTATATTCCAGAGTCTGCTAATACATATATATAAGTTTAGAGCTTGCAGTTGCATTGTAGATGTCTCATCCTGTCCTTGGCTGCTTGTGTTTCACTATGGCCATGCTTGCTATTGCAAAAACAGAAAAAAAAAGACAATAGAAAAACACGAAAAGAGTGACCTAAAATGCTGCCTGTTCTAGTGCTCACATGGAGGCAATGCAATGAAGTAACATGTTCCATTCATGAACTGTGCATACTAGTACATATCACAACGGCAACCGATTATACAGATTTTTCTTGAAGTACTTTGTTTTTTGGAGCTTTGTTTGCACAGTCTATTATTGGAGATTTATGTGATTCCCGTCTGGAGATACTTTAAGATTGCTGATGCTGTGCACTTTGTTAATTTTGAAACTGTACTGTGCTGAGGTACAAAAACAGAATTGTCATATCTGCATTTGAGCACATAGGAATAATTTGTAAGTACTTTCCCTGTTGACATTAATATTTGCACCAGGTCACAACATTGTTGATTGATGGAAAATGTAAATAAATATATTTATTTGCTTGCCAAACCATGCACAAATGTCTTCTTTTCTAGTGAGATATTCCCTGTTCACCAGACATCAATGTGGAAAAGGGGGCACAATGATGGTAGCGTCTAGCATTGCTTTTTGCCACTTCACATATATTCACTGTTATTCGTGTGCACGTGAAGGAATAGGAAGGCAGAGCATGCGCATAAAAAATTTCGTATGCAGCCACACATATGGTTCAGAAGATTAATTAGATGATGTCCAAGCATATATAATTGTGCTTCATGTGCAATGGATGTGCTAACGGATTGCTTCCACGAAGCCTTTTTATTTATTTTTTATAAATTATTTTTATAAATTTTTATTTTAAATCAATTTCATATTACATATTGTATACTTATATATTTACAAATTTTATAAATTAAAAACTCAAGTTACACGACCCCTGTATGAGTGCCCTTTGCAAATGGTTTTGTAACGTGTCTCTAACACTAAAGGTAAAAGGCAATCGAGAATGCTGCAGACAAGGTTGCAACTTACATATTGCTTATCATGTCCTACATACAAAGTGATTTGTACAATAATTCCTGAGCACGGAATTAATTCCGAGGCTGGCCAGTGATGTCACCCAGGACGACAAGTCACATAATTGCCTCTAACACTTTTACACCCCATGGGATAAGTTGTGCATTGAAACAGCACTCTACAGAAGGATAAGGTGCACCTGATTTCTAGGATCTATGCTATGCCCTAACTCTTCAGACGCCACATTTCTCAAAACACCATTTCTAAGTGGCAATATGTGCTCTGGTACTTCTTTCGCGTCTGCATAGTGTGCAACCACATGGCTACTGGAGCTTTCGTGTGCATGTTTTTGTGCGACGGTGCTCATTACAAACAATATCCAGATGTTACACATAAAATGCAGTAGTTTGTAGCGTGCCACACAACGCAGCGTGACATGGGAGTGTGTGATTCAAAGAAAGCTTCTGGAAAATGCACAGAATCCCACAAAAAGTTTAAAATGTGATTTGTATTTCGTTTTACGTCTCTCGTCGTTACATACCATCGTCGACGCTGTTGCACATTGATAAATCGTACGTAAAACTAGTCCCGTAGCAGTATGCGGTTTCTCAAATACATAGCACATTTTTTTCCTGCAGGAATAAAACGCTGTAGGCATTTTCTTGCTAACACGGCTGTCGAAACGTCAGTCTCTACCATGGGCAAGTGCTGTAAAGGGGCTAACGCAGACGCGACTTGATACAAATTGTACGTGCTCAGAAAACACAAACGACGAATTCCAGTCACAACATCGCACAGAGGTTGGTTCGCGAATGAGTTCGCAGCTGCTGCACTGTTTACTTGTCGCGGAACGGTGGAACCCGGCTGTCCGGCATCTTCAAGCACAGATACACGTGAAGCCGCGAGAAGCCGTAGCTGAAATCCACTGACAAGTACGAAGGCGCGTACACGTCACAGTGCCCGTTCGGGTGCATCTACGTCATAAAAATGGCTGCGCCCATGTGTGTTTCGGAATGAATGATCTATTTTTTTGACATGGCACTGTACCGAACTGAGAGAATGAAGGTGCATTTTGGAGAGAGCTGGATGTGGGCTTTCTGAATATCACAACCGTTTCGACTATTTGGGATATCGGCATAGCTGACCTTTAAGATGAAGCAATGCTTAGATCAGGAGAATCAGGGCTCTCACAAACGTGGGCCGCATGTGCATGGCTTGCAGCCCGCTATTCTGTGCCCCCAGGGCTCTTGACCACTAAATAAAATAAAGCTGCCCCCCCCCCCCATAATGAAGAATTTGGAAGGAAAACAGGTTTTCAGGCATTGTTTTTACCCTTGCTCGATGTAGTGCTGCTCCTGTCGACGTTACGAAGTACACTCACATTCAGAGCAGTTCTTGTGACTCATGAACCACAACAAGTATAGCGATCTGGTCTGAACATGCATTTTGATAAACTACACTGTAAGTAATATGATAATTAAGAAGTAGCAGTGGAGACAAGTGCAGAGAATGGCATCATTTTAATTATTACACTAAGTTTATGGGCTTGCAGCATAGCAGCAGCCTCTCCGGATATCATGCACGAAAAACTATACGAAGCACAGAGAGGCGCAGAGGAAAAAAGGTAAAAAATAGAGATGGAGTAGTTATGTACGAGGTTCAATGTGTGAAAAATTTTAATTATCTCTCGTTTCGTGATTTTTTTTCTTTTTCACTTTGAAAATGCAAGGATAATCAACAATACAGTGTGCAAACCAACAATTTCAGTGCTCCTGAACGTTGGGATAATCGTTCGTGAAGAACTTTGTACGAAGAACTTGAAACGCCTTTCAAATTTTCAGTGTCTCATTTGGAAAAGCTCTATTGTTTCTTTTGGTGTGTCGAGTGAAGTTTCTCATTGATGAATTGTATATGCCAACGCCTAATAACTATACGGCTCAGCTGTTTCTTTTCTAGATTTTTTTACGCAAAGGCACTTTGCTATAATTGCGGTTTTTTCCAGGGGTTTCATTACCCCCCCCCCCCCAGGGAGGTGTACACTCCCCCTGAATTTTTCCAACCATCCGCATGTAATTCATGATATTTCCTGATACAGCTTGGCCACCAATGCATATACCCGTAAATATGTATCTATAAAGATATATCCCCCCATGGTTCACTCCACTCGAAATCACGCACACATCTTATCACGCCGGGTACCGCGTCTTGGCTTCTATGCGCATTGATGATAGTGCCAGACGCAACAACAATGACAAAGAAGAAATTGTCGTTGCTCTTCGGAGCTGACACGAGTTGCGCAAAGGATTAAAAGCTGTTATACCTGGCCTTTGAATTCAGCATGAGACAGCCGCGACGATATGGCAAGGAAGAAAACTTGCCAAGGTACGGGGCACAAAAGTGAACTTGCACGGCAAATCGCTGGCAGTCCAAACATTTAAGGCCCGTTCCGACATACAGCGCTTTGCTCCAGAGCACTGGAAAACAGCGCTGTTTTTCCCTCCTCTCCCGGCTGCGACTCGATGGAAATCAGCGCTTGGCGAAGTTGAGCTTCGGTGAACTTTCCCATCGCTGTCTCCCAGCGATAGGCTCCCTGAACCAATGAAAACGCGGTGCCGCGTTCACGTGACGGGGATGCGTTTTTTTTTTGTCGATCACGTGCGATCAATAAGTACAGCGCTGGGACAAGCGCTGCAAGTGCGAACCCCACAGTGGAAATACAGGGCTGTTTTGCAGTGCTGTGGTGCAGCGCTGTGGAGCAAAGCGCTGTATGTCGGAACGGGCCATTACACGGCAGCAGACACCTACGAGCGCTGGTGCTAAAGTCTGACGAAAATACATCTTGGATGCAAATACATATCTGTTACGAAGCCGTTTGAATTTCACTGTTCATGGTAATCAACCAATTTTTCTCGAAGTGCAGCACGCATAGAGAAGTCCATGATTCGCTCACACGTCTACCTGGAAGAAATGGCCCACAGTCTCCTTCTGAAACATTGCATCACTTGCCAACTTCTTTGAGAAAAGTAAAAAGTAACCTTTCTGCAACCCCGATGAAAGTTGCCTTTGCGCCATTAAAATCCTAATCATCATCATCAT
Source organism: Ornithodoros turicata (assembly GCF_037126465.1). Lineage (NCBI taxonomy): Eukaryota > Metazoa > Arthropoda > Arachnida > Ixodida > Argasidae > Ornithodoros > Ornithodoros turicata. The sequence goes on from NC_088203.1 coordinate 35,737,971, forward strand.
GCAACCACGATGATGGCACGGGCATCCAAGGAATACACCACAAAGAGTCACTGGTGTGTTCTGCATAGCGAAGCCATTATCAACGACTTATACTAGGCCCTTATACTGGGATTTGAACAGTGGTGACCGCAAAATTTCGAAAACACGCCGGCAGAGCCCTTTAAAACGTGCGAAACCCTTTGTGGGTTTAATGGGCCAATCCCAGCATGCACCTGGCACTTGTCCATAACGGACCCCCCCCCCCCCCCTCGAGAAAATCCTACATCCGCCCCTGTTCAGACCTGTACATTCTCAGCGCCTGCGTATTACGATAATACTGGGACTTCCCGCGGAGTCCGTCGAGCGCAGAGGAGGGAAAAAACAACAACTTTATTTCAGGATGTTGGAGGGGGGGGGGGGGGGAGTTTGACTGTCATTGTCGAAAAATTGCAGTCTAAACATGGGCCCTGTGCAAAAATCGACGGAATCCCCATAGTCGCAATGCATTAAAATTCATTTGGCCAGGGTGTACTAGGTTTATATTCTGCTGGCGCCCGTCATTTCTCCACGGGTTCTTTGCATGGTGTTCTTCTGTATTAGACATGACATCTTAAAATTTTCATTCTGTTTAGCTGTTAATTGACAGCTGTTAATAAACGCCGACTCCCGTTGAATTCACATCCTGTAAGGCCGCTTCCCGCATAGCGGCTGAGCATAGTGGCGGAGCGCGCCGGCGGGTAGGGGTGGGGTGGGGGGTGGGTGACCGCGAATTTTGGGATTGGCACAAAGGTATACTTCCAAACTTATGAAAAGAGAGAAGCTCTCAACCACATATTTGTGAAGAATGTACAGGCCAACGGCTTCCCCATTTGGATAGTAGTGTCCCCAGATTAACCGATCATCCTTTCCATGCAATGTGTACGTGTACGTAACACAGGACGCAGACTTACCTTGAGTACATCTAGTGGAAGAGACCGTTAACAAGTCTCCGCACGACAAGCAGAGACGCACGCAGAGCTCAAACGCTCAAACTCAACGGCCTCGATATCAGTGTTGTTAGACTGCGCAATCACAAAGGGCACAAGAATATGCAGATATCTCGCGCTAAACTCTTACCACGGAGTCAAGCGCAGGTTGAAGGGAGTTATTAAAGCTTCAAAACCTAGAAACGCACAAGGAGAAAGTTTCAAGGGTGTTTTGGTAAGGGTTCACCGGCAGCAGAGGGTGTAAAATTACTTAATACTCTCTTTCGTCTTTTTTTATAGTGCAGCGCACTTGCAAAAAGTCGATGGACGATAGATGAATCAAGGAAACTATTTACCTTTCCTCTCTGGTACTTGGAAAGGTCTGCTCGTGATGGATTAAGACCATAAAAGTTTTCCGTATTCCCCGTAGCGGCTTCCAGTTCAGCCACAGCAAGGAATAGGAACGACGTAACAACTGTTACCATAGAAGACATCTGGCTCGGAGGTTCTGCGCCAAACTAGAAACGCACCCGGAGTTGAGAAGCTTATCGAGCTCGCCTCATGCAAAATAGGTCAGCTGAGATATGCCATCTGCGATCCTCTTTTTTATATCATGCACCGTGTATGATATAAAAAAGAGGGTCGCACGTGCCATATGTGAACCGCTCACATATGGTTGATGTGGTTCACGTGAAATGTGGAAAATAATGCAACTGAATGCAAGTCCCTTGCAACCTCCTTGATGGTACTGAAGGCTGTACCTGTAGAACTCTGTAACCAGAGTGATCCCCCAGTTGTGATCCCCCAGAGTGATCCTGTGTAAAATTGGGTAAAGAGAGGAGGGACAAGTGTTCCCGCCTTATCATTATCAGAGAAATAATTCGGTTTCCTGCAAGGGCTCTGGTCAGCTTCCTGACACGTGCGTTTACCTTCTGCACTCGACTTTCACCTTTTGACACGATGAAAATTTATGTTCTGAGGCTGGAACACAGAAGTGCCAGAAGAAATGACAAACACGCAAAGCCTCAAGCTCTTAGGAACAATGACGGAAGAAAGAAGGAAGCGACTGGAAAGGTTACCCAGCTACAGGACTCGAACCCGCATCTTCTGGGTTACCTGATTCTAGATTGGCAGAGCCCTGTACCTGTAATCCAGAAGATGTGGGAAGAAGAGTCCTGCAGTTGGCTAACCCGTTTAGTCACTTCCTTCTTACTTCGTTCAACTATGCAGTTGGTTCTTGTGAAAAATGTTTTGACCGCTGCACGGCGTAGCTGTGTTGCACTGCGCATTGCCGTGTGTTAAAAGGGAGTCTGGCCAGTAGGAGGTGCCTAAAAAAAAGAGGCTCGATCTGTCCGTAGTAAAGATAGGTTGAGAAACTACGGCAGGGCGAAACTACAACATGGACTCCTGACCCCTGCCCTGAGCCCTGCACGTATTTTTCCCCGTGCGGCGCGTGTGTGGAGGATTGTCCGCGCGCTTGTCGGCGGGGGAGGGCTGTGTGCGCGCTTACCCTCTCAAGTTTTTCAGCCTGGGTCGACTTCTTTCGTCATGTGTCAGCCTGAGCCGACTTGAATCGTAATTTTTTTTTCAGCTACAACAGGTGTGAAGTAGGCTGCTTACATGCAAATGATATACTTACTACAGGTACGATACAATACCATTGAATAGGTATCGCAAATCAAACACAATATTCTTTATTAACAGTAATCATAAACACAAGATTTCAATGAATCAAAATTAAAGTGGAGTAGAGCATTTAATCATAGAAGATATTCTTAATCAATACGATTACAATCGAAATTACAAGTTTTGTTATAAAAAGAGATGTGAGAATCTGATAGGTGTAAGCAATTTTGAGCACAATGTGGAAGTTTAATATTCCAATATGACACAAATTTAATTAATCAGTTTCTTATGAAGTCAATAGCGCAGACATAAGGAAATAATTCGAATCAACACATAACATTAATAGAGAACCTAACTGACGTATTCTCCAACATGAAGGGAAATAATAGCTACACAATCAAAACGAGAAACGGTCACCACATTTAATAAAAGAAGATATTCTTAATGAATATGATTACGAACAAAATTACAAGTTGTATTATAAAATGTCTTAAGTGAACAGCATAGACGTAAGGAAATAACGAGAAACAACACACTCAACAGCTACAATTAATAGAGAGCCAAACCTGCGCACCATCTAACACACAGAGAAATAATAGCTAATCAATCTATCAAAAGGCGAAATAGCACAGACTTGACACTATGGCACAGACTTAACGCTGAAGAACAGAGGAACACGTGACGAGACGTAAACAACAACAGAAGAAAATAATCTATCATTGAACCATCATAAAATCGACCAATATACAATTTTCATTCTAACAAACACTACAAACCTTGATGGAGGTATCCAAGACGTAGAAAATATGCACTGTTTTCATCTCGGTTTTCACTCTTTTCCTCAAAGCTGGGAGACTTTATGTCTCTATCTATGTGACCATAGCACCGCGCATGCTTTATCACCCAAAGGGTTAGGGGCTATATTACTTCGTCCAGCAAACGGGGCGCTGTAGAGGTCAGATAAGAGAGTTCAAAGGCGATATATATTATTGTGCAGCGCAAATAGATGTCGATATCACTCGCGGGGATTACTATCTTTCCGCATCCTTTCCTTGAAACGGAAAATGTTTCGTCAAAGTGGTTGACAAGTCGACTAAGGTTGTAGAGATGCGATATTGTTATTCAACATGTAGAGAAAGTCCAAATTATTTATTGGTAGCAACGATACTCAATCAAAAACGAGAAACAAATTTAATTACATCAATTTTTGTAATATCTTGCAACAGAAATTTCTAATGAACCACACAGAAATATCAAATGTGAGTAGTATAGTTTAATACGACATAATAACGGTGTCTGTATAAGAACCATACGGCATAAGAACCGTACTGTATAACATCATTTTTCTAATCCAAGATGGCCGATTCTAATCCAATTCTAAGCCAACACAATCCAGTTCTAACCCAACACAATCCATTTGTAATCCGTCTCAAGCCAATCCAAAGCCATCTGATTGGCCGCCATTAGCCCCGCCCACTTCACGTTGATTGGCCCGCGCCAAGCCTCACTGATCTTTGATTAGCTGACCGTAGCTCCACTCCTTTATGCTAATTAGTTGGCTTGGCTCCGCCCAGTTCACGCTGAATGGCCCGTGCTAAGCCTTGACTGATCATTGATTGGATGACTGTAGCTCCGCCCCTTTATGCTAATTACTCGGCTCTGCCCACTTCACGCTGATTGGTGCATGCGTATTGCTGAGCACGCCCCTTTATGCTAATTAACCGGCTCCGCTGATTTGTCCATTCCAAGCCTACTGATCACTCTCCCAGGCTTTCTAAGCCCTCTGATTGGCCGTCCCCACCGATTGGCCCGTACTAAGCCCACTGACTAAGCCCGCTGAACATAGCCTTCATTAGCGCCCGCCAGATGGCAGCGGCCCCCCTGCGGCTTTATCTCAGATGTTCAAACTTACCCATCTCTTCATGCCGATTGGCCCCACCATAATGGCTAGCAGGTCCTGATTGGCCTTCACCGGCGCCTGCCGGATGGTGCGCGGATCGCTCGGCGGTGGCTTCAGATGGTTCGAACCCAATTGGGTATCTCTATCTCAGATAGCTCTACGAGATCGAACAGACAGGGAAAAAATACCTTTCAACGTTTATTGAGTACATGTTTGGAGGAAAAGCATGGCAGTCTTGGAGAGGTTGATTCCTTTGATGCTGGGTGTGGTTCCGTGGAAGTGACGGATCATGTAGACTTCTCCGGGACAGCGGATGAGAAAAATTTTGTCCTCCGTGAGCTGGTACTTCCGCGTGCACTGGATATCTTCGTAGCTGTCGCTCACGTCCAGCGAGTGAAGGCACGTACGCAGCGATCCAGTAGCGTTCCTGTTGAGGTTAATGCCGGACCGCATAGGTACCACGTGCCACTCTCTGATGGCCAAGATGTCGCCAGGGCATTCGTGCGCGTACGTGTGCTTATCCTTCTCCAGCTTGATGCTCGCCGTACAGTTGCCGGCGTCCAGCGCCAGCGCGCAGGAGACGAGCGAGAAGAGAACGAGGTACCACATCCTTCCAGTGACGCAGTCCAAATGACGCTACTCCTACTCATCCTCTGCATTATCTCTGCGGCGGGGGAAAGAACGCCGGGTGAAATCCCGCTATCTACGTCATCCACTCGAGCTTACCATATTCGCAGCTTCCGTACGGGTAGGAGTCCACGTCATTGTAGGGGTATCGTTTGTCGTCGTACGCCATCAGACTTCTTTTCACATTTCTGATGGTGTACATGCACTGTTTCTTCCCCACTATTGGCACCTGTTCGTGCAATACGCTAGCGTGCTTCAATAGGGTATCGCGTTACGTATCATGGAGGAGGTGTTTGCGCACAATGTTCTTTTTGACCCCTTTAGCTCTTGCTATCTGTTTTCCCCCGGCTAACTTGTTGGAATACATTTTGGCTTTCAAGCATACTACTTCCTCGATGGGTATGCTACCCGTTTCACTTTTGAATGCGCTAACTCTACCGCGATTCCTCTCGCTGTACAGTGGATCATCACGATCGAAGGAAGACAAGTCTAAATGGTCGTCGGCGATCGCACGTAACTGATCTTCGTAGTCCTTGCAGAATAGGCCGAGGATCAGAGAATCCGTGTCAAAGTAGCAGGTAATCACCGGACAACTGAGCTTGCTCAACAGGGTTTCATAGTAGAATGAGCACATGGTTAACTTACTCAGTTCTAAAATCGTGAAGCCAATCTGCAGGGGGAAATCGCATTGCACTTTTCTTTTGCGCATTTCGTACATAACACAATCGGGGGACAAAATTTCCATTCACACGCATTCCGCCTAACTCCCGAGGCGACTCGCCGTCTCCTCATCGAAGACTACTCGAATGTCCCGCATATTAAATTTATTTAGCAGCGAACGCCCGAAGACCGCATTATTTGAGATTTTATAGAAATTTTTCTCGAACGTCGTGCTCGAGGCGACGCGTCTGGCAACATTGTCTTCGATGTAGGGACGCAGGAATGGTGCCTGACGAAATTTTAGAATTCCGTGAATTTTCGGCACCCGCATGCCAATCTACAATAGAGCGCGAGCAGCACATAATGAACGACGTACTCGACCTTGTCCTTACACGTGAGCAGCAGCTTTTTGCTGTTCGCCGGCTGATACATTAACTCTTCGAGGAGCCCTCGCTGGAATGGTGAGAGCCATTCCTTCGGGACGACCGCCTTCTCGGGAGCCAGAGGGAACTAGCGCATCAGCGCGTGGATAGATTTTGGATACTCCAAATCGCACACGTACACGTATCCCACGTCTGAATCCGTGGGGTGACGCATAAAATCCACGGAGCTAAAATCCTCGACCCATTCGAAATCGGGAGGTGCTTTATCATACTGAATCTGTAAAGATTGTTGCAATCTATGTACGATATGTACACCTCCTCTTTATCGGGATCGTAGCCACTGCACAGCGGGTTGTTAGCCCGTAAATGACGCCTGCTCGCCTGACAGAGTCCGCCTCTAACACCCGATTCGATGGTTCGGTACATGTCCTCGTCGATTATCAGTTCCAAGTTTGCCCGCGTGTAATTTAGAGCGCATTGCCACGAATAGGATGCCAGCGAAACGCAATGAAGCAATTCCAATCCGCGCGCGTAGTAGCACAGGCGCCAGAAGTGCTGCATTACGTCAGCATGTAACAGGGCATCCGTTTTCAGGTACAATGCATTATAATCCCTCAGATTCGAGCATCCAAAACGTTCAGATACGTGCAGCGCATACTGATAGTCTTCGTCGCTTATATCCTGCCCCGTCAGATCGTTTCGGAAGGCGGATTTTGCCGGCAGAGCCAATTCGTCGTATACTGCGAACGAGCTAACGTGGCTGTACGGTAATACACCTTTACAAAGCAAAATTTCGTAGTCGTCTCCAAATACCTGCTTCAGGCATTGGAACACCTCTGCGCCCCCCACGGATTTGACGGTTTCCACGAGCTCTCCCAGCGACGAATTTAGGTACTGCATGGTATCTCTGAATAGGAATGTGCCAATTTCGAACGATCGGGAGACCGCTCGAGAGACTTGATTCCGAAAAAATGTTCATCTATAGCCAATAAGTGAATTTTCTTTTCATACTCGAGTTTTGGAGGGTGGCGACACGTGCACAGGGATCCCTCATCGACGTACTCGTATACGTACACGGATATCTTGTTTTTGTCTTCAAATTCATCCAGATCAGAGTAGGAAACAGGGAAGCGACTAGGCCACCAGTATTCCGCTGCGTAGTTTTCACATTTTTTCCACGAATTCCTTTCCTGCGGGTGCAGGAGGGCGAGCGTATTGTATTTAAAACACTCACCCTCCTTACGTACTGGTAAATTAATATTCGTCAGCACGCTCCTGCGTTTAGCCAAATGATCGGGAAGTGCCCCTTTGCATCCGAATCTTTTAGTTTTCACCGCGGAAATACATATTTGAATGTTTTGGACGTCGGTGGACACGAACCCGCTCCCTTCGCGCTGATAATTTGCGACGCACCCCGTGGACTCATGAATTGCATCCATTAGGGTATTCGCGACGAACCGTCGCTGTGGACTTCGCGAGCAAACGCCATAAAGGGGGCAATGTGCGCGATTATCTCCCCCCGAGTTTCCTTTACCATTAAAACATCCGAACAAATGCAAAACCTAAAGGGTATTCTTTGCGCTCTCAATATAGCGACCATATCGTGAAAGTGACTCATTAAATATTGTCGCAAATCCTCTTCTCGTGAACAGATGCCAACAGCATGAATCTTTTGACGATACCTCTCAATGCGGTGTCAGTCTGGAAGAAGGGCAGGAAGGATGTATCCACGTCGGGGTGCGATCGCATCACATGAACAGACAGTGTAGGAGGTGCACCGTCCCGAGAATCGTCATCCGATTCATCCTGGATATCGTGAGGATCAAAAAAGCAGAATACACACCGAGGCACTGAAAATAAACGGATCCGTAAGAAATGTGCAACAAGTAAAGGGAATAACTTACTTGTGAAGCGAGTGAAAGCAGACTGTTCCCCCCTGAGGCGATCGCGCGGCTTATAAACCAGCATCCACGCTGCATGCGCCAACACGTCGGGGCTCGCACCTTGGGGATGAGGCCACGTTGGGGCCATCTGTCTAATATCAAAACGCACTTCCACCCGTCATGGTCAAAATGAGAACTCTATGGTGAGCTTTGTTTTATCACCGTCGCAGAAAACGTTGTGTATGTTTGAAGGTGGTGTTAACATATTTTGCTTTCTCCGTGAAATTGGATCACCTTGAGGATGAGTCGGCTGCATGTTCGAACACGTTGGGGCCACCTGTTTTATATCAAAATGCACTTCACGGCCGAAATGAGTTTATACTATAGAACGGTGAGCTTTGTTTTATTCTCGGCGAAGAAAATGTTGCGTCAAGGTGATGTAAATATCGTTTCTCCGAGAAATTGGGTCACCTTGAGACGTGCCCCAACATGATGGTGCCATCTGTTTAATATCAAAAACGCACTTCCACCCGTCGTGGCGGGCCCTAGCGAAAAAATGTTGCGTCAAGGTCATGTAAATAGGCTTTCTCCGAGAAACTGGGTCACTTCGTAAATCATGTTTTCCGAGGCCGCGCATATTAAAACCAAAAGTAAACTGTTGTGCCTGATGAGACAAGTATATCTGAAGGAAAATATCCCTAAGAGCCCATGTCAAAGCGGACCACCTGCTCATTGCCGAAACAAGCTTTCTGTAAGCAAAAACAAAGGGTTCGCTTGTGCAGTTTCCAAGAAGATCCAAATGTCCTTCGCGTGCGCGCACGCATCATATATCACCTGCTGTTCCTGCGTGATTGTGTAAACACAATCGCACCACTCTTGCGCTCCTCCAGGGGTGCTTTATATAAAAGTTGCGATATAAACAACTCATTTGAGGTCTGTGAAGCCGTCGGTCGACTCCCGGTGAAGCGCACAACGAGAAAGGTATGTTTCACTATTGTCTTCAAGATGAGGAAAGTTAGGTAATAGTTGTCCTCATTTTCAGTTCATTTGGCGTGCGTAGAAACTTGCACTGAGAGATATGTCATCTATTTTCGAGAAGCTGGATAAACTAAAGAAACCCGGTGATGGGGACATCCAGAAAATGAGCATTGTTCCGAAGAACGAAAAGCTCGACGTGTCGGACTTACGCAAAGTGGATACTATGTACGGGGGTCCGTGTACGTGGAACCCAGTCGTTTTAAGCGACTCACAGATGAACATTTGCAAGAAATGCGAGAATTACCTATATATTTTCAACTTCGCTCACCAGCTACCATTTGAGGTTTCTCATCTTGTTATTTGTTCAGCGTATTTCTCATCATAAACAATGAGTGTCACAGTTTAAAAAGCAAAAAAGAGAGTTATATAAAAGGCCCATAGGCCACAAGGCCACTGAAATCACTTAGAAAGGCATATGGTGCAGCAGCATTTCCTTTCCAAGACAGAACAGATGCAACTTATTGCTTGTCTTGCAAACTTCAGCAGATTCGGGAGTCCTCTTCGCATCTCAGTCAAAACAAAGTTTGAGGTTATCTAAGTTTAACTTGATTTTGCACACAATCAACAATGAACTGAGAAATTCCTTGGAGTATTACATCACTATCAAGGTAGTGTCCGTGTTTCTTACTGCTTTGGTTGGAGGCATGCATCGTAAGTGAAGCTTGGGCAGTGAAATGCTATTATTTTTTGTCTCTTCGGAAATAAAATTCTCCGCGCAACCTCCTCCCAGGCGCCTTTTGCGGACACTCACGCAACAAGACCGCTGTGAAAGGTCTCGCAAACTGTATTTTACTGCACTCCAAATGCAGCACATGGACGGATTCCTTTAAAATCCAAAGCTCAGTATTTGCGCCCCTGTATCTGTCTTTATTTTATATTTTTTGTTGTATTTTTTAAATTTATGCATGAGCACTCCTTCTTTGATATTTTATTGGGTAATGAGAAATAAATCGGGAACTTGATAACTGCTAGCAGCTATTAAAATGCATAACGCAGTATTAAAGTAATTTATTTCTCCTGTGCTCGTCCTCCGGTTGACGAACGCTGGATGTACGCAAATGACAGTCACTGGAAGCTCCTATGATGACAGCCTGCGAACCTCCTCCATTCATCCCATCACGGACGAGGACATGATGACACTTTGAGGACATCCTGAGGACCGCGTGTGTTCTTGGGTACCTGGATACTGCCTGTTTCTCCTCATCTACATTCTGAGTAAAAGCAGTGAAAGCAGAAAAGAACCACGAAAAATTACACGCATTTGTGCTCCAATAGCGGCAACTGCAAGAAACCGTAGCGCACGCTAATAAACCGAGAAAAAGACACCCATTTCTGCCACCAGATAATTCTTGCATAATGCCACATACACAGCCGCATTACCCTTGCGTAAAGAAAGCACAGGACAGGGATACACAAATTTCCTTAAGTGAGCAGGGAAAATGCTTAAGTCGAACCGCTCAGGAGTAATCGGAGAATCACCGCTTATCGCTACGAAACTCGACGGCTGGCACAACATGACACCAACAAGATACTAGCGTCGGGTAAAACTGCAACAAGAAAGACACTGCTAAACAAGTCCAGACATGCCATGATCACGTCACAAATCAGGAAAAAAGCACACACACTGCAGGCACTTGAGCTCTCAGTGTTGCGGATTTGGCCGCTCAAATCGGATTTAAATCAAATCCGCATTTTTTCTGAAGGTAGTAAGTCAAATCCAAATCAAGTCCGGATTTAATTTTGACACGTTAAATCAAATCCTTTCAAATCCGGATTTGTTTTTTCGGACCTAAATCAAATCCGCTTTTAAATCCGGATTTATCGAATCTTTTGACAAATCCGGGAACCAAAATTCGTGCAGTAGCGTTACTAGTCCTATAACCGTGTCTACAAATTACTAATACTGCACGCATTCACTAACAGCACTTAAATAACAGCGTGGCGTGGCACAAAGAGCAATAAATTTCGTCTGATTGACGAGGATATGAAGGGCCAACCTATCAATCCTCTGGCCGAAATTTTATTCGTATTTGAGGACAAATTTTTGAGTTTAGAAATACATTTTCGGTTACGCCTGCTCGGCGTGCTCCAGACTATCAGTCACCACGTATCAGCCTGTGTCAGGGGCGGATCCAGACGCTCGGTTTGGGGAGGGGGCAGTTTCTTTGTCGGAGCGCGAAGTGGGGGACGGGGGAGAGGGACATTTAATGTATAAACTGACGTTTTGGGGGGGGCGATTGGGGGGAACAATTTGGCGAGTCGCTTCTACTTACAGCCGTCTGCTCGCTCTACCACAGGAGCAATATGAATGATATCTATACCATTCGATAGAGAATGAGTTAGCGGTTCTAATGAATCTACCTTTAAGGGAATGCGTGTACCCGCTCACGAACAATAAAAGTTCGAAATCGTACATTTTTTGCCGTAAGTGCTGTGTTCGGGAATTTTTTCGTAGCGCCCCTTTAAAGTAGGAGTCACTGAACTTTTTCCACGTGCTGTCTTGCACCCATAGTTTTTATCAGCCACATTTGAAGGATGTGGTAAAACAAGAAGCGCGTTGCTATGAGGTCAAAGTTGGGAAAAAATTCGAACCAACATTCGCCGCCGCAACCTTCCGCCTCTCCATATCGGAAACGGTTCATCGGATGGAGCTCGAAATTGTTGCATTTGTCATCAATCGATATGCTATCTAACATATATTTTTTTCATGGAAATTAAAAATTGCCAATTTCCCACCCTTGTCGATTTAAAATGGAACTACCCAAGAGTGGACAGAGGCGACCTCACTGTGTCACCTCTAGCGTTCGCACGCCTCGTGCGGGCAACGGGCATGCCGAGCGTGCTCCCTCTTAAAGGTTGAAGACGCGCAGCCATTTCGGATCGTTGGGATCGTTGAATGTGGATGTTGTATTTCACGCGCGACCAGCCGCCGTACGATTAACTGGAAGCTAACACCGGCCGCGTTTTGGAGGGCATTAGTACTTCCCCCAGAGCTAGGCAGTCCCGAGCATTGCCCGAGCCCAGAGCTGCGTCGGCCTGCAGTGTGATAGCATTAGATTCCTCCTCACGAAAAAAACTCGTCCTCCGTCATTTAATTCCCCGTTGGCTCAGACGGCTCTCCTCGCCGGCGCGTAGCCGACAGCTGGCCACTCCTCCGCGCGGAATTGCGCAATGCCAGTGGAAGAGGGGCGCAAAGGGAAGCCCAACGAAAATGCATGTAATGAATGAATGATGGGAGTTGAGTTGAAGGCATCCAGAAAGAAAATAGTAAAACTTTATCGAAAATCAGCCACACTTTCTGTTGCATTGCCAACACGTAATTCGTTAAGTGTCCTTAAATTTTTGTGTTACACCAAAATAGAAAAAGTGATACTGGTAAAAGTGTATTGAATCGTAGATGACTGGCTCACTCTGGGAGGGGCGGTGCACAACCCCCATCTCCATCATCACGTATCGTGTTGGTGTTGACTCGGGCTTCACGGGGCATGAACAGTGTGGAGTTGGTAGGTGTGGTACACCTTCCCAAAAGCGGATTTTGGGTCAGGAACCTCCTCGTCATTTAGCACTGAGCGAACACGCCTGACTGAAGGAATTCCTATCGCGGGCCTAGGCTCAGCTACGCCCAAAAACACACGCCTGCGTCGATTTCTACCATCAGTACTCAAAAGACCACAAGTCGTTGGTTACTGTACCTTGGGGGTCACAATTAAATGGATCGTTAATAAATCGCGGGACTTGTTACGAATGCTTATACTAAACATGTAGCCCATGGGTCTATTTGAATGCTGACGTTTCGGGGCTTTGTAAAAATTTTCCTCGCGCAGTACAGACTGTTGTAATCAAGGGGAAAAAATGTATGCGAGGAAGAGTGGCACATCTTGCCAAGATTGTCCGTGGGAGTTGGAAAGGCTTGCCTTCCCGAAATCACGAAATGATAGGATGTGATATATTTATTGTTCGTTTTTACTTTGTTTTCACGTGAATGCGTGTACCTATATGCGTTCAATATGATGGCGAAGACCAAGAATTTCGCGACATGATTTGGCAAGCTTGAAGCGGGTCGTGCTTGAAGACTCAGCTAGAGGTCCACGAGAAAGGTGCCGTCCAATCGACAGAATAACGTTAACTGCGTTCAAAGAACTGCACCTGGTGTTCCCTCGGTGCGGTGAGGGGAAGTGATTGAAATAAAACGGCTACTCCCGTCGCTCTGGGTAGAGGACGCCGCTAGTGCGTGGGCAGATTTCAGACAAGGTCACATTAATTCGCGTAGAATGTGAAACGGCGCTTCGCTCAGTTTCAAATCCATGCATCTTGTGAGGGAGCTTGGCGAAATCCACGCGCAAATCCGCTGAAAAAGGGGCGATTCAATCCAAATCCAAATCATTCGTGGAAAATGCGATTGAATCCAAATCCCAATCATGCCTGGAATATGCGATTGAATCCAAATCCAAATCATTAGTGGAAAATGCGATTCAATCCAAATCCAAATCCTGCCCATATTTTTTTGCGCAAATCAAATCGCAAATCAAATCCGCCAGCCCTCCGGTGGATTTAAATCCGGATTTAAATCAAATCCGTGGATTCAAATCCGCAACACTGGCTCCAATAGCTGTAACTGCAAGAAACTGTAGCGCACGCTAAACAACTGAGAAAAAGAAACGCATTTCTGCTATCAGAAAATTATTGCATAATGCGATACACACAGCTGCGATGTCCCTGCGTAAAGAAAGCGCAGGTCAAGCGTCTACACAAAACGAACCGGGAAAATCGCTTCTACTGGGCACATCGCTACGAAGCTCATCGGCTAACACAAGACGACAACAACAAGATATTAGTGCAGGGTAAAAATTGCAGCAAGAAAGACACTATTGAACAAGTCCAGACATGCGACATCGCATACAAAAACTGCTCCTCGGGGAAAAGGCATAAGCCTGCTACAGAAAATCACAGAGTATACACAACTTCATTCTTCTATTTCGCGTAAACTGAACGCAGTTTGCTATTTCATGCTCGGAAAACGACGTACAAATTTTCTTAGGGAGCAGAGAAATATAGGAATTTCTACTCCGTGCTCAGATACTAGCATTTCTGCTCAAAAACCCATAACTGCAAAATTAAGCACTGCTTACTTCATCACACATATCGTGCACCCAACGAAATCAAACAAACAACCCCACTTCCACTGGTAGAACACTATTCAGCTTTTACCAGGAGGCTTTCTTCTGCATAAAAGTAGAGAAAATTAGAAAAGGCCAGTGAAAACACTTTTGCTCGCATAGACACCCATTTCTGCTAGCAGATAATTATTGCATAATGCTAGATACACAATTGCATTGTCCCTGCGTGAAGAAAGCACAGAAAAGGGACACATAATTTATCTTAAGCGAGCAGGAAAAGTCACTTCTTCTCGGATAGCTTAGTATCATAAAGTCTGAATTCTTGCAAAACAAACTTCAACAGGGCTACGAACGTAACAGACACATAATAACAAACAAACAAACACTCCTATTCATTTCTACTGATACAATTGGAGATAAAGGCGTTGACCACAGTACAAGAACAAAGGACACTGCTTCAGAAAAGCATATCAAATGCACCGCAACAGGACCGGCGTCGGGCACTCATAAAATAACCTGCCCAAAACAAAGACTTCACCAGATTCGCGAGGCAATTCCATTAAAACCGTTCGGCCTATCCTACAGATATAGCAATGCAAACGCGGCTAACCTTATTTTTTAAACCACTATTTCATGCAATAGTACATAAATGTATCACTCGTGTCACACGAAAAGGCAAACACATAGCACTTACCTGTCAAGTGGGGTCCGTGGTTCAGAAAAGCGCGCGCGCGCGCACACTCACATTTTCACACTCACAAACACAAAGTCTATTTTTACAACCGCATAAATCCATATTATTCTTCAGGTCACTAATTATCCTACCATCGTCAAACCACGGTACAGATATGTATGCGAACGCAAAACAATAGGTCTTCGTTCCGGATGTAATAGGATATCGCCACTCGGCCGGCGCGAACCAAAAAAAGAAAGGAATGCATGTTCGCTATACATCCAAGAGAAAATGGTACCTCGCTTTTGCGCTGCATTTATGGTTAAGAAGGGAATTCACTTCTTTTTGCTTTTATTTCCTTGCGCCCGTATGTTCTGCAAGAATAATATAGAGTGGAACGCGTGTAATTTTTCACCCAGGCAGTTTTGGAAGGAGAAAATTTGGCAAATAGCTCGGTGGTAGTGTACCGAACACATTGGTATCGAATTCGTAAGCACGGTTCCGGATGCGACAGTCCCTTTAAGATAAATTGAGTGTCCTTTTTCTGTGCTTTCTTCACGCAGGGACAATGCAATTGAGTATTTAGCATAATGCAATAATTATCTGATAGCAGAAATGGGTGTCTTTGTCACAGTTATTAGCGTGTGCCACGTTATTATTTTGTTTCTCTTATAGCTATACGAGCAAAAGTGCGTGTAATTTTTCGCTGGTCTTTTCTTATTTTCTCTACTTTTACGCAGAAGAAAGCCTCGTGGTAAAAGATGAATAGTGTTCTATCAGTGGAAGTGGGGTTCTTTGATTTTGTTGGGTGCACGATATGTGTAATGAAGTAAGCAGTGCTTAATTTGGCAGAAATGCTGGTATCTGAGCACGTAGAGTAGAAATTCCTATATTTCTCTGCTCCCTAAGAATATTTGTACGTCGTTTTCCGAGCAGGAAATAGCAAACCGCGTTTAGTTTACGCGAAATAGAAAAATTAAGTTGTGCATGCTCTATGATTTTCTGTCGCAGGCTTAGGCCCTTTCCCCGATGAGCAGTATTTTGTATGCGATGTCGCATGTCTGGACTTGTTCAATAGTGTCTTTTTTGATGCAATTTTTACTCTGCGCTAATATCTTGTTGTCGTTTTGTGTTAGCCGATGAGCTTCGTAGCGATGTGCGGTAACGCCCAGTAGAAGTGACTTTCCCTGTTCGTTTTGTGTAGACGCTTGGCCTGCGCTTTCTTTATGCTGGGACAACGCAGCTGTGTCTATAGCATTATGCAATAGTTTTCTGATAGCAGAAATGAGTGTATGCCAGCCACGCAGTCCAGGTCCCCCAAACTCACCTCGGAAAAGCGTGCAACGAAGAAGGCCGCCACTAGATACCCCACTGTTGCCGTTCCGGATCACTTCAGCGCGCTAAGTTTAGCGGCAAAATGTTTTTGTTGTTTCTGCGAATGAATCTAGTCTTTATATGTCCAAATACAACGCGTATAACAACTTTCTGTGTCGTGTTTCACTTTTTGGTCCCGTTTTTGAACGTGTTGAGCAATCGGAAGGATCTAGTGCACGGCTTCGTGTATCACATAGCGTACCTGTCGTACACCAGGCGCCGCAGGCGCAGTCGTCCATTTCTCCTTCGGTGACTTGACCTGGCTTGGATTGCGCTTCAACTGGATCTTTAGCGCGCTACAATCAAACGCAAGCCAACGTCTGGTAACAATGGGGTATCTAAGGGCGGCCTCCGGCATTGCACGCATCGGGATAGGAACAAATACATGGGAAAGTGGTGACCTTGGGGGATCTGACGCAGTCCCACGAGCATAATCTTCAAGAAGTACAATTTCAAAATATGTTAGCACAGAACCATGTTGGGCGTCATAATACATTACATACCGTTGCGCACAGCGCGGGCGGTAACACTCTGATAGAACATCTCGCTCTCCTCCCATCAGCGGTCGTGTTTCTTACGAGCAGAACATAAAAACATGAGAAACGACGTAGAAATAACGGGAATGCCTGACACATCAACTACATACCTTAGAAACGAATAAAATCCTCAAAATGAAGCCCGAATGACGCAGACTGCTTGTCAGACACAGCCACTGATCTCGATTGTAAAAGGCTGGATCGCGGATAGGGAGCGCGATCGTGCGGCAACCGGCCGCCATCTTACTGTACCCAAAACAGTCGCCGCAGCGATCATGACAACTTCTTGCAATTACGGTCGTACCAACCGTACCGGCAATGATACCGGGCCGAAATTTCTACAGGTGAGTCATCCTTTATCAAGGTATAAATAGGCGTCCATTCTGTACATTTATTTGACAATTATGAAGTGTTTTTTTGTCCAAAACCAGCACTGGGTGCAAGTTGTTTGATCGCTCTTCCGAGGTTCAATCGAACCCACTTGCATTTTACCCGCCGGCAAATACAGTTTGAGTGCATAACATGCTGGAGATAACATGTTACACTACACTGATAGTGGTGTCATCAATATGTGCGAGCACTCGAGCGCTTTTCTGCATGCATTGCTAGCACGGTACCAAGTGTTCTCTACGGAAGCAAGTGCACAGTCATTTCTTTGAACCACCTTCGCGTATAAGTTCAGTATTACGTCATAATAAGACCAAGATAGTCACCCTTTTTCTTGTATTGGTATTATTTTGTGCCTTGGTTTGATTTGTGACAAAGAATCCTACGTAACGGTGGTGTGGTGTGACTTGGATACCGCCTTTGTGTCTGAGCTATGTTGTCAGCTTGTTGCGATAATAATAATTTGTATCTTGTCGTGTTATTTGCAGCAGTGTGGTCCCTCAATACAGGTTTCCTCACGGGGGCTACCCGGAGGATCGTCTGTGTCATCGAGCATCACCTGTGTCATCGTCTGATGCGATCGAGCTTACAGATAAGTATCATGTTCCTCATTCACGGGTTCCTACTGTACGAGGAGGAACCACCCGAGTGCACGCACTGTGGTGATCCTCTCTCAATTTTGTACATTCTCTTTACATGTTCACATCATGGAACACATCACTTCAAAGAGCTTTATATACACCTTAGACCCCTTCAGCCAGCATTGTGTCTTAGTGATGAAGCTATAATTTATTTTACAACAGCGTTTAAACGTTGAAATTTTTAAAAGATATCAAGATTGTAAACCCTGTTTTAAACTGATGTTTTAAACATTTATGCGATGCTTTTACTAAACAACATATTTATTTTTAACTAGTTGCAACCTAACAAATGTTCTCTCCTTCACAGCTGCCTCGACATACGCAAGAAATGGGTGCAAAAACTGAGCAGTGCCCACAAACTTCGATCACCGCAGCACCTCCAAAAAGTAAAAGCTTATGTGTCACATGAGATTTTTAAAGGTATTCATAGCAGTGATGGCCAGTAGTTAACTACATGTAGTTAAACTACCTGATTGTAGTTAAAAAGTAGTTATCAACTACTTGCAGAAATGTAGTGTGCAACTACTAGTTAAACTACTATTTCGAGTAGTTGGCTACAGTAGTTAGGTTACTGCAGGCGCCAACTACTTCAGATTTTGCCGCAAGCTTTACGGCATGGCTGTGCTTCCGATTTTTACCTTGAGCTACTTGTTTGATGAGAACGGAGGTGCAGAGCAATTGTGCCGTGCATGTGTACTAAATTTTCGCTTTTATCACTGCTTGTGATTCATATTTAGGGGTCTTAGAACGTTATAGAATGGGATTGGTGTTGATGGACAACATTAAGTAGTTATAGATGTAGTTAAACTACACTGCAGTAGTTAAAGAAGTAGTTTTAACTACCCTGCCTGAAAAGTAGTTGAACTACTAGTTAAACTACTCCATTGCAAAGTAGTTAGTAGTTATAGTTGAAGTACTTAGTGGCCATCACTGATTCATAGTATATAATACCTTGTATTAACTGTTGTAGATCTAACCCACCTCTACAGTGTACACCCTCAGGAAGTAAAACTCGTTGCGGAACTGTGGTCATTGTTTCAGTTACTGGGCATGCACATATATGCTATAAGAAGAAAATTATTTCTTGAGAATGCACTACTGTTGATCAAACTCATGCAGCTGTAGGTTTACCTTCGGCCTCTTGGAACTCTCTGTAGTTGCCTTAGCTGCAGGAGGAGTGTCCTCCAGCATGTAAACTACTTGCAAAAATATTGACGTATTTAAGGTTATGACACAGATTGAAGGGTTTCAATTCAGGAAATTTGCAGTGGCAGGGCCTGCCACAGTGAAACCTACTGAATATTTATGGTGTCGAAGGGGCGGTTCCTTCAGGACAGGAATATCTTGGATGGGAGCAAAAAGCTTGAAATTAACAAAGTGTTGTTTGCATTACGCAATTTGTAATACACTGAACACATAGGCAGCAAAACAAAAATTTAAAATTCAGCATGTATGAAAATTGGGTGCAACAAATTTACATAGTGTACCTGTACGTTGACATTTCTGTGATAATTGTCATTGCAGGGAGGTCACAAAACAATAAATGTATTGTTTTGTCACTTCCCTGCGCATTCATTGTAACTTGAAATGCGTATATGCCAGAATAAATGTTGAACTTGAAAAATGTATATTTTCTTTATTCATAGAGCATAACATCACTTATCTTTACAAAAGCATATCGTGTTAATCTTTGTCACTCAGAATGCACAACCAAGAAAGCCATCTTCCACTAAACATCACGTTTGACAAGATTCAGTTGGTATCATTTCATACACAGGGAACACCAGGGCTCCAGTTTCAAGCTCCAAATCGTCATGTTGCAGTTGGGAAACCGTACATGTGTAGTGCAAGAGAGCCCTCGCACATGAAAATGTAAGGTGGGAGTCACTGTTAGTGCAAAGTGACTCCTATGAGAGAGACTGACGCTGAAGAAAAGTGTGCAAACTGCGGAAAGTGCCATAGAGGGTTTTCAGAAATCGTGCCTGGTTTCACAGCAGTGCTACCACATTCCCTTTTAGATGACGATGATAATAATTGGAGTTTCAGATGTGCAGCTGCATTTTTTGCAACGTGCTCCACATAACTAGCATGACAAAGTCAGCAGTGGATGGCAGGCCCCCATCCTTACGCAGCTTTGTTCACGCTGCAGTTCTATTCAGCAAAAGCATGTGAGTACGCGAGAAGGACATTCAATTTCACCTGCAAATAATCAGAAAAAATGAAGGAAGAAGAAAAAAGAAGTGCTGTACTTCAAAAGGATATAAGTTTTGTGTCTCAAGGAGGTGTTACCACTTTCTAAATAACTTTATTAAGTTTACATCAACACCTAGATTAACTGGCCTAAGCGTAATCTAATTGCGTGCAGTAATTGTTTGGGATGCTTCGGTGTGTTCATATTTGCGAGGCATTACATCGAAGACACCACTGTCGTTCACTAAAAGACCCTTTCTTGCTTGATATCAATCAAATTAAACGCATACGCCTGTTTGAAACAACGGCTGTGATTCTACGGGGCGATTTCTTTCTACCATGCGGGTATCCCTTCTGGGACCGTTCTTTGTGGAACAATTTTTGTCCAGAACGCAGCACGGGATATTATATACATGGTTGTTGTTAACCTCACATCGTTTCTTATTGAAATATTGGCTGGGAAACGTGCTGTAGTACAATTCCCAGCGCTGCACTGCAGTGACGGTCTAGTTTCGGAATGCAAAACATAACGTTATTAAGAATCGAAATGCAGGGCACCTGCGAAACACTGTTAGGATACATCAGTATACTGGCACCTTACAAAATCGCGTGACGACAAACAATGATCAACGCCTGTAGCGCAATAAATACTCACAATCTCTGTTGCCTCCCATTGTTTCCAATGGGCACACGCAGCGTTTTAGGGCCCACCAACATGGCGGCCCGAATGCGTGTCTCTCTCCCACGAGCCCCTCTCCCATACGCGATCCAGCCTTTATACATAGAGATCAGTGGACACAGCGCATAACCGAACCCTTCGACATTTCGTAGCAGACTGACTGTTGACGACTGTCGAACGTTCCACTTACGTGCACAGGAATGTTGTACGAAATCGCAGAAACAACAGCTTAAAGTAAGAGGTGTAATACGAAGTTATTACAGTACATGTACGTTTGTAGATATGTTCACAAACATTTAAAATAACACGAATCATTTTCAACGCGGACGAGCCACGGTGCGGCACAGAAACGTACATGTTGTGTTACAACGTGCCAGTTCGGACTTGGCGAGCGTCCGCGGCCAGCCTTTGACAGCATCGGCCAACGGCCGCCTGCTCAACTCAAAATAAATTTTAATTTCGGATTTACGTTCAGTTTTCACTTGCAATACTTGCGATATCATGAGTATTCTGGAATTTCATTAGAATTGAACGAGGTCCTCAAAGTAGTTAATTTGCCACACAGACATACGGCGTCCTTCTTAATCATATTATTATTTAATTTGAAAATATGATGTACCGTTGGTCGCCATTAGCCATGCGTTGGTCGCCATGCTTCAGCATCGGGCGTCTCACTTATTGTATTGGTGACTCATGTTGCAACATGTTGGATCACATTAAATCAATTGGAAATCCCATTCTCTTTGAAACACATAGGCGCCATTGTATTCCTCCATTTTAAAATGTTGCAGTGTGAGCTCTGTCAAACGTAACAGTAATGTTCTGAGGGGATATCTAGACAGACGTTTCTAAAGCAACGTACCAGCGATGTCTCTTTTTTGTTGAACATGTAACGTTTCCAGGAGAACGTTGCCATAACGTCATTTTTTGTTGGAAACGTTGCTCTCACATTGGACACATTCAGGCAACGTTGCTGCAACTTTTTGTGCTACCTTGGGGGTTTGTACGTTTTTGTTTTTTACATGTAATTAGGAGCACGGTGTGTTGAGGAAGTCAGCTGTTACAGGTATTTGTACAGAAATGCTTGCATGTGAGCGCAGGGCAGAAATTTCTAGCACGCCACCCTCAGTGTAAATTAATTATTTTGACTGTGAGACTGCTTCACTGCATAAAAAAGGCTGAAATGGGGAGAGAGAACAAATTTGAGCGCTTGATTAATAGTGTTCCAAGTAACAGGGCAATTATACTTTCCATAGAAAGTAGAATTTAAGGCTCCTAAAGTATAGTTGAGTATAGTACGGATTTTTTGTGATAGTCTTTCTAAACTGCAATGCAATAATCATTTATATACTAGGGATGCAATCATGTTCCCGTAACGGTGTTCTGTCTAGTCCTCCATCGAGCGCGAATAGAACTTTGCCCCCAGGCTTTCACGCCTTTTTGCTTGCAGGTGTAGCCTCAGACAACGCATGTATGAGCATAGAAAGGGTCATTTATTACATAAGCCTGGTGATGATGTTGAGTGGTCTCACTTATTATTTTTTAAAGAGCAGTGGTAGTTTACTGGTGTTGTAATTTTAATGACCATGATGAGCCTTTGGGGTGAAAATCACTAATATGCACGGTGCTTTTTTGTTGAATTTTAATGTAAGAATGAATATTATTAAGAGTAGGACAAAGGGAATAATCTTGCGATTCAATAATTAATAGGGGCCCTATCCTCGTCAAAAGTAATCGACCTCGATTACTTTACGTCACAAGCTGTAGGACGGGGCTGCCACGAAATACTCTGCCCTTAAATCCCGCCCGTTTCAATTGAAATTTATACCTACTTTTCCTTCGCAGCCTCTCGGCCCTAGTCTCGGACGGTGACCTTACGGCATTTTGACGTAACAATGACGTAAAAAATTAGTTTCAAAGCTGAAAAGTAATCTAGCGAAAGAGGGTCGATTAGTTTGAGCGGCGATGGGTTTCGTGATGAGTCCGCATGTGCATTTCCGTTTATTGGGTTGTATAAGGTCTGTATGTGCTCGTCACAACAACAAATTCATGTCTTTCTTCGTTTGTGTTTAATAATGAGAAAGAAGCACCGCGTAACACCGTTTCTCTGCGCCGATCGCGGCATCGTATGCGCGAAAGCGGCGGGCTTTTCGAAGCGTCGTCCGAGCCGTGCGTTTTACAATCAATGTTATTGCAACGTAGCGGTGTGCACACAAAAAACTCATCGATCAAAGTTCACTGTTTCTTGAGTAAAACTATCAATGTTCATTTGCGGTATCATTACCACCCCCACAGCTCACGAGCAAAAGAAGCATATTGAAATGCGAATTATCAGTTCACATATCGAGCACACGAACACGCAGAAAAATATAAAGAAAAACTCATAAATAAAGCTCAAGATTTAAAGCACGAACCGATTTCTCATAAACGTGAGCGTGCTTTTCCACGCATTTTCCACGAAATTTAGTTTTACGCCGGTAGAGTTTTCTGTTTCCGACACCTAAGAACCGAAGCAACAAGGCAGGGCAGGCAGATCACAGGTGTGGTCTTCGGATTCTCAGGAGGAAACACCGATAAGGCGGGTCGCTTTCCAAGATAACACGTGGGGCGATTGGTTGATAGAAGGTGTCAACCACTTTTAATATTCACGCCTTTTCGATTGTGCACCAATGACAGAAGAAATTTCAAGTAATCGAGGTAGATTACTTTGACCAGGATAGGGCCCTAGGAGTCTTTGTCTTTGTTGCTGTCTTCTTCAGACAGGATGTGATGACGTGACACAGTCTGTAGCAATGCATTGACCGTTACTGGAAAAAAGTGTAGCAATAGAAAAATGGTGTGGATTGTCCTGGAGAGATTTACGATGGGCACTGTTCTTTGAATAAGAGGAATGTGTGTGTTTAGAAATAGTTTGATGTTGGTTTTCTGCTTTGTTCAAGTGTTTCTCTTCACTTTTTCCCCCTTTTTGTCTGACAAACATGCGCTGACATACCCTGACCTGTTGTGTCATGCTTTCCTTCTGCATGTAGTTTTTTTCTTTTTGACAAGGAACATTCTTGTGTTGATGATAGTGCTTCCCTGAATGGGAGTAGTGCTAGAATGATTCTTAATAATTTTGCGATTCATTTAGTTCAGGGAGCAACTGCAAGGGGGACAGGTGCATGGCTTTATCCAGTCGAGGAACAAAGTGTCATTATTCAGTTATGATCCTGGCTCTCGGATGGAACGGACATGTCTCGATCAGCTCGTTTTATGTAGCCATTGATGGTGTTAGGATATTTTGTTCGTTTGCAGGTCTCATTTAGTAAGACTTTGGGAATGAAATGCTTAATTCCTACAATCAGCATGGTTTTTTTCTGCAATAGTTTCCTATCCAATCGTTATAGTAGAATAAAGGAAATAATCTTGGGATAGTGATTAAAAAAATAACAGGTCCTCTGTGTAGACCGTACGCGTCCTTGAGGCACACAGGTGCATGTGACATCATACAGCCACTCTATTGTTTCAGGTGGACCTTGTCCAGAAGGGATGGGTTGGACATTAGTGGAAAAACACAGTGTAGGCCTGAGACGATAGGATGACCTCACGACCAATGAGAAAGGTCTGCAGAGGGCGCAAGGAATCACTTGTCTCTTGAACACTGGCGGGTGTGGACACATTAATTGTGTTCCTAGTAACTGCGATGGCCGTTACTGGAAGAGCGTAGCCTCGGTGGGGCTCCGTTTGCCTCTGATGGGGGTATGGATGTGTGGTTCATCACTGGTGAATGGTGTTCGACGATGCAGGTGGATTTAGTGACAAGCGGATTTACAGTGAGGGAATGCAGTGTACGTGAAAAATGATGGTGAGTGTCTTTCTCATTCTGTTGCCCATCAGTCGTGCGATTTGTCCTCGTGTAATAGCACTCCACATGCCGCGACATGCATGC
Organism: Ornithodoros turicata; assembly: GCF_037126465.1. Lineage (NCBI taxonomy): Eukaryota > Metazoa > Arthropoda > Arachnida > Ixodida > Argasidae > Ornithodoros > Ornithodoros turicata. The sequence goes on from NC_088203.1 coordinate 35,762,557, forward strand.
TTTCCTCGGTTGACGCGTGTAGCTTTGTGTTTTTTTAATTTTTTGAAGAGGAACATTCTTGTCTTGACGATGTCGATAGTGCTGCCCTGAATGGGAATAGTGCTAGAACAATTCTTAATAATTTTGCAATTAAATTAGTTCAGAAATCAACCGCAAGAGGGACAAATGCATGACTTTATAGAGGAGTAAAAAGCATTACAATTCAGTTCTGCGCCTGGCTGTCGGACAGAATGGACGTGTCGTTCTGCGCTCCTCGGGACTGATGTGTTGTGTAACTAATTATTTTGCCAACTTTGTCCCCTCTTTGTTTGTGATTATCATGCCTGTGCATGTCGGGTGCTGGTTGCTGTTGTACCTGTAAGGGCATGCCCGCCATTTTCTATCTTCCGCAAGAGCTGCTTAGGGAGTACCGCTGGCGTGATTCTTAATAATCTTGCCATGAAATTAGTTGAGAAAGTAACCGCTAGGGGGGCTTCGGAAGCGTAACTTTATAGAAGAGAAAAAAGCATTATGAGTCAGTTCTGTGCCTGGCTGTCGGATGGAGCAGTCGCATCGTTCTGCACTCCTGTTGTGATGGGCTGATTTGTTGTGTAACTAATTCTCTTGCACGTAAAAAATTTTTTCCCCCTTTTTTATGATTTTCATGCCCGTGCACGTCGGGCGCTGGTTGCTGTTGTCCGCACATCCCCACCATTTTCTATCTTCTTCTTCTGCATTGGGAACGGGAGTAGCGCTGGCATGATTCTTAATAATTTTGTCATGAAATTAGTTGAGCAAGTACCCGCTGTGGGGGTGCAAATGCGCGACTTTATAGAGGAGAAAAAACCATTATGAGTTAGTTCTCTGCCTGGCTGTCGGATGGAGCTGTCGCATCATTCTGAGCTCCCTGTGACTGCTGTTGTGGTGGGCTCATTTGTTGTGTAGCTAATTCTTTTTGTTGTTAGCTATTGATGGTTAGCATATTTACTCTTGCTTTCCCAGCCTCTGTATTATGAGTGTTTTTTTCCTCTCATGTCCAGAGCTGTCCTAACCTGCCCAGACATGCCACGATGACATCACAGCTGACGTCACAGGATGTCCAGAACTTGTGGTCACCGCTGAAGATGCTTTGCAACTTGCCTCTGTGCTCCGTCACCCAGCGATGGTCAGCGGCCGTTCCGGACCGCTTTCTTCAACATGGTGTCGTTGATCTTCAACTAAACTCCTTCTTTCCACTTTATCTCTATCTATTTTCTTTTTTATGGACACAGGTTGCCGCCAACTAACAGCTGGCCTGAACATGAGTTAGATGCTCCCCTCATTGGATGATGCTGATTAATGTGGGGGTACAAATTAACTCTAATTGCTAATTAAATCGTGTTTAAGACTAGTTGTGAGTTGGCGGTAGTTTGTGTCCAGTGATTACTACTTATATAGTCCCTGTTTTCTATTAGGAAGGGAATGCCAGTACCTTACGAAGTCGCGGATCAGTACTGCTTGTACTAGTGGTCCTGGAAAGAATTTTCTTAACCTTTCGCAGTGAGCATTTTGGACTTCTTGGTTGTCTCTACAGGGTGTCCACGCTAACTGTGAACATATTTAAAAAAAATATGTATAACACTTTTTTCCAAGATAAAATAATTGCAGTATTGCATATGCTGAAGGGCACTCCCTAGCAGGGCATTAGCAAAGTCCAAAGGCAATGTCTTAATTAACTTTCATTAATTAAGTTTTTAATTATAAAAGCTACAAAGTTGTCCCAATGAGAACATCTGTTCCTTTCGGTCACCTGATACCGTAGCCGTTTTCAGAACAAAAATCCGTTCGATAGATCGCCCGCAAAAGAATCGTGAAGCAACGCCATTTTTTTCTTTATTTTGTTCATTGCGCTTCTTAGAAGACGCGTCTTTCTTTCACCCCCAATGTGAGAGGGAGAAAGAGCACGCTATCGCCTCTCGCGTCCTGGAAAAATATTAAAAGGAAACAGAAAATGCAACCCAAGATAAGGCCAGTTCCCATGGAGTCACCCGATACATTTGTTTTTGTTTTGTTTCCGCAAGTTAAAGCTCATTTAAGACGCATGAGGCGGCACTGTGCTCCTTCCCACTCTTCCGTTGGGGATGAAGGAAATACGCGTCTCCGAAGAAACGCAATGAACAAAATAAAGCAAAAAAAGGCGTTCCTTCACTAATTTTTTGCTGGCGATCTATCGAACGGGTTTTTGTTCTGAAAACGGCTACGATATCAGGTGACCGAAAGGAACAGATGTTCTCATTGGCACAACTTTGTAGCTTTTATAATTAAAAACTTAATTAATGAAAGTTAATTAAGACATTGCCTTTGGACTTTGCTAATGCCCTGCTAGGGAGTGCCCTTCAGCATATGCTATATTGCAATGATTTCATCTTGGAAGAAAGTGTTATACATATTTTTAAAAAATATGTTCACAGTTAGCGTGGACACCCTGTATATTTCTCTGTTTCGTTTTTCAGCTGCCGTGCTTATTGTCGATACGGGAAGTGCCGGAAACAAATGTAGAGAAACAGAAAATGTGATGTCCGATGATGAAAACAATGGAGAAGTGTCTTGCGTGCCAGGATGTAGCGAATGGCAGCTGCCTAAACGGCTTTTTAGCATCTTTGTATGGAATCTCTATTGCATGCACTTCTCAATCCATATATATATATATATATATATATGGCCAATTTGGAATAGCAAGTCAATAGAATTTCTATAGACAATCTACCGTGTTTCTTTATACTCTCATTGACGTTTGTCAACAAAGTTTTTATAGACCGTCAATAGTTTTTTTTTTCTTCATAAGGGCGGACTCACGGATGACGATTGACTCGCTGCAGCACAAGCGACATCTCCAAATTCCGTGACATCAATATGCGACTGCAGAAGACCTGTTGAAGGGCATGTTGCGCTGTTGAAGATCTAGAGCACATTATTCTCTATTGCCCACAGTACCAACCTTCCCGAACCGTACTCTCCGGATCCCTGAACGAGCTAGACTCTCGTCCCCTTTCTCTCACAAAACTGCGTGGTCTCTGGCCATATCCAGCACACCAACGCTCTGCCCTCAAGGCTCTTTTTACCTTTCTGGACACCACAGGACTTCGATCCTTATTGTGAAGGGGCTCATTATTTCATTCCCCGCATCACCACCAGCAATGGGGTAGAGTATCGCCCCCGGCGATGAAACACTATTGTCATCATCCCGTAGTAAAGTTGTGTTTTGCGGAAGACGCCAAAATTGTCCAGTCATGATCTTGATATCACTAAGAACTGCACCATGAAGGAAAAACCGCGTGTATAAGAAGGTTTCTGGTGACGACAGCCACGTAGGTTGGGCGGTTTCTGCTCGTTGGAGAGTGGTTTCCCTGTGCCGTGACCATTTAGGACATTTTAGACTCTAGGAGACAATGAGGATACATATTGGTTTCCCCGCATGAGAAGATACGTACGGCGGTACCTAGCGTTCTGCCTGGAGTGCCTTTACAATAAGATCCCTCTGAAAGAAGACCAGGTTACCTGCATTCCATTGACAGAGTAGGGGTGCCTTTCCATACCCTCCACCTTGACCACCTTGGACCGTTCCGTCGAAGCAAAAAGAGAAATACCTTCCTCGTGGTGGCAATCGACGGTTTTACTAAATTCGTAACTCTGCGCGCTGTGCGTAGCGCTGCCGCTGGACCTGCTGTGCAGTTCCTTGAGGACTTAGTCGCCGTTTTTGGTAGTCCTCACCTTGTTATCACAGAGATAGGGACCTCCTACAAGGCCAAAGTATTTGAGCAGTTTTGCAAGGAGCATAACATTATTCACGTGAAAGCTTCTACTGCGACTCCCCGTGCTAACGGACTAGTTGAGCGTGTGAACCGTATCCTCACTCCTGCTCCTGCAAGTTCGTCGGAATATTCTCACGGGACAGACTGGGACAAGCAACTGCTACAAGTGCAGTGCGCAATCAACAGCACCGTGCACAAAGCAACTAAGAAAACTCCATTTGGGTTCCTGTTCAACTTTAAACCCAGACGTTTTGATGGAAGCCCGTTGGATGGTGCCCTAGTTACAGGAGGACTTCGAAGAAGCCTTGATACAGAAGCGCCAAGAGACAATCTCTTGTATCGAAAGTGACCAAAGGAAACAACGGGAAATGTATAACAAAAGATGCAGAGCGATGCACAACGGTTCGAGCTCGGTGGTCTCGTGATCGTCGAGAGAGATCCTTCACCGCACGACCAGCCTACCAAGCTCTCGAAGCGATATAAAGGGCCATACGTTGTGACGGAAGCAATACCCTGTGACAGATACGGAATGGAATACCTACCAGAACAGCAGCTGACTAGACGTTTCTACTCTGGATGTGCTCCAGTCAGCAGGTTGTAACATTGGGTTGTCCATGACCTGTTGGGTTGTCTGTGACTTGTTTCTGACACCGATGACGACGACCAGGACGATCGTCACTGAAGGATGGCCGAATGTGCAATATGGCAGGTTTCGGCATAAACACGGTCGCCAACTGGGCAACCCTGGAAGTACTGTGCAAGAACATGCGAGAGTATCTATTCCGAAACTTTAGACATTCACTGTCTCCCCAACCTTGGACTCATGCAGTCACGCGTTTTGTACTAGGTTGCAATAAACCGCTTTGTGTAAGTGATTTGGCATTTCCACAGCGATAACTCGGCTACTGTAAGACGCGAACAGCGGTCCAATGGGGCAGGGGAAGTGATGTCCAAACCTTGCGCTTGCCCAGTGTCTCTAATGATGTTCACTGGGGTGGTAAGCAAAGAGCAGCAGAGTGTTGGCGGCCTGCCTCTGTCAATCAACCAGCCCCCTGTATTTTGCCACGCTTAGGAAGTACTAAACAAGATAAATTAAATAAAAAATCATTGGCGATTTAGCGGTAAATGCGAGAGAAATGCGTTAGCATTAACCACCTTTTCCAGTCCATACTTGACTTCAGGGTAATCACTTCCGGTTTAAACCCAACTTCCGGTTGTCCACATGCCGTCTATATATGACTTCCGGTTGTCTACCTCCAGTCAATGCTCCGTTCCCGGTTTGACACCTATAAGTAAGGACGTATGTAGGTCCATTTAATTAACCTTTAATTAGCCTCAATTACTTTCGATTACCCTGTAATTACCCTTTAATGTCCTTAGGTAACCGCAGGTTACATGAGGTAATCTTGACTTCCCTTGACTGGCTTTAATTTAAATTAACCTTTCTCTTAATTACACATATCTTAAAGTCATTACCTTTAAGCTCAACCTTGTTTTAATTCCTTTAATTACCTCTAGTTATCTCCAATTACTCTTACCTCTAACTCTTAATTACCTTCGACTACTTCAATTTCAAATCATTTTTTTTTTCATTTACATTTACCCTCTTATATCCCTTTTGCATGTCCACTCATACCGCCATCTCAGTGAGGCTTCACCATCTCACACACGGACACACACACACCACACATATATACAGCTTTTTCCGTTTGGACACTCCTAATGCTACCGCATTAATAAACATAACTTTTAAATGCAAGTAGAAGCAAGCTTCGGCTGTATCTAAAAATTATGAAATATAAATAGATATCTTTGAATATTTTACATACAATGCAGGTCACTAATACATGTCAAGCTCAGATAATCATATTTTTAAGCCGGGTGAGAGGTGCTTCGTCATTGAGAAATAATATTGTAACTTTTGTGCCCTTCATAGCTAAAAAAAACAACATTGTTCAGGTCTCTGAAGAAAGCAGCTGGAAACACAAAATACCTGCAGATCTTCCCTAATAATAGAGGGTGGACCAATTTGAATTGGCAAACATTGCCGACTTACACTGGCTGTTGGCCCACGAGCCCTCCTACATACCAAAACCGAAACTTTGCACGTGCCTCTTTCCCTTAAAACGTAACTCTTTACACTATGATATCTACGATAAAATGAGGCTACCATAAAGCACCTAGAAGCACCATCAATGGACACTGGACTATTTTTTCCTCGCGTGCTAGCTGGGGACCATTTCTTCGGTGTCATTCTTTCCAGCTCTTTTTGCTAGAGCAGTTTTTTCTATAACCCAGGACTTATTCCTCTCTTTGTCGAAGGGACAGCGAGCACCTTTGGTTTAGGAGCATGTCTGAGGCGATGTGTTGCCCTGAAGGGTGTTGTGGGCAAACCATTGCGAGTAGACCCCTACCAGGCAGGAGTGAATGCCTGTACCGAATGCCGTAGCGAAAGGGGGCATCTAAAATATTAAGAACTGTTTATGTGTAATTTTACATAAAATTTAGAATGTACCTGTGTGGGTGTTGTTTGTTTCACTGACTAATAGCGACGCAGCGCACAAATTATATATATTTTTCAGCACCTGCCACAAGTAGTATAGACATAGACTGTATAATTTTCGAGCGGCATAAGAACCGAGCGGCATAAGAACCGTGCGCTATAACGACATCCTTTTTCTAATCCAAGATGGCCGATTCTAAGCCAACACAATCCAGTTCTAAGCCAACACAATCCACTTGTAATCCAAGCACGAGCCAAATCCAAAGCCATCTGATTGGCCGCCATTAGCCCCGCCCACTTCACGTTGATTGGCCACCGCGCCCCCAACTGATCTTTGAATGGCTGACCGTAGATCCGCTCCTTTATGCTAATTAGTTGGCTTGGCTCCGCCCAGTTCACACTGAGCGGCCCGTGCTAAGCCTTGACTGATCGTTGATTGGTTGACTGTAGCTCCGCCCCCCTTATGCTAATTACTCTGCTCTGCCCCCACTTCACACGCTGATTGGTGCACGCGTATCGCTGAGCACAGCTCCGCCCCTTTATGCTAATTAACCGGCTCCACTGATTGGTCCATTCTAAGCCTACTGATCACTCTCCCCAGACTTCTGATTGGCCGCGGCCGCCGCCGCCGCCGCCGCCGCCGCCGGACGCCCCCGCTGCGGCCTCAAACTTACCCGGGCTAGCGGGTGGCCGCCGCCAGATGGTGCGCGGGTCGCTCGCCGGCGGCTTCATCTCAGATGTTCAAACTTACCTTGGGGCGTCCGCCCACTTCATGCTGATTGGTTCATTCTAAGCCTACTGATCACCCTTCCAATGTAAGCCTGCCGATTGGCCCGTTCTACGCCCACTGACACCGGACTTTACTGGCTCCGCCCACTTCACGCTGATTGGTCCATTCTAAGCCTACCGATGGCTGGCCCCCTGATTGGTCCACGCTAAGCCTACTGAACGGTGATTGGCTTACCTGTCACTCCTAAGCAGCTTCAGATAAGACACACACGACAATCGTTGATTTCAACCTTTATTTGGTGCAACAGCCTCCTGGTTCAGCTGTGGGTATAGGTTCAGCTGCATCAGAGAGATCATTGGTCTATGTGGACATCTCTCACGCTCACTCAGCTCCCTCAGTAGATTCCAACTGTTATTGGTTCATCTGAATGTGCACGTGCCGCTCACCCAGCTCCTTATCGGTTCTAGTTGGTCACAGCTCCCTCATAGGCTCCAACTCCGATGGGTCCATCTAACAGCAAGTGGTCACTGCTATTGATCCATTGAACTGCAAGCCACTCATTGGTCACTCACACTCATCTCTAGACGAGATAAATTTAACTGTGGAACTTTTACCATAAGATAACTTTAGCGGGGGGCTGGTAGGCTCCAACGGCTATTGGCCCGCGCCTCCACCCATTGGTTCACAACGCGCATGCTCTGACGGCGCCGAAGAAGCCTACTGATCACTCTACCAGCGCTCTGATTGGCCGCTACCAATTGGCCCTCGTTCTAAGTCCACTGACACCAGATGGCGCAACTCTTCACCAGCTCTGCCTACTTCATGCTGATTGGTCCATTCTAAGCCTACTGACTTCTAAGCCGAACCACGCTAAGCCTACTGATTGTCCCTTCACACCAAAGCCTACCGGTGTCTGGCCCTGATTGGTCCACGTTAAGCCTACTGAACAGTGATTGGCTAGCCTGTCGCTCCTAAACCACAATGCAGCAGCTTCAGACAAGACACACGACAATTGTTGATTGCAAACTTTATTTGGTACAACAGCCAGTGGGTTGGTTCAGCTGCGTCAGAGAGATCCCGGTCATCTCTTGCGCTCATTGGTCACTCAGCTCCCTCGATAGACACCATATGGCTCATCTAACTGCAAGTGCTCATTGGCCCATCTGACTACAAGCCTCGCATTGGTCACTTATGTCTAGAGCTCCCTAACAGGCTCCAACTGCCCATGCCTCCATCCGCGACTGCTCACTGGCTCACAATGAAACTTTTTCACATGCTCTGCCCTACACTGACAAGAGATGGCACCACTTGTCTTTGCAAAGATGGACAGCTGCCATTGCATTGGTGACTCATTTCTATCCAACTGGTTCTAGAAAGCCAGCGTTCTGAACAGCTTACATGCCACCGCCTGTTCACGTAGACGCAGTTGAAAAAAAAAAAACATTTTCAGGGTACACATCTCAAAACACGCTCCACACAAGTAAAGTTGGCTTCCCCCGGTTGCATGCCTGCGTTAGGTGAAGCCCGTCCCATCTGGCTGCTCACTGGTTCACAATGAAACTTTTTCACATGCTCTGCCCTACACAGACAAGAGATGGCGTCGCTTGTCTGCAGCTGCCATTGCATTGGTGACTCATTTATATCCAACTGGTTCTAGAGAGCTAGCGTTCTTAACAGCTTACATGCCGCCGCCTCCCGCTATTCACATGGCCACAGTTGGAAATGGGAAAAAAAATTTTTTTTCAGGGTACACATCTCAAAACACACTCTACACGAGTAAAGTTGGCTTCCCCCGGTTGCATGCATGCGTTAGGTCAAGCCCACCCCCCTGAGAACAAGCTTAGTGTCGTTTAGGATGTGTGTGCTTTGCAGTTCAACCTAAAAATTGTTTCAATCAAGCAGAATGGCAAATGATGCAATGAAGCGCGTTCATTCTTGAGAACGAATTTTGTGACAGAACATAAACAAAACAAAACATTTCAATGTGCAAAAAACTCGTCGTGATGCTAATCAGGGAAGCCAGCACGCGTTCGAAATAAGCAAGAAGAAGCACATGATCGAGAAAACAACGATAGTTGATGCTGTGCAGAGAAGCTGGTTTGAGGGAAAAACAGCTTGTATGATCAACAAACCCCATAGAGCTTAGGCCTGTTTTTATTTTAGACAGCGCGCATTCAACACGCGAAACTGAAACGCGTGGACAGCTCACGCGATTTTAGCCTGCCCATATCGGCGTATATTGCAATTTTTCACCTGAGAGGCATGCACACACCGTTATCACGTAGCTATGAATACACACACACACACACACACACAATACAATTTTGAATGCGTAATCTGCGCGACGCACGAGCTCAACATGCGCCCGACACGCCAAACTATCGCGCGCCTTCCCGGTTTACAAATCTACATCACGTCGCAAACGTAGCCGACGTGTATTTCACGCGACACACCTCCGCGTTCGCACGAGCACTACTGAAGAAATATAAATATAGGATGATCGCACTCAATCTTAAAAGGCAGACTCAACCCAAGCTGAGTATGAAGAAACACAATTGCTCTCCCAGAACATTACGTGCAAACATAGCCAGCGCACGCAGAGCACAACTGGAAGCACCATTAGAAATATTAGGATAGTCGCATTATGAACAGGTTCATCTCGGAAAAAATGCGCGCTCACATTCGCTGACGGCATGCCGCAATATCTGAAACATGCGGGCAGCTCACGCGACTTTAGCCAGCCCGTGTTTACGCAAGTTTTAGACTTCAACATAAGAAATTAACTAAATCAAGCACAGTGATGCTATGTCGTGACTGACGCTTATTAAACAATGCTATGCAGTAAAGCTTCGCACGTACTCAATGTTAAAAACGGACACTCAACCCAAAACTGAGTATGAAGAAACACAATTTCAGATTGCTCTCTCCCAGAACATCCCGTGCACCTCCGCGTTCCTTCTCTATACTGGAAGCAGCAATATTAAGATCGTCGCACTATGAACAAGTTCATCTCATAAAAAAAGAAAGGGCTTACCTCATCACACCGGTATTACGCACGTAGACTCTTGTCGCATGGCGCGGTACAGCAGGGTAGGGAAACACGGCCGCGTGGACAGCTCACACGATTTTAGCCTGCCCGCGCACACAGGCTCAACATGCGCCGACACACCAAAATGCCGACCACTTACCGTGCCAGCCGCACGGAAAACTTGATAGCCGAAACACAGGCGCATAATATAACCCTCCGGTTGGGACCATCTCTTTTATATCAGTGCTCGCTCGTTTCCGCAAGGTTGCAAGCCCGAGAAATTGGGTCACCTTGAAGATGAGCCATCTGTTTTATATCAAAACGCACTTCATGGCCAAACTCTGCGGCGGACCCTAGCGGAAAAAAATGTTGCGTCAAGGTGATGTAACGAGAAACTGGGTCACCTCGTAAATCATGTTTTCCGAGGCCGCACGTATTAAAACCAGTGATCACACCACGCTATGAGAAGGAAAAAAATTATCCCTATGAGTCCACCTGCTCATTGCCGAAACAAGCACCAAGAACAAAGGGTTCGCTTATGCAGTTTCCAAGAGGTTCCAAATGTCCCTCGCAGCTAACGGGCGCGCATCACGGGCACGATTGTGTAAACAAAATCGCACCACCCTCCAAGGGCGCATTTGAGTTCCGTCCGTCGGTCGACTCTGGGTTAAGCGCACAACGAGGAAGATGAGGAAAGTTTTCAGTTCATTCGGCAGTATTTCCTGTTTTTAGGAGGGAAAATTCTGTGTTGTGTGATGGAGACGCTATATAGATAGGTGATAAGGAGAAGGATTATATAGCACGTACTCATCGACTAAGCGAGTATAGTTTGTGGAGAGCGCCACGCTATTTTAAAGTAATTTTATATCATATCCCAAACGTTCTGCGCGATCAAACGGAAAGAAGAAAACCGTTTCACGCATCACGGTGCGTGCGCGTGCTCAAACAAGTTCTGGCTATTAGTAAAAGAAGTAGTTTTGGGTTCCCAGGCGGGTGTTTCCAGCGCATCAGGCAACAACGTAAACTGTTCTGCGCGATCAAACACGTCCCGCTCCAACGCGCGTACCATATCATAACTTGTTTCAGCGTGCTCAAACAAGTTCTGGCTTTTGTGGTCGTATGATGGTGCAGATTTGTAAGAAACACTGAAGAGAGTCAAGGATGATCCTCCGACATGAGAAAAGTGATTAGCAGCGACTTGACAACCGCGAAACTGCGAAGCCTCAGTGTGTCGTGTGAGATGGATCAGTTCGTATGCAAACACATGCTGGCAGATTTACAATGCCTACACAACTTTTTAAATGGACACGGAGAAGAGAGTGATTTTAGTGACATTTTGAGAGCTATTCCCGTGCGGAGTACTCATAAAATAAGACAGTTTGTGAGATACAAGTTGCAACTGCTGGAGCGATATAGAAACGGAGAACCCATCGACGAGACAATCATAAATGCCGGGTTTTCCATCCCCGTGGTGCGCGACTACTGGAAAAAGAACCACACGAGCTTGGACATTACCGTCATCGAGGGAAATGAACGTGTTGTCTCCACGTTAGAAGACATCCTCGCTAAAGTGTTGTGAATACAGTGTTTAGCAGTACCGCGGGGTCTCTATGAAGCTTTCATCGGGAAACGATTCACCACCATCGACAGGGTAGACGATGCCATGGACGAGATCCTACGAGTATACCACGAAATTGAGCTAGAAAAAGGAGATGCGAACCTATTCATGATATCACGCGAAGTCCTAAAGAGATACGGCTACAGAGACATCGCGGGCATGGATATTCTTCAAGCTCTTCATCTGCTGCACGTCTTAGTTTACCTCCGGAATGAATGCTGTCGTATCATGTACGAACCGGATGGCTGTCCCCTAAAGATCGAGTGAAACAGAAGAAGAAAAGGCGTCTTTGACGAGCAACCGATTGGAGTGCGGTACAAAATAAATAAATATTTTGTCAACACAGTTGTCCGTTTGTATGACTGGATAGGAAAAGCACGATATTTCTTGCATTTTTCTAAAGATATAGATTAAAAAGTTGTGCATATACTCACACATACTATACAAGATATATGATTGTGGATTAATTGCTAAAATTTATCGATCCACATTCAGGAGAAGTGGTGACTACCACACATCAGTAAAAGTTTAATCACAATTTGAACAAGTGTTGCGATTTATGATCAGTGTTGTAGAATGTGTAATTTCACAATACGCAAGCTTTAATTCGCTCACTTTGACGAGCACTCTTTCACGATGACAGAGAATTTAATCCAATGGATTGATATTTTCTATATACACTATAACATAATGCGAATTCTTTATGTCGTGGATATTAAAAGTTACGAATATTTTCCGAATGAAATTTACTTAAAACTCGAAGAAAGGGTCACCCGCGTCGACGAACCCGTTTCCGCAAAAAGCAACACGCACGCGTGCGGTACCGCGTTAACGCGTCGGGCGCAGAATCGCGTTCGGTTTCGGGTACGGCATTGGGGAAACGCGGCCCGGCGTGTTGCCGAAACGTCTTCGTCGACGCGGGTGACCCTTTCTTCGAGTTTTAAGTAAATTTCATTCGGAAAATATTCGTAACTTTTAATATCCACGACATAAAGAATTCGCATTATGTTATAGTGTATATAGAAAATATCAATCCATTGGATTAAATTCTCTGTCATCGTGAAAGAGTGCTCGTCAAAGTGAGCGAATTAAAGCTTGCGTATTGTGAAATTACACATTCTACAACACTGATCATAAATCGCAACACTTGTTCAAATTGTGATTAAACTTTTACTGATGTGTGGTAGTCACCACTTCTCCTGAATGTGGATCGATAAATTTTAGCAATTAATCCACAATCATATATCTTGTATAGTATGTGTGAGTATATGCACAACTTTTTAATCTATATCTTTAGAAAAATGCAAGAAATATCGTGCTTTTCCTATCCAGTCATACAAACGGACAACTGTGTTGACAAAATATTTATTTATTTTGTACCGCACTCCAATCGGTTGCTCGTCAAAGACGCCTTTTCTTCTTCTGTTTCACTCGATCTTTAGGGGACAGCCATCCGGTTCGTACATGATACGACAGCATTCATTCCGGAGGTAAACTAAGACGTGCAGCAGATGAAGAGCTTGAAGAATATCCATGCCCGCGATGTCTCTGTAGCCGTATCTCTTTAGGACTTCGCGTGATACCATGAATAGGTTCGCATCTCCTTTTTCTAGCTCAATTTCGTGGTATACTCGTAGGATCTCGTCCATGGCATCGTCTACCCTGTCGATGGTGGTGAATCGTTTCCCGATGAAAGCTTCATAGAGACCCCGCGGTACTGCTAAACACTGTATTCACAACACTTTAGCGAGGATGTCTTCTAACGTGGAGACAACACGTTCATTTCCCTCGATGACGGTAATGTCCAAGCTCGTGTGGTTCTTTTTCCAGTAGTCGCGCACCACGGGGATGGAAAACCCGGCATTTATGATTGTCTCGTCGATGGGTTCTCCGTTTCTATATCGCTCCAGCAGTTGCAACTTGTATCTCACAAACTGTCTTATTTTATGAGTACTCCGCACGGGAATAGCTCTCAAAATGTCACTAAAATCACTCTCTTCTCCGTGTCCATTTAAAAAGTTGTGTAGGCATTGTAAATCTGCCAGCATGCGTTTGCATACGAACTGATCCATCTCACACGACACACTGAGGCTTCGCAGTTTCGCGGTTGTCAAGTCGCTGCTCATCACTTTTCTCATGTCGGAGGATCATCCTTGACTCTCTTCAGTGTTTCTTACAAATCTGCACCATCATACGACCACAAAAGCCAGAACTTGTTTGAGCACGCTGAAACAAGTTATGATATGGTACGCGCGTTGGAGCGGGACTTGTTTGATCGCGCAGAACAGTTTACGTTGTTGCCTGATGCGCTGGAAACACCCGCCTGGGAACCCAAAACTACTTCTTTTACTAATAGCCAGAACTTGTTTGAGCACGCGCACGCACCGTGATGCGTGAAACGGTTTTCTTCTTTCCGTTTGATCGCGCAGAACGTTTGGGATATGATATAAAATTACTTTAAAATAGCGTGGCGCTCTCCACAAACTATACTCGCTTAGTCGATGAGTACGTGCTATATAATCCTTCTCCTTATCACCTATCTATATAGCGTCTCCATCACACAACACAGAATTTTCCCTCCTAAAAACAGGAAATACTGCCGAATGAACTGAAAACTTTCCTCATCTTCCTCGTTGTGCGCTTAACCCAGAGTCGACCGACGGACGGAACTCAAATGCGCCCTTGGAGGGTGGTGCGATTTTGTTTACACAATCGTGCCCGTGATGCGCGCCCGTTAGCTGCGAGGGACATTTGGAACCTCTTGGAAACTGCATAAGCGAACCCTTTGTTCTCGGTGCTTGTTTCGGCAATGAGCAGGTGGACTCATAGGGATATTTTTTTTCCTTCTCATAGCGTGGTGTGATCACTGGTTTTAATACGTGCGGCCTCGGAAAACATGATTTACGAGGTGACCCAGTTTCTCGTTACATCACCTTGACGCAACATTTTTTTCCGCTAGGGTCCGCCGCAGAGTTTGGCCATAAAGTGCGTTTTGATATAAAACAGATGGCTCATCTTCAAGGTGACCCAATTTCTCGGGCTTGCAACCTTGCGGAAACGAGCGAGCACTGATATAAAAGAGATGGTCCCAACCGGAGGGTTATATTATGCGCCTGTGTTTCGGCTATCAAGTTTTCCGTGCGGCTGGCACGGTAAGTGGTCGGCATTTTGGTGTGTCGGCGCATGTTGAGCCTGTGTGCGCGGGCAGGCTGAAATCGTGTGAGCTGTCCACGCGGCCGTGTTTCCCTACCCTGCTGTACCGCGCCATGCGACAAGAGTCTACGTGCGTAATACCGGTGTGATGAGGTAAGCCCTTTCTTTTTTAATGAGATGAACTTGTTCATAGTGCGACGATCTTAATATTGCTGCTTCCAGTATAGAGAAGGAACGCGGAGGTGCACGGGATGTTCTGGGAGAGAGCAATCTGAAATTGTGTTTCTTCATACTCAGTTTTGGGTTGAGTGTCCGTTTTTAACATTGAGTACGTGCGAAGCTTTACTGCATAGCATTGTTTAATAAGCGTCAGTCACGACATAGCATCACTGTGCTTGATTTAGTTAATTTCTTATGTTGAAGTCTAAAACTTGCGTAAACACGGGCTGGCTAAAGTCGCGTGAGCTGCCCGCATGTTTCAGATATTGCGGCATGCCGTCAGCGAAGGTGAGCGCGCATTTTTTCCGAGATGAACCTGTTCATAATGCGACTATCCTAATATTTCTAATGGTGCTTCCAGTTGTGCTCTGCGTGCGCTGGCTATGTTTGCACGTAATGTTCTGGGAGAGCAATTGTGTTTCTTCATACTCAGCTTGGGTTGAGTCTGCCTTTTAAGATTGAGTGCGATCATCCTATATTTATATTTCTTCAGTAGTGCTCGTGCGAACGCGGAGGTGTGTCGCGTGAAATACACGTCGGCTACGTTTGCGACGTGATGTAGATTTGTAAACCGGGAAGGCGCGCGATAGTTTGGCGTGTCGGGCGCATGTTGAGCTCGTGCGTCGCGCAGATTACGCATTCAAAATTGTATTGTGTGTGTGTGTGTGTGTGTGTATTCATAGCTACGTGATAACGGTGTGTGCATGCCTCGCAGGTGAAAAATTGCAATATACGCCGATATGGGCAGGCTAAAATCGCGTGAGCTGTCCACGCGTTTCAGTTTCGCGTGTTGAATGCGCGCTGTCTAAAATAAAAACAGGCCTAAGCTCTATGGGGTTTGTTGATCATACAAGCTGTTTTTCCCTCAAACCAGCTTCTCTGCACAGCATCAACTATCGTTGTTTTCTCGATCATGTGCTTCTTCTTGCTTATTTCGAACGCGTGCTGGCTTCCCTGATTAGCATCACGACGAGTTTTTTGCACATTGAAATGTTTTGTTTTGTTTATGTTCTGTCACAAAATTCGTTCTCAAGAATGAACGCGCTTCATTGCATCATTTGCCATTCTGCTTGATTGAAACAATTTTTAGGTTGAACTGCAAAGCACACACATCCTAAACGACACTAAGCTTGTTCTCAAGGGGGTGGGCTTGACCTAACGCATGCATGCAACCGGGGGAAGCCAACTTTACTCGTGTAGAGTGTGTTTTGAGATGTGTACCCTGAAAAAAAAATTTTTTCCCATTTCCAACTGTGGCCATGTGAATAGCGGGAGGCGGCGGCATGTAAGCTGTTAAGAACGCTAGCTCTCTAGAACCAGTTGGATATAAATGAGTCACCAATGCAATGGCAGCTGCAGACAAGCGACGCCATCTCTTGTCTGTGTAGGGCAGAGCATGTGAAAAAGTTTCATTGTGAACCAGTGAGCAGCCAGATGGGACGGGCTTCACCTAACGCAGGCATGCAACCGGGGGAAGCCAACTTTACTTGTGTGGAGCGTGTTTTGAGATGTGTACCCTGAAAATGTTTTTTTTTTTTTTCAACTGCGTCTACGTGAACAGGCGGTGGCATGTAAGCTGTTCAGAACGCTGGCTTTCTAGAACCAGTTGGATAGAAATGAGTCACCAATGCAATGGCAGCTGTCCATCTTTGCAAAGACAAGTGGTGCCATCTCTTGTCAGTGTAGGGCAGAGCATGTGAAAAAGTTTCATTGTGAGCCAGTGAGCAGTCGCGGATGGAGGCATGGGCAGTTGGAGCCTGTTAGGGAGCTCTAGACATAAGTGACCAATGCGAGGCTTGTAGTCAGATGGGCCAATGAGCACTTGCAGTTAGATGAGCCATATGGTGTCTATCGAGGGAGCTGAGTGACCAATGAGCGCAAGAGATGACCGGGATCTCTCTGACGCAGCTGAACCAACCCACTGGCTGTTGTACCAAATAAAGTTTGCAATCAACAATTGTCGTGTGTCTTGTCTGAAGCTGCTGCATTGTGGTTTAGGAGCGACAGGCTAGCCAATCACTGTTCAGTAGGCTTAACGTGGACCAATCAGGGCCAGACACCGGTAGGCTTTGGTGTGAAGGGACAATCAGTAGGCTTAGCGTGGTTCGGCTTAGAAGTCAGTAGGCTTAGAATGGACCAATCAGCATGAAGTAGGCAGAGCTGGTGAAGAGTTGCGCCATCTGGTGTCAGTGGACTTAGAACGAGGGCCAATTGGTAGCGGCCAATCAGAGCGCTGGTAGAGTGATCAGTAGGCTTCTTCGGCGCCGTCAGAGCATGCGCGTTGTGAACCAATGGGTGGAGGCGCGGGCCAATAGCCGTTGGAGCCTACCAGCCCCCCGCTAAAGTTATCTTATGGTAAAAGTTCCACAGTTAAATTTATCTCGTCTAGAGATGAGTGTGAGTGACCAATGAGTGGCTTGCAGTTCAATGGATCAATAGCAGTGACCACTTGCTGTTAGATGGACCCATCGGAGTTGGAGCCTATGAGGGAGCTGTGACCAACTAGAACCGATAAGGAGCTGGGTGAGCGGCACGTGCACATTCAGATGAACCAATAACAGTTGGAATCTACCGAGGGAGCTGAGTGAGCGTGAGAGATGTCCACATAGACCAATGATCTCTCTGATGCAGCTGAACCTATACCCACAGCTGAACCAGGAGGCTGTTGCACCAAATAAAGGTTGAAATCAACGATTGTCGTGTGTGTCTTATCTGAAGCTGCTTAGGAGTGACAGGTAAGCCAATCACCGTTCAGTAGGCTTAGCGTGGACCAATCAGGGGGCCAGCCATCGGTAGGCTTAGAATGGACCAATCAGCGTGAAGTGGGCGGAGCCAGTAAAGTCCGGTGTCAGTGGGCGTAGAACGGGCCAATCGGCAGGCTTACATTGGAAGGGTGATCAGTAGGCTTAGAATGAACCAATCAGCATGAAGTGGGCGGACGCCCCAAGGTAAGTTTGAACATCTGAGATGAAGCCGCCGGCGAGCGACCCGCGCACCATCTGGCGGCGGCCACCCGCTAGCCCGGGTAAGTTTGAGGCCGCAGCGGGGGCGTCCGGCGGCGGCGGCGGCGGGGCGGCTGCGGCCGCGGCCAATCAGAAGTCTGGGGAGAGTGATCAGTAGGCTTAGAATGGACCAATCAGTGGAGCCGGTTAATTAGCATAAAGGGGCGGAGCTGTGCTCAGCGATACGCGTGCACCAATCAGCGTGTGAAGTGGGGGCAGAGCAGAGTAATTAGCATAAGGGGGGCGGAGCTACAGTCAACCAATCAACGATCAGTCAAGGCTTAGCACGGGCCGCTCAGTGTGAACTGGGCGGAGCCAAGCCAACTAATTAGCATAAAGGAGCGGATCTACGGTCAGCCATTCAAAGATCAGTTGGGGGCGCGGTGGCCAATCAACGTGAAGTGGGCGGGGCTAATGGCGGCCAATCAGATGGCTTTGGATTTGGCTCGTGCTTGGATTACAAGTGGATTGTGTTGGCTTAGAACTGGATTGTGTTGGCTTAGAATCGGCCATCTTGGATTAGAAAAAGGATGTCGTTATAGCGCACGGTTCTTATGCCGCTCGGTTCTTATGCCGCTCGAAAATTATACAGTCTATGTCTATACTACTGCCACACACTGCGCTGGCGGCAGGCGGCTCGTCAGGTTACCTCCCTTTGTGCCTGGCGTCCACATTTCTGTACGAAAGGAAATAAATAAATTTAATTTAATTTTATTTGGGGGTGATAGAGGGTTTCGATAAAAGCACTGCCGTGACCATAATTTGCTGTATTCGAAATGACCTCAGAGGGAGGCTTCCTTAGGCGTTGGAACTAGCTCCACTAGGCAGTTGTAAGCTATGAATGAATTCTGGTACGAAATACAACCCAGTGTGGATCTTTGCGGTAAGCAGAAATTTTTAATATGTCTGTAGGCCAAGTGCCAGAGAGACGGATAGCTGTGGTGAAGATGTTTAAGTCTCGAAATTTCGGAGAGGCTTGAACTAATATGCAGTCCATGCGTCTAAGCAAATGAGAGTGACAGTAGATGAACACCACCGTCGAGTGACAACGAGACGAGTTCAATTTCTTCTGTTCTCTTTCTGTTCATACAAACAATCAAATCATCGTCTTCCTTAACAACGTGCATACCTCTGGAGCGTACCAGACTATTTTATGAAAAAATATGCATAACGTAAACGAAATATTATTGTAATATAATTCATGACGGTGATAGACGTAACGAACATATCTGAAACTCACGTCATCAAGATATTTTACTTTGGAGGGCTAATCTAATACATGGTAGGAACACATGCTGTACAGGAGAAAACTTGATGTAGTGCAACAGCGTGGTTGTTTCACATTTAACACGTTTCCGTAGGAGATTTATAGAATTTGTCGCATTTCTTCGGGTTGTAGTTGATGAACTTCTTGTCTCCGCATAATAAGCTGTACACATACTCGCAGCACGATGGCACTTGTGGAGAGCCCACCGTCAGCAGGAAACATGCGTTGCCTGAAAGAAATTTCCTAGTCATATATGGGTTTTGCCATAAATAAAAAAAATATAATGCAAACGATAATGCAATATAATCTAAGGTAACGCCATCTTGTTTGCCGATCTTGCGCATACGCTGTGATACGCATGACAGGCTCAGTACGTCTTTTCTCGCTGCTAGGATTTACGCTTGACTTTGCAATCTCACTACGCTCACAAACTGATGAAATACATCAAAACAAGATCGGGATCCGCCTGTGTTTCCAACTGAAACTGCTCTTCTTGAATAACAAAAACAACTTGATTCCGAGATGATGAATGGGGAGTTTCATAGGCAGGGTCTATACTCTACCTCATTGCTGGTGGTGATGCGGTGAATGAAATAATGAGCCCCTTCACAGTAAGGATCGAAGTCCTATGGTATCCAGAAAGGTGAAGTGAGCTTTAAGGAGAGAGCTCCTTCTGGAAGAGCACTGTTTTGATCTATCTTTTACGGATTACTGGATTTCCTACTAGTTGGGATACCGTGCCATTCCCTAAGGAGTGTGCGGTCACGGAGGCGTTTATCATGGAGAAAGCGACCTTCGTGAGCAATATGCACGTCTGAACGCAAGAAAATTCCAGAGTGGAAACCATGGAGCGAATCTTCCGTTATCGATTTAATGGGTCGTTGGTGCTAGCCGAACGAGAGACCTTATAGATAATCGAATGTTCTCCTATTCACTACTTTACGTTAAACTTGCTCGTTGAGGCTATCGTATTCGTTACGAGCTCTAACCGTGTCATGGTGTCATCCCAGGTAGAGAACAGGAGCCTGCGAGCGAGTGTGCAATTTCTCCAGTCAATGCGTTTCATCGTTGTTCCTCTGCTTCATTCATACATTTAAATCTGTCGTCATCTCGTTCTGGTATCCACGCCGCACGACCACAGCGCAGTACGGAATCATGGCACTCTACATGTGGCACAACGCAATATTGTTTCCGGGTGCCTTCTCGCGCGCTTCCACAGTACAGCAGCGGCACAGGGACTCGGCGGAACTAGCCGACCGCTTGGACGCTGCGGGCGGCTCTGTAAAGACGGTAGAGAAGTGGCGAAAGGTGAGTGCTTAGATTCCTTTCTGCCCAATTAGCAATGAAGCGTGCTCATTTGATATTGCCATGTAGATAGGCGCACAGAGAAGAAAAATATGAACCCAAAAATAAGTGCTTGTCAGGGAGGCAATAAACAATTTTGGCAGTGCAGCACAATTATGTCATATTGTGACTGCATTTCGAGGAACGCACACAAGGTACAGACATATAGCGCTAGTGTATTTTGCACCTAGGCATGACAGGATTGGAAGTTCATCTTGAAGCGAAAGCTGCTTGGATATGCACGCGGAAGAACAGGACACGTGGCCGCCGTGCATCGAGCAGATGACCGCTGCAGAAAAACATATTGTGACCGTTTTGAGAAATGTCAGCAGCGTAGGCCTCGCCACCAGCACAGAGCCTTGGCGTGGGTCAACCTGCAGATGGTCCTTCAGAAGAGCCGTGTGCAGCTGACCTGCGGTACGCAATTGTGCGTGATGCTGACCCTGGTGATGGTACGACTTCTGTTGAGACTTTCTATGACTTGGTTTGGAAAAATTCAAGGGGTTTTACACGGTTTTACTACTTCCTATTTGCGTTTTCGCAGTGGTATTTGCTAGTTGGACGTTGCAGCACACAATGAACCACTTCAATCTCCACATGAGCCTTCAAGGGAATGTGGCAGAGACTGTGTCACTGGCAGACAATACTGAAGGAAGCAGACCTCCGTCACCCCAGGAAGGAGATCAAAGACAAGATGTCCCCAGATATCGAAGAAGCCGAATAAGTAAGGTTCACAGTATTTGCATTGCTTTGTTGTTCATCCAGTGATCCACACATGCGGGGGTGACTTTCACTTTAAATCGAACAAGGCGCAGAAGTTGGGTCTATTGATTCGGGAAAAAAAAATATATATATAAGGGAAAAGAAAATTAGCAAGAGCTCTTTGGCTGCACGTGTAGCATATGTTTGTAAGTCAAACGTCGCCATGCCAGTACTGGACAGCTGTTTCGGCCTTGTTGGGCCATCATCAGCAGTACGCAGGCAGGCAACGTCTGAGTGGATGGCGTCAGAAGGTCACGTGGCACGTGATGCCTCCCGTCAGGGTGTCCTCAGACACCTCTGAAAGCCCAGTGCAAAGACAGTCAAGTGTATAAGGTACAAGAAAATTAGTAAGAGCTATTTGGCTGCTCGTGTAGCATATGATTGTAAGTCAAACGTTGCCATGCCAGTACTGGACAGCTGTTTCGGCCATGTTGGGTCATCATCAGCAACGCAGGCAGACAACGTATGAGCGGATGGCGTCAGAAGGTCACGTGGCACGTGATGCCTCCCATCAGGATGTCCCAAAACACCTCTGAAAGCCCAGTGCAAAGCCAGCCAGTCACGTGCCACGTGACCCTCTGACGCCATCCACTCAAACGTTGCTTGCCTCCGTACTGCTGCTGATGGCCCAACAAGGCCGAAACAGCTGATTTACAAATATATATATATATATATATTTATAAGTCCCAAACGTCGCCACACCAGCACTGGACAGCTGTTTCGGCCTTATTGGGCCTTCATCAGCAATGCCTAGGTGGGCGACGTTTGAGCGAGTGGCGTCGGAAGGTCACATGGAACGTGATGTCCTCCCGTCAGGCTGAGTAACTCACCTCTGAAAGCCCAGTGCGAAGCCAGTACAGTATTAAGTGCAGAAAAATAGCATAGGCTCTTTGGCTGCACGTTGAACATATGTTTATAAGTCCCAAACGTCGCCACACCAGCACTGGACAGCTGTTTCGGCCTTATTGGGCCTTCATCAGCAATGCGTAGGTGGGCGACGTTTGAGCGAGTGGCGTCGGAAGGTCACATGGAACGTGATGTCCTCCCGTCAGGGTGAGTAACTCACCTCTGAAAGCCCAGTGCGAAGCCAGTACAGTATTAAGTGCAGAAAAATAGCATAGGCTCTTTGGCTGCACGTTGAACATATGTTTATAAGTCCCAAACGTCGCCACACCAGCACTGGACAGCTGTTTCGGCCTTATTGGGCCTTCATCAGCAATGCGTAGGTGGGCGACGTTTGAGCGAGTGGCGTCGGAAGGTCACATGGAACTTGATGTCCTCCCGTCAGGGTGAGTAACTCACCTCTGAAAGCCCAGTGCGAAGCGAGTACAGTATTAAGTGCAGAAAAATAGCATAGGCTCTTTGGCTGCACGTTGAACATATGTTTATAAGTCCCAAACGTCGCCACACCAGCACTGGACAGCTGTTTCGGCCTTATTGGGCCTTCATCAGCAATGCGTAGGTGGGCGACGTTTGTGCGAGTGGCGTCGGAAGGTCACATGGAACGTGATGTCCTCCCGTCAGGGTGAGTAACTCACCTCTGAAAGCCCAGTGCGAAGCCCGTACAGTATTAAGTGCAGAAAAATAGCATAGGCTCTTTGGCTGCACGTTGAACATATGTTTATAAGTCCCAAACGTCGCCACACCAGCACTGGACAGCTGTTTCGGCCTTATTGGGCCTTCATCAGCAATGCGTAGGAGGGCGACGTTTGAGCGAGTGGCGTCGGAAGGTCACATGGAACGTGATGTCCTCCCGTCAGGGTGAGTAACTCACCTCTGAAAGCCCAGTGCGAAGCCAGTACAATATTAAGTGCTAGAGCCTATGCTCTAGAGAGCCTATGCTATTTTTCTGCACTTAATACTGTACTGGCTTCGCACTGGGCTTAGAAACACACAGTTACAAACACATCTAGTATCATTTATTTGTTCCTTTAATGGCTTTTTTCCTGCATTATATATACATATATATATATATAAAGAGGGGGGAAAAGCCATTAAAAAAATAAGTAAATGACGCTAGACGTGTTTGAAATTCAAACTTACAGATTAAGATGGCTTCTATGGCTGCACGTAAAGAAACAGATACTCATGGAACGATGCGACGGCACCAGAGGACACGTGTTTCGCCGTGTTTTCGGCTCGTCAGCCCTGGGTAGCTACGCATCGTTCGGGATTGGCAAACCAGGGGTCACTCAGCGAGCGATATACACCTGGGAGGGTGACTGAGCACTCCTCAATGCCACAGTGCAAGCCAGTGAATTATAAAGAGGGAAAAAAAGCCATTAAAGAAATAAGTAAATGACGATAGACGTGTTTGAAATTCAAACTTACAGATTAAGATGGCTTCTATGGCTGCGCGTAGAAACACGTGCAGCCATAGAAGCCATCTTAATCTGTAAGTTTGAATTTCAAACACGTCTAGCGTTATTTACTTATATCTTTAATGGCTTTTTACTTTAATTTCTTTAATGGCGCCATTATATATATATATAGTTGAAATAAATGGGAGACAGAAGACGAAAGTAGGGGAAGTAACAAAAAAGGGGTTTATTAAAACTTAAAAATCATAAAACTTAGGGAGGATGTCTACGTTACGGCGGAAGCTCCGCCTTCTTCGGGACAAAAGAGCTAAAGTTTTTAGCTCTTTTTAGCAAGCCTATGGATTCACAGCAACATTTGTCATTCAACAATTGCCACCCATGGCACATAAAGTTGGCTGTTCCATATAGTCAGGCTGTGAGATAAAGGAAAATATGCTCAAACGACGCTGATCTTAGCCGACTAAATTTTTCTGCCAATAAATTCTGCCCCCCCCCCCCCCGACTAAAACAAACGTTTCTCGTTCGTCAATTTCCTTCCGACCTAGTTTCAGACGCACTAGACATAGCTCGCGAAATGGATCACCACAACAGTTTATTTCTAAAACGAAAAAATGACTCACGAAACGGTACCTTGAACTTAACGCTAACATTCGCTGGAAATCTCCCACATGTCAACCATATACTGAATTGCCATCATAACTCCAGTCCGAACGCACAAAAGAAAATTTCTCTGAACCACAGCACGTCACCTAGAGGCGTGCACCAAACTTACAAGATAGCCTAGCTCGCTTTTAAGTAACCGAACCAGAAAATTCTCCAAGAGGCTGCCACCCATCCAACGGTCGTAGATGCCAGCTTTGTAAATTAATGCAAACGATCCAATCAGTCAAGAGCACAAAATCCGATTTTTACGTAAATCAACTCTGATCTAGATTGCAACTCCTCTAATGTTGTATATGTAATCGAATGTAACACGTGCCAAGCACAGTACGTCGGTCAGACTAAAACGTCTTTTAGAATTAGGTGCAATAACCACCGATCGGATGTGACGAAAAAACCTAATCTTCCAGTTTCACGCCATTTCAGCCAGCAGGGTCATTCAATTCAAGACATTTCAATTTTTCTTCTTCAATCAAACTTCACTACCGATCGAGCCCAAGAACAACGGGGATCATACCTTATCTACACATTCCAGTCTGCAATAAACGAAAACCCTGGTGCACTCCCAACAATAAGAAGTTTAAATACTTAGATAGGGTACTGCTTCTTTTTTCCTTTCGTTTCAGCTGAGGTCCTGACAACGCCCCCCTCCCCGACTCCAAGGACGTTGACACCACCCAGACTTGACACAGCATTCCTGGACTTGACCTACCGAGAGCCGCCAGGTGGCGGGGCCCTCCTCATTCATACGTCATTCTAGACAAGTGCAAAAGCTCCAAGCAATCATTGTCACCTTAGTCCTGTCGAAGGCGGAGCTTCCGCCGCAACGTCGACGTGTCCCTTAACTTTACTCCCTTTCCTCTTACTTCCTATACCTTTGTTGTCTGCCTCTCGTTTTTTGTGGTACCCATTTCAGTGGGCGGTGCCCGCACCCATATCTTTGAGCATATATTCCGGGTGTTTCATTAAATCCCCGGGCTAAATAATTCGCGAACGAGTACACCAATCAACGAACTTTCTTCATTACAAGTATCTCTCCGATACCACCTACAAGCTGTGCACCGTGTGAATGAATGGGAGGCGCTCATTATTTAAATAAAAATTCAAATGTGCTTCGGAAAAAAAATCTAAAGCAGGGCGCTGCCGGCATTAAAATGGGTGCTACCACTTTGGGACCTTCAGTGGACACCTTTTAGAGAAAAACCTGCCACCGAAGCGGTCTCGGTGAAGCGCAAAAGGACGTAATTCATTGGTGGATAAGGGAGCGGAAGAGCGTCCTTTTGTGCTTCACTGCGACCAGCCGCGACAAAAATATGTAAAACGAAACCAATTAATCACCGCAACAAATAACCGGTTTCAGTGGCAGATTTTTCTCTAAAAGGTGTCCACTGAAGGTCCCAAAAGGGGTAGTACCCATTTTAATGCCGACAGCGCCCTGCTTTAGAAGTTATGTTTTTTTAAAACTCATTTGAATTTTTATTTAAATAATGCCGCCTCCCACTCATTCACACGGTATGCAGCTTGAAGGTTGTATCGGACAGATATTTGTAAAAAAGAAAAGAAAAAAGTTTGTCAGTTGGTGCACCCGTTCGCGAATTATTTAGCCCGGGGATTTAACTGAAACATCTGGTATGTATGTATATATATATATATATATATATATACGCTGGAAAATGGAGGTTCAAACGACCAGGATGTTGTATATTTATAGAGGAAAAAAGACACAATAGACTGAAGTAGGGAGTGGGGGAAAGTTATTTATTAAGGTGGCATTTAAACTAAGGGTCTGGGGAAGTCTACGTTTCGGTGGAGGCTCCGCCGAAACGTAGACTTCCCCAGACCCTTAGCTTAATTGCCCCCCCCCCCACCTTAATAAATAACTTTCACCACCATAATAAATATTAAATAATATATATACATATATATACAGGGTGTCGCAGAAAACGTGTCATTGAATTATAATAAAAAAACTACACCACCTGCAGTCATGCGGTCAATGGCATTTGTCCTTACTGGGTTTTTGCCACCTCCTCATGTGAATGTCGTGTAACGTAAGCTTAATTATGTAAATTTTTGCGACCTTAAGTTGGAAATTTGCCTAGTAAATGTCACTTTTTTACTCCACCAATGTGAAGAGCGTGTCTAATTTAGCCAAATTAATGATAATTGACAGGGATATTCAGGAGCTACCCCATCGAAAAAATAGCCGAACATCATGCTCTACAGAGGTCGCACAGAATAGCGCACGATGAATTTTTCAGCGCAATCTTTGTCAGTCCGACGAAAGGAGGTTGGAAACCCAGCCCTCCCCGACATCGCAGAAAGAGATAAAACAGGCACGGCTTATCACGTCCGACTTTCGCTGGGATAATGCTTTCCCTCTCCCAATTTTAGGAACTGTTACTTTTCCTACTATCACTCTGTGGGCTGGCTTACGAACCTTCTTTCGTCGCACTGAGAGCGATTGCGCTCAAAAAGTCAACGCGCGCTATGGCCGGTGCTCCGAAAAGTATGATATTCGGCTATTTTTTTCGGATGGGATAGCTCGTGAATATCACTGTGAATTATCATGAATTTGAGTGAATTCGGCACGGTCTTCATATTGGTGGGGTAAAAAAGTGACATTTACTTGGCAAATTTCCGAGTTGAGTTCGCAAATATTTACATAATTAAACTTGGAGTACATGAAATTCACATTAGGAGGTGGCAAAAACCTAATAAGAACAAATGCTCTTGACCGCATGATTCTAGGTGGCGTAGTTTTTTTATTATAATTCAATGACACGTTTTCTGGGACACCCTGTATATATATAGATAGGGGAAAAAAGACACCAGAGACTGAAGTAGGCAGTGGGGGAAAGTTATTTATTAAGATGGGGCATTTAAACTATATATATATATATATATATATATATATATATATATCTACTATCACATCTATATATCTACTATATCTACTATCTACATATCTATCTATCTATCTATCTATCTATAATGCAGGCAAAAAAGCCAATAAATAAACAAGTAGATGACACTACAGGTTTTCTCGCTCAATTTAATCCAATGGTCACTCATTTTAATCCCATGGTCACTGAATTTAATCCTATAGTCTATCAATTTAATCCTATGGTCAACCAAATTAATTCAGTGGTCAGCCAATTTAACCCGGCCCATATTATTGCATCTGCCGCCTTTGGAATGAGTATAACACAGTAATATATGACTACTGCTGCACGATAAGGAGATAAATTGCGAGCACTTGGTCATTTATTACATAGGTATTGCGTCATGAGTTATGACTCTGCGAGACTTTATGAGCTTTTCATGACAATAACCTATATTATAGTTCATGACTGAACTATTTCGGACCACCCTTGTCGGAAATGGTATAATGACATGAATTATGACTATGCGGGACTTCGTGAGGTTTTCATGACTATAACGTACTTTATAGACTATAATTAACTGGACTATTTCGGGGTAACCTCATTGCAGAGAGTATAATACCATGATCTATGACTATGTGGGATTTTATGGGCTTTTCATGACTAAAACCCACATTGTATATTATGACTGAACTATTTCGGACTACTCTTGTTGGAAATTGAATAATGTCATGATATGACTCTGCTGGATTTTATAAGCTTCTTAAGAATATAACCCACATTATAGACTATGACTGAACTATTTCGGACTACTCTTGTTGGAAATTGAATAATGTCATGACTTATGACTATGCGGGATTTTCTGAGCTTTTTATGACTATAACTTACATTACAGACTATGACAACTATTTCGGACTACTCTTGTTGGAAATTGAATAATGTCATGACTTATGACTATGCAGGATTTTGAGCTTTTTATGAATATAACCTACATGATAGACTATGACCGGGCTATTTCGGACCACCCTTGTCGGAAATAGTCTAATAACATGAATTACAACTATGCGAGACTTCATGAGCTTTTGATGAATATATCCTAAATTATAGACTATAACTGGACTATTTTGGAGTAACGTCATTGCAGAGAGTAATACCATGATGTATGACTATGTGGGATTTTACACGCTTTTCATGACTATAACCTGCATTGTACACTATGAATGAACTATTTCATTTTCATTTCCTTTCATTTCATTTATTTTTCCATACACAAGATGGACGGAGGCGAGGCAAAAAAGCTTAGGGAAGCTTGAGGGGAGCCTCGTCCCCGGATTACAGAAGCAGCACCTGAACAGAACCGGAGACAAGCCATGTTGGTTTTTGGCTAATAGAAGATTAGGGTAAAAAAAAATTCGGACTACTCTTGTTGGAAATTTAATAATGTCATGACTTATGACTACGCCGGATTTTTATGAGCTTTTTATGACTATAACCTACATTATAGACTCTGACTGGACTATTTCGGATTACCCTTGTCGGAAATGATATAATGACATTAAGTATGACTATGCGGAACTTTATAAGCTTTTGATGACTATAACCTACATTATAGGCCATAACTGGACTATTTCTGACACTACCCGTGCCGGAAATGGTATAATGACATAAATTAGGACTATCCGGGACTTTATGAGCTTTTCATGACTATAACCTAAATTATAGACTATAACTGGACTATTTCGGAGTAACCCCATTGCAGAGAGTATAATATCATGATCTATGACTATGGGGGATTTTATGAGCTTTTCATGACTAAAACTTGCATTGTGTACTATGACTGAACTATTTCGGACTACCCATGTCGAAAATAGTAAAATGACATGGATTATGACAATGCCATACTTTATTAGCTTTTCACGACTATAACCTGCATTATGGACTATATCTGGACTATTTCAGAGTAGCCTCATTGCAGACTACCATGATCTATGACTATGTGGGATTTTATGAGCTTCTCATGACTAAAAGCTGCATTGTTCACTATGACTGAACTATTTCGAACTACTCTTGTTGGAAATTGAATATTGTCATGACTTATGACTATTTGGGGATTGTATGAGTTTTCATGACTATAACCTGCATTATAGGCTACCACCGGATCAGTTCGAGCTCCCCTTGTTGGAAATGGTCTAATGCCATGACCTATTGCTATTTCAGCATTTTATGAGCTTTTTATAACTATAATATATATGAGTGGACAGTTTATCGGTGTATCGGTTATGACGAGGGCAGTGCTGGGTTCCGTTTAATGGACCATATACATCAAACTGTCAATACCCCAACAGTTACATGCCATATTATCCCATATTATATCCCAGCCCGCTTCTGCTCTATGTGTTCTCGAGGCCCGGAGGCGTATTTAGGTTTACTAAAGAGCGCCACGCAGCGAGGAAAAGGACGCAGCTAATTGGTGGACAGTGAGAAGTACACTCGAACGGAGCGGCTGTGTTTCTCTGCCGGCAAGCCGCTGTGTGCTTAGTGTCTACTTGCTTGGGAAGGCAGCGTGCAGTGGCACTGTGCACTGTCGCATTTCAGTCACCCTCCCAGGTGTAGATCGCTCGCTGAGTGACCGCTGGTTTACCAATTCCGGACGATGCGCAGCTACCCAGAGCTGACGAGCCGCAAACACTGCGAAACACGTGTCCTCTGGTACTGTCGCATCGTTCCATGAATATCTGTGTCACTACGTGCAGCCATAGAAGCCATCTTAATATGTAATTTTGAATAAGAAACACGTCTAGTGTGATCTACTTGTTTATTTATTGGCTTTTTTGCCTGCATTATAATTCACTGGCTTGCACTGTGGCATTGAGGAGTGCTCAGTCGCCCTCCCAGGTGTAGATCGCTCGCTGAGTGGCCCCTGGTTTGCCAATTCCGAACGATGCGCAGCTACCCAGAGCTGACGAGCCGCAAACACGGCGAAACACGTGTCCTCTGGTGCTGTCGCATCGTTCCATGAGTACCTGTTTCACTACGTCCAGCGATGACACGACCGGCACGCATTATCCCATTCCAAACGGCACGACAAACAAAGCAGAAGCGAACTTGAAAACTTAGCGGGAATGCTAGACGATGGTCCTATTGAACCAATTCCGTGTATTCTTCCGCGTCGAAAAAATTTGCAGACGCGTTTATCAAATAGTATGTAATTTATTGTAACATTTGCAGCGCTGTCTTCAACAGGATTGGGATATTATCCCACTCCTGTTGAAGACAGCGCTGCTGTCGAAACGTCGAATACCCTCTCTTAGTTTTTAATAAAGTTCCCCTTTTATTCCTTGTCCTGTAGAAGCACCGTGTCCACTTCTGATCTGTATTGAATACCTATATATATATATATATATATATATATATCTTGAAAAGTTGGAGTTGGATCGGACGGCTACGTAATTATAGTTGAAATAAATGGGAGACAGAAGCTAAATCTCTAATTTAGCTCTTTCGTACCGAAAAAGGCGGAGCTTCCGCCTTAACGTAGACATCCTCCCTAACTTTTATAATTTTTAAGTTTTAATAAATCCCTTTTTTGTTACTTCCCCTAGTTTCGTCTTCTGTTTTCAATTTATTTTAACTATATATATATATATATATAGGGTGAGGTAAAAGGATTATCAAACGGCCACGAAGTTTTACAGAAGTTCAAAAAAAGACGCGGAAACAGATTTTAGGGAAGTTAAAAACACTAGTTTATTACATGGGGAGACGTTAAAAAGTAAAATGGGCAAGGGGTCGACGTTTCGACAGTGGCACTGTCTTCGTCAGGACTGTCCTGACGAAGACAGTGCCACTGTCGAAACGTCGACCCCTTGCCCATTTTACTTTTTAACGTCTCCCCATGTAATAAACTAGTGTTTTTAACTTCCCTAAAATCTGTTTCCGCGTCTTTTTTTGAACTTCTATATATATATATATATATATGTTTATAAGTCCCAAACATCCCCACACCAGCATTGGACAGCTGTTTCGGCCTTATTGGGCCTTCATCAGCAATGCGTAGGTGGGCGACGTTTGAGCGAGTGGCGTCGGAAGGTCACGTGGAACGTGATGTCCTCCCGTCAGGGTGAGTGACTCACCTCTGAAAGCCCAGTGCAAAGCCAGTAAAGTATTAAATGAAGAAAAATAGCATACGCTCTTTGGCTGCACGTTGAACATATGTTTATAAGTCCCAAACGTCGCCACACCAGCATTGGACAGCTGTTTCGGCCTTATTGGTCCTTCATCAGCAATGCGTAGGTGGGCGACGTTCTTCTTCGGGACAAAAGAGCTAAAATAGCTCTTTTGTCCCGAAGAAGGCGGAACTTCCGCCGTAACGTAGACATCCTCCCTAACTTTTATGATTTTTAAGTTTTAATAAACCCCTTTTTTGTTACTTCCCCTACTTTCGTCTTCTGTCTCCCATTTATTTCAACTATAATTACGTAGCCGTCCGATCCAACTCCAACTTTTCAAGATATATATATATATATATATATCTTTGTAAGTGAAACGTCGCCATGCCAGTACTGGACAGCTGTTTCGGCCTTCTTGGGCCTCATCAGCAGTACGCAGGCAGGCAACGTTTGAGCGGATGGAAGGCCGAAACGGCTGTCCAGTACTGGCATGGCGACGTTTGATTTACAAACATATGCTATACGTCGGTTTCGGCGCAATATCACCGGGCGCGGCCATGACGCCCCCACAGTGCTGTAATGGCGACCGGTTGAGGTCAGGCAAAATAGCTCCTCTCGAGGAAGCTGCGGTAATGGTTGCGGCGCATATCAGTGGGCGCGGCTATGACGCCCCCACACTGCCGTAATGGCAACCAGGTGACGTCAAGCAAAATGGCTGCTTTCCAGGAAACTGCCGTATACGTGCAGCCAAAGAGCTCCTGCTATTTTTTTCCTCTTATATATACAGGGTGTCCCAGAAAACGTGTCATTGAATTATAATAAAAAAACTACACGACATAGAGTCATGCGGTCAACGGCATTTGTTCTTACTGGGTTTTTGCTACCTCCTCATGTGAATGTCGTGTAAAGTAAGTTTAATTATGTAAATTTTTGCGCGCTTACGTCGGAAATTTGCCTAGTAAAGGTCACTTTTTTACCCCACCAATGTGAAGAGCGTGTCTAATTTAGTCAAATTAATGATAATTGACAGAGATATTCAGGAGCTATCCCATCGGAAAAAATAGCCGAACATCATGCTCTACGGAGGTCGCACAGAATAGCGCACGATGAATTTTTCAGCGCAATCTTTGTCAGTTCGACGAAAGGTGGTTGGAAACCCAGCCCTCCCCGATATCGCAGAAAGAGACAAAACAGGCACGGCTTATCACGTCCGACTTTCGCTGGGAAAATGCTTTCCCTCTCCCAATTTTAGGAACTGTTACCTTTTCTACTATCACTCTGTGGGCTGGCTTCGGAACCTCCTTTCGTCGCACTGCGAGCGATTGCGCTCAAAAAGTCATCGCGCGCTATCGTCCGGTCCTCCGAAAAAAGCGTGATATTCGGGCATTTTTTCCGATGGGATAGCTCGTGAATATCACTGTGAATTATCATGAATTTGAGTGAATTCGGCACGCTCTTCATATTGGTGGGGTAAAAAAGTGACCTTTACTTGGCAAATTTCTGAGTTCAGTTCGCAAAAATTTACATAATTAAACTTGGAGCACATGACATTCACATTATGAGGTGGCAAAAGCCTAATAAGAACAAATGCTCTTGACCGCATGATTCTAGGTGGCGTAGTTTTTTTATTATAATTCAATGACACGTTTTCTGGGACACCCTGTATATATATATATATATATATATATATATATAGATATAGATACTCATGGAACGATGCGACAGCACCAGAGGACAAGTGTTTCGCCGTGTTTGCGGCTCGTCAGGTCTGGGTTCGTCAGGTCAGGTCTGGGTCGCATCGTTCGGAATTGGCAAACCAGGGGTCGCTCAGCGAGCGATATACACCTAGAAGGGTGACTGAGCACTCCACAATGCCACAGTGCACGGCAGTGAATTATAATGAAGGGAAAAAACGCCATTGTAGAAACAAGTACATGACACTAGACGTATTTGAAATTAAAAATTACAGATTAAGATGGCTTCTATGGCTGCACGCAGAGAAACAGATACTCATGGAACGATGCGATGCCGTCGCATCGTTCCATGAGTATCGTCTTTTGCGGAAATGGGTTCCCCGTGGTCATTTTACTCGGAATAGCCCATAATCGCACTCGTAATGCAAGGACAATTGCCGAAATAAATTCGCCGAAAATCTGTGGAAATGAGCCCTTGGCTTCGCCTCGTTTTTCTCTCTAATTTGAGCGCAAAGCTGCGAAGAAAGGAGGTTACATTGTCACGTCACACGAAGGGGAAAAGCGTTACAAGCCTTACCCGGTGAGTGGGGGATCAGAGCTATCATATCAACAATGAGGACACCCGACGTATTCACCGGTAAGGAAGGAAATACATTTTTGGAGGGTTTTGCACTCCGGTCTCAGTGAATGCAGTGAACAAGTAAGCAGCAGCGACGACAAGCACCGTGTATTCCAACCAAGAAAAGACAAGGATGATCATTGCTCTAGGGGCCACAGGTATGGACTGTGACAGAGGGGTCCTCAAATGTAGTGAAATGTTTTCAGAAACTGTGTGACGGGTTCTTAAGTTCAATTCCGATTATGAATTCTGAGGGCGGTGATCGATTCTGTAGCTGAAGTCGATGATGGGTGTTGATATTGAATTTCTGCGAGGGTGTATGAGGGCTGTGATGCTATCGTTCATAATGGTGACGGGCTGTGCGGAAATCCGATTATAGTGCGAAGCAGGATGAATTCTTCGGAAAATGCCGGCCTATGATCTCTGCGAACGACTTGCACTTATATGATTTCGCCTTGATCCTCATATCGCTCATCTAATGTCACACATTCAATGGGTGCCACTCCCCAGCGGTAAAACACACTAAGTCAGTCGTTCCCAAACTTTGCCGGCTCGCGGCACATCCAAATATAGACCACCTCGTCGCGACCCCCCCCCCCCCTCCTCCCCTCGGGCGATGCCAGACGTCTTGCGGTCTCAGCGCATGAACGTTATCCAAAACGATAAGGTGACATTTTATTCGGGCGCTACATTCAGAGCGCGAAGGCCAAAAAGTATTGCACAAAGGCAGGAGTACTTGTGCTTTCGGACTCCAAAGATGAGTTTCGTTTGACAGCGGTCAGAAATCGTTCCACTATTCAGCAGCTGGGAGCACGCAAAACTCGGAAACAACAACTACGAATGAGCGCTAAATCCTGAGCAAATGTGGCGCAGTCATATGTGCTAACTACTGCGTGCTTCGTTCATCGACAACGCACGCGAAACGGTTCTCTTAGGTTTTTAGTGTCCGCTCTAATTCGGGAAGACGCGCCGTCTGCCGTGAAGGCTAGACGCAGACGCTGTGGCCTTTTGCGGGAGTGAGTGGACCTCACGACATAGATTTGGGCCCTACTGCACAAGCGAAAGCAGGCGTGAAAGTGAGGCTGTGTGATGCATCGAATGCGTCGCGTGCCCCGCATGCAAGCGCATTTATGAGAAACCTCCGGGTCTGCTGCCACGGGCTTCCTGGTAACCCAGGACAGCGGACGCGACGTGACACTTTTTTTGAAGTGCCACTACGGACTAAATCTCGTGTTTTCAGAATTCTACCAAAGTTATATCATTGAAATCTTCTTGTCTCACTTTACATTCCTGCAGAATATTTTGGCTCTACATGACGCGACAGCTAGAGAAAAAAAAAATGTTTTTGAGGACTGTGACGTCATGTTAGGCTCCGACGGAGCGCCCGGCTCTCATCTGGCAACGTTGTTCTCGTTCGCGTCTTCCGGAGAGGGGGGGGGGATGCTCACTTTTTGCTGAACTTTTGAAGACATCTCTCCCATTTCCCCTCTTTCAATCAGCCCCACATGACTTCTCCACCACGTGACCCTTCCCAGACGGCGGCGTCGTTACTAGGAGACGAGTGCCCTCTCCAGAACGTGACTTCATTGTAATTTTTGGGCTTATGATTGCGTCACTCGCTGGTTGCGTCATCGGTACTTGTGGAGGCTCAGCAGTTCTCAGAAAAGTGACAGAAATGCACAGCGTTCGTAAACAGGAGTGAAATTTCGCGTACACGATCCTTGAGGGAACTTCTTTTCACGAACTAAATAACGTAAACGCTGTTTTACGAGTCCGAAGTGGCACTTTAAATTTGTGCGCCGTCTCGCGACCCCCCTTGGAACGTGTCGCGATCCCCCTAGGGGTCTTGACTCACAATTTGGGAACCACTACTCAAAGTCAGGGTAGAAAATCCAGCGAACCGGTAAGAAAATGTTAAGGGAAGTACTTCGGGACGAGAGCCCTTATCCTCTATCTGTTATTGTTATTGTTCTACGACGGGATACCACTTTATGTCTGACGGAGTGCCAACTGGTCCAACTGTTTCGCCTAAATTATTTCATAATATTACGATTTGCACTTTGTTGTTCAGTTCTATCCACATTCCAACAGAACGGCATTTCGCAACATCTTCGCCATTTTAATTTTACTGGATTCTATACAGGGAAACCTGAAATTACATGACGTACCGGGCATGTTGAGAGCTTTGGCCACGTAACATTGACCGCATCCGGTATACAGGTTTTGTTGCGACACATAATCTGAAATGAAAGCATGTAGCACATTAACTGAAATGTGTAGCACCTAGTACACTGAAGCGCATCGAGCGACTATTACGATTTCCTCAGACACCATCTTCACGTCTGACAGGGTGTGTGGGTGGTTTGGGCAGAGGATGGTCCGTCCTTTTGGTGTACCTACGCGATAGTGTCGTGTACATGGCTACATATGCCATATATCAAAAGCTCATCGTGCATATAAGAGCAGCTTCTCTGAGGGACTGATAAAAGAAGAGCACAAAGAACGTCGTCACAAAAGCGGAAAAAGCACACGCTCAGATGCAACTGCTTGGACGTAACGAAGCCGATTGATTTCATTCAGCGGATGTCTCCAAATAATAGACGGGAGCCCAGCGCCACGAGGGCTGGATGACTAGGGGCAGTAACTACAGAACAAGGGTTATTATGCCGCAGGCAGGAACCTACATTGTCTGCAGCATGAAATCTGTCGATG
This sequence comes from Ornithodoros turicata, assembly GCF_037126465.1. NCBI lineage: Eukaryota > Metazoa > Arthropoda > Arachnida > Ixodida > Argasidae > Ornithodoros > Ornithodoros turicata. The sequence continues at coordinate 35,799,013 of NC_088203.1, forward strand.
TTGCAACTGTAGTACCATTTTCTACACAAGGGCGCGAAAGTCCTAAGAAGAAATGTAGTCATGCTGTGCTTCAATGAGGCAAAACATTTCCATTTATTCGAATAAAAACGGAAAGGGAAGGGAAAAGCCAGTCATACGCACGGTCGATTTCCTAGATTGCGTTGAAAATCAACAAAGCGAGAAGAAAAACAAGGAAAGGAAAAAAAAAAGGTGAGAAAGGAACTAACTGTATGAGAAAAACTCGCTGGTAATATGCCACATGATTCACCTATTCAGAGGCTGTCCATAAGTTATCTCTCTCCCAGGGAGTGAACTATTGCTTTGGTCGCACCCCACTGCGCCGAGTAATGACGCCAAAACAATACTGTACATCCAAAATCACCCAAGCGCCATCGCAGAATGGGACGAGGAGCGCCGTGTCTGCGGTAGGGAACAAACGAGAAAGGCTCTTGCACAGGCAGTGTCAGGTGTCTAGTATTCACTGTGACTGAGATGGAAGGTTCCGCTGTGCGCATATACTGCTTTAGTACGGGAACATATGTTCTGTTATCCCGTGCAGTACAATCATGTCCAACAAGACCTGCCCGATTGCAGCGAAATTTTGCATGTACTTCTGAAACTCATCTGGTGTGGGTTTCATGTTGTTTTAAGCCACCACTAGCCAAGTGTTTTAACATGAGCATCTCAAGTTTTTAACTAGGTTCATCACATTACCTTGTTGTTTGGCGCATTATAGCCCTAGTAGCTTTTGCGCCAAAAAAACCCAAATCATCATCATCATCATCTGGTGTGGGACCGATACACCGTTTTCCAGCCAGCCTCGCACCCCCCCCCCCCCCCCAGCGCTTTCGCACCCAACACATTCCAGCAAGGAGGACAGCGATACCACGGAGGAAGCACACGTCCTGTGTGTTTTTCTGCTCTCTGGCATGTGCGGTAAACAGCCTTCAACGTGCTTCCCCAGCTAGACAGTGCTGCGGTTCAAATATGGCGATGTCCACGGGAAAACGGTGTACCGGGTGTTTCACAGAAATCCCCCGGCTGAATAATTCGTGAAGAGGTGGCGCCATCGAAGAAAAAAAAAAGTTGTAAAGATCCTTGGGACATCGGCCATGAACTGAGTACTAAGCGGCTCATTTCCATACGCTCACTAATTAAATAAACATCGGGACATCCAGCGAAAAATATAGCAAGAAAAAAAAACCGCGTCGACACTTAGTGATTTTTCTGAGTAATTAATTGGTTTCGGTTTACATATTTGTTGCGTGGAACATTGCACCAATGCGCTCTTTCGACCAGCTACCCGGCTGTCAATTTCATGTTAAACCGCCCGGTTCACGCACGGGGGCGACAGAAGATTACGAACAGCCGCAAGGGATGCTTTCATATTCGTTATCAAAGCGACTGGTAAACAACGCTGGCGGTTCTGTCGTTCCGTAGGTGAGATAGCGAGCTCTTATCATGGATGATGACGATGCGCCGCGAGTGCTGTGAACTAGTGGGGCACACTTTTAAAAAATTAGCTACACCACATAGACCGCTCCTAGCCAACCATCATCCCGATCGACAACGTTCTCGCCCAATTTGTTGCAAACTGGAGAAGGAGCCTGTAGAGAAGGAACACCAAATCATCTCCTGCAGTGTTGCGGCTGTTCCTTATAGCTCCTCGGACAGCTGATCCAAAGAGCGCGTTGGTGCACTGCTCCGCGCAAGAAATATAAAAACCGAAACCAATTAATTACTCGAAAAAATCACTAAGTGTCGACGCGTTTTTTTTTTCTTGCAATAGTTTTCGCTGAAGGTCCCGATGCGTAAAACAGAGGTTCCGTAAGTGTGCGAAGTAAAATTTAAAAGTTAGGATGTTTATTGAATTAGTGAGAGTATGCAAATGAGCCGCTCACTACTCAGTTCATAGCTGATGTCCCAAGGGACTTTACCAAAACGAAATTTCTTCAATGGCGCCACCAGTTCACGAATTATTCAGCCGGGGCATTTTCGTGAAACACCCTGGATACCACCGGCCGATGACGTCACAGGTAACTTTCAGTACCCGATCTCAATTGTTTCTCACTTTTCAGGTCGACCTCAGTCAAATACTTAATGCATCGTAGACATCTTCTTCTCTTCTTGCCGAGTAACGGTGGACATACGAGAGTTTGCAGCGAGTTTCTAGTCACCGAGGACCTGGACTTGGCGAGTGCTAGAGGATACATTTACCTAGGTGCATTCCTATTTTGGACTATGCCTCAGCGAGACAGCCACCGCTTAGGATAAGTTACTTCGAATTAACAACCAAGCCGCAATTAAACTGATCCACAGCACTGCCGCACTTTGTGGAGGTCGAACGGAAATTCCTTTCCTTCTTTTTTTCTTTCTGCGCTTTCGACAGATATGACGACGAGACTGGCCTACAGACTCAACAATTACCTGACCATAATTTTGCAGCAATGGTAAGTTGCAACAAGGTAAGTTCCTCTGGGTATCGGCCATCATGAGTGTGTGTTTGTGAGCCTTTAGTTCACATCTACCTATGCCAGGTTTCATCCCGTTATGTTCGGTTAATTAAGTAATATCGCCAAAAAAAAGCTCTTACCATCGCCAACTTTAATGCGTGCGATGTTCCCGGTGTCAGACCCTGGAGGTGAACAGAAGGTGACCTTCTTCTCCACATGGACGCTGCACGTTAAACGAGGAATCTGAGTATGTAGCAGATCAACGGGAGGGAGAGGGGGAGTTGGTGATAGTTCATGTCGCTACACGGCAGCACTCAGACAGGACGAAGGGGGTTAAAACAAGGAGGCAAACGTTAAATACGGGTTAAACACAGAGGTTAAATACAGGTTATATTCTCTGCTCCGCATAAGTTGCAAAGTCTTTGCTCCCACCTTAATGGTGAGCCCAAAACTACGGGGGTGTGGCATTCGCCACAAGAAGCCTATTGTTGGTAGTGTCCTAGTGAGAAGCACTACAGAGATTATCGCGGGCGCCTGGCCTGTTTGGTAGAAAACTGCTTTATGCATGTACGTGCGTTTACTGTGTCTCTGAGTTTGTCGGCTCATTGTTTGCGCTATTTCGACACGATGGGCAAACGATTTAAAAGGAATCGCACCTGTTGCGTGCCACAGTGCTAGAACAGAGCATTAGAGAATAAAATAAGCCTCCGTTCGTTTCCAAATGGCCCACGAATGAAGAAAGAATGGGTAGTGAGGCTTAGGATCGGAAAGCTTGTGACTCCGCCAATGAAAGTATGCAGTGCAGACTTTGGGGACGACGACTTCTTTTGGATCAACATGGGTGAGCAAAATAACATTGAATGTCATTGAATCATAGGATGTCCCCGGCGTTACTGTACCTTTTGAATTTAGCTGGCTCGTATGATCGTTGTTGTAGAGCCCCGTGACAATCCTTTCAAACAATAAAGATCCTACAGAGCAAATTTACAGAACTGCCTTCGTCTCCGTAGTTTTTTCTAATCCTGCTTGTGCTACGCAGACCCTCAAGTGTGGATACCAGCTCGGAAAAGGCTCAAGAAATGGTGTTCTATCGCGATGCATATCTGCAAGAAGCCATGACAAAAAGGACTTGTCGGTCTTGTCGACTCGGTCATCAGCTGCTCGTGCTGCACGACATTCAGCCAGGGGCACGCACAGTATGTAATGTAATCTGTCACATATTGTGAGTAGTATGAGCTTAAACCTTTGAACCTGCTTTGTTCTTCGAAATGTGACATTTTCAGATAATATTTATCCGTGTTAGCAAGCACCCAGTTGTGGTGCTGTACCACATGTTAACAGCTCTGGAGAGATGTAAGCATCAGTAGCCACTGCAGCACCACACTCTTAAAAATGAACTTCACCGCATAGCACGCTCCTAGCCAACGTCCATCTCGAATCATATCGTTATCTGCCCTGATTTGTTGAAAACGGGAGGCGTACGCCTTTTTTGTGACACTTGTGCTGCTCATAATTGTCACAAAAAGGCGTACGCCTCCCGTTTTCAACAAATCAGGGCATATAACAATATCATTCGACATTATCGTTGGCTAGGAGCGTGCTATGCGGTGAAGTTTGTTTTTAAGAGTGCAGGTTGAAAGGAGTGAGAGGGACTGTTAAAGCAATGCAGAGCCTGTGCAATGGTTTTTAAAAAAATAGATAAAACTGGTACTAGTTTATCAATTTCTTCTATGAGAAACAAAGGATTGTGTCCTACTTTCCAGGATTGTCACCTGAAACCGCAATTTCCTCAGAAGCACAGAGCTGTGTTACACAAGATACAGTGGTCAATATTAATGCAGACACAGCAGACCTTGCGCCTACTGAACACGAAGTGGCGGATGCGCTCCTACAGCTTGCAGGCTTCACCACTGCCTACAGTGACAGCAGTGTGCAGGTGGACACCGAGACCTTCATGCAAAAGCAAAAATTTGTGGACCTGCTGTCTACAGACTCTGCAGTGCAAGCATTTACAGGTGTTACCTGAATGACAGCTCTACTTACAATTTCTGCAGAGGTTGCAGCAGTTGATAGCGTGGACACAGAGATTTCTGTCCTTCAGCGTGTTGTTCTGGTCCTTGTCCGACTGAAGACTTACCTGTCGCTCACATGTCTGGCTACATTATTTGGCATGGGCAAGACAACGGTCCATCGGCACTTCTATGGGACTTTACAGAGCCTGGCAGCAGTTCTTGAGGCTGCTATCCATGGCCTTCACAAGAATAAGTCTAAAAAAATTGCCACGTTGCTTTGAAGGGTACCACGATGTGCGGATTGTGATGTACTGCATAGAGGTTGCGATAGAAAAATCGCACTGTGCGTCATGCCGTATACTGACGTACTCTCACTACAAGGGCTGCCACACTGCAAAAGTGCTTGTTGGAGTTTCACCAGGTGGTCTGATAACATTTGTCAGCAGTGCGTTTGGTGGTAGGGCGTCGGACAAGGCTTGTGTAGAGATACGGAGTTCTCGATAAGCTCACTACTTTCCACGATGATGTCACGGTGGATAAACGTTTTAATATTAATGACATGTGTGCCAAGCTCGGATTGGGAAGGGTACAACCACCTTTTCTGCGCAAAATGAATCAGTTTTCAGCTGAAGATGCCAACAGTACACTCCAAATTGCACGTGCACGTGTGCATGTAGAGCGTGCCATCCAGAGAATGAAGATCTTCATTCAAAATATTTCAAAATATTAAAGGAACATTTGCCCTGGGAGATAGCCTTGATCACATAGTGATAATAATTGCAGGCATGGTGAACCTTTCAAGCGCTCTACTATCCGATGAACGCTTTTGAAAACATGTCGCTATGGAGCTGAGACAAGTGAAACACTGTGTGTGCATGTGTGTGTGTAAGGCAAAGAGAGACATATTTGAGTGCACAGAAATTGATTTTAATGATGCTTGAAGTAGACTTACGCTTTTGCAAGCTGCGGCAACAAGTGTTTGAAATAAACATACTGCAGTCTTCTCACAAGTTCGTCAATGTGTGTGTCACATCGCTGCACTACAGTCAGTGACTCCACTTTGGAATACACAATAAGGTGTGCAACATTTCAATTCAGGAGGAACATTCCTAGCTGAACCTGAGAAAAGTAACTGTGATTAATATTCAGAATGAAGTTCTCTCCATCCATTTTGATGACGTTCACTTTTTTTCTGTGACAAGTTCAGAACTTTTCTTCACTTTGCCTTGAACTGGGCTTTTGATTTCCACTAGGACGGCTGGTGCACCATTTCTATACACTACACCATCCGGGCTGTGACCCAGCCAAGGAAGAAGAGGGTTGATAACAAAGCCAAGCTGTGTGACTGCACTATTTGTGATGCTTGTGTGCTCTTGCCGAGCTCTTCCTCGCAAGCCTTGCCATAACGTGTGGCCTCATTTCCCTTGAAGCTGTCTTCCACTAAAGCAGACACTTTGTCATTCCAAGACCTATCCTGTCGTGGAATGAACGTGAAGTATGCCCGACAGGTGTTGCCTGTTATTCTAACTTTTCGCTGCCTTTGCCACTTAGTGTTCTCCTGGCACTTAGTTTCTGTACATATTTTTAGAGTCTCTTCCTCTGTTATTCTCACGTGCATTTGATAGAATTGCTTTTCTTTTTCACCAATATCGCTCTCTGTAAACCTGATATAAACCTAAATATTAAATTGCACTGAATCATAAAATGCTGAACATGAGAGAACTGAAGTTCTGAGGCTGGAACAACATAGAAGTGACAAATACATACAAAGCCTCAAATGCCTGGTAATCCAGAGGATGTGGGTTCGAGTCCTACAGCTGGCTAACCTTCTCAGTGACTTTCATCTTTCATCATTCATCATAAGATGCTACATCGTGGAACAGCATCTCTGTGTAGGATATCAGGCGTTCATCTGCCATGTGCCTGAAAAGAACACGCTCTTCACAGGTTGGAGCAGCAGCTAGCAGGTATAGTAGCATCCCTTGGCTGGGACCTTCCACGAGCATGAACAACAACAACAAATAAGTTAATGGTAATGAATGGAGAAATCCACGAGCATGAAGTGCAAGTGCACTCTGCGGTAAAGCTGGAACTATCCTTTGTCGGACTTTCTTTCGGTTGCTTTCAGTCAGCTGTAGTCGTGGCAGTCCCTTTACATGGCATAACTGCTGGAGCTCCCTTGCTTGATAAATTGGGTTCTTGCGAAGTTTTCCACAGGCCTGTTCCATGTCGGTGCACGTAAGCAAATCAAAGTGTTGAATTCCAGTCCTGCACATAATTTTTATTGGTTACTTTCCTGCCCACTAACCTTGTTTTCGATTACAACTAACAAGTAAGTAAGAGAGAAAAAAGCTTCCTTGGCTGTTTAGAAGTAGCAACATGACAATGAGGTGTTTACGGCGCTGGAAATTGCCTGCCTTGCACGAACACTGGCGCTTCAAGAAAATGAAAAAAAAAATGCACATTAAATGTTGTCAGGCAAAATAAGGGGGAGGCTGCGCCATATAAGGCAAGATACGGTTAAACCGTGAGTCTTACCAGGTGAGGCCGGCTGACGAGAAGTGGCGCTGACGCCTCGCAGTCGAAGAGCCCCTTTGCCCAGACAGAATTATTGAGGCCGAGAAAGCGGATGCTTATGCATAATATATTTAAAGGTGCCTTAGGCCACAGGTGACGATGAGGAATACAGATGATGGGGAGAAGCTGGACAGTAGAAAGCCTAACCTTTGAAGGGTTGACGGGCCGAATAGGGAGCTAAGAGAGACACTGGTGACGGTCGCGCCTCATCCAGAACCAGATGATAACTGCACATGCAGCGCGGAACAACAACATCGTCGTCGTCGCGGCCAAGCCGCTGCTGCTAATGAAGATGAGGCTTGACGGCGCTGACACGCCCTCTTTTAACAACATTGAATGTCCTCATTCAATTTCTCAATGGAGGTGAAGAAAGAACATTCAGCAAGGGGAAAAATCAAGGTTGTTCTGAGTTCCAATCAAGCAAAAAGCGCAACACGACTCATGCCAGGGCCCTTGGCAGAATCATGCCGAAATTGCCTTGTGCCAGAAGAATTTTCTAAGAACAGCCTGGATTGTACCAACAGCGTTAAGGATAGCGTTAATGATCCACCTGAACGCCAAGAAAGAATCTCCTGATTCGCATTAGAATTGGGAAGAGAGCACGACAAAGTTGCAATGGTCCATGAAAAATACAGAGCAATATGCGACTAGAGAAGCGTTAAGAGGTGAACAGGTTTAAGAAAAATAGCGTTAAGCACTAAAGAGTAACCAAAGTGGAGTAACCAAAGGACCAAGGAAAAAATTCAGATAAGGTCGTACTCATGGAGAGGTACTCGTTGTTTGCTGATACGACCGTATCTTGTGATGTATTCCGGGGAAGTTACTTCAGAGTCCGAAGGAATGTCATCTTCCGTTTCGAGGGGTCGGTCGTTTGTGATTGTTGAGTCGTGGAAAGAAAAGTCGGGGTTCCAATCTGGCTGATCTTTGAAGTGTTTTAGCTGGGTTACGTGTACATCCTTGGTTGTTTCCTCATCGAGGCACTGAATTGTGCATATGTCATGCGGATGAGTAGAAATAACCTTAAATATCTTGTGCTTGTGTTTTGGATCAAAAGGCATTGCTGAATGAGATTCCAGCCGAACTAAATCTCCTACACAAAATTGAGAAGACACTCGGCGAGAGTCATAGCGTCTTTTCTGTGATGACAAGGCGTTCTCCAAGTTATCTCTTGCGTCGTTACGTATTTCGTGAAGCATTTGTATGCTTTGAAGCCGTGGAATATCTGGTAGAACGGTGCCGATTTGAATCTCGTTTTCAACTCGAGGTTCAAAACCAAAGAGGAGAAAGTGGGGCGAGAATCGTGTTGAGCCTTGTTTTGCTGTGTTAATGAAAAACGTTATGTCTGAAATGTGCTCATCCCATTTGGAGGGGTTGTCAAAGCAATATTTCTTGATTATGTTCTTCAGCGTGGCTACGGACCTTTACACAAGGTCGTTCGCTTGGTGAAAGTAAGGACATGATGTCTTGTGTTCAATGCCGGTCGTAGTGAAAAATTTCTTCATAGTTTGACTGACATATCCTGAACCTTGGTCGGAAACAATAGTTAGTGGCGTACCAAAGTTGTTGTTTACTTTTTCCTTGAGGAATTCTATGATATGAGAAGTGGCTGTTGATGCGACAGCTTGCGTAACAACAAAACGTGTGGTGTGATCCACTGCTATGATAATGTACTTGTTTCTTGCTGCGGTTTCTGGAAGAGGACCAACGTGATCAATAGAAATGGTTGTGAAGGGCTGGGTAGAGATTGGACGTGGGTGTAAGTATCCGACGGGTTTCGTGGTCTTAGCGTTGAATTGTTGACAAACACGACATCCTTGGGTGTAATCTTTGACATCTTTGTCAAGAGATGACCACCAGTATTTGGATAGAATGCTATGTTTTGTCTTGAGTTTGTCCATGTGGCTACGGTTATCGTGATACTTATTTAGCACCTGTTGTCTAAGAGACTCGGGGATCACAATCCTAGTTTTGACAAGACCGCGTGAGTCTGTAGTATTGTGACATAAAATGCCAGAGGAAAATAAAGTGTTGCTATCTTTTCCGCTTTGCGAGATGTGGATTCAGGGTTCTTGAGAATTTCGATAATCTCATGCAAAGAAGGGTCTGACTGCTGGTGAAGAGAAAGGTGAGAGTTTTCTGCAGTGAGAACGAGACACGCAAGGGTCTGTTCTGGTATGCGCGAATGTGCGTCTGCAACTACGTTAGTTTTACCGGAACGATGGTGTATTTTGAGCGGAAGCTCTTGAAGGTCGAGGACTAAACGTGCAAATTTTCTGTTGATCTGCTTAGTGTTAGTCATGAGAGATACACTATAATTGTCTGTCCAGACGTGAACCACAGGCAAACCATACACGTAGATTCGAACCTTTTCTGTCAATGCCCAATGAAGAGCGATGCATTCGAGCATATTCGAATGAAGTTTCTCCTCTGTGTCGCTGGTGGCTCTACTTGCGTATTCTATGACATGTTCCTTGCCTTCATGCTTTTGAGCTATGAACGCTCCTAAGTGCTTAGCGGAGGCGTCGACATAGATGTGCGTCTCTTTGTCAGGGTCAAAGTGAGCGAGAATGGGTGGTGACTTAAGAAGGGACTTTAGCTTGCGTACAGCATCAGTGTGAGACGATGTCCATTCTGGTGCTACATTTGTTTTACTGTGTGGCAGTGATTTGTGGCGTAACAAAAGCGAAAGCGGGCGTGCGATTTCTGCGAAACCTTTTACAAACTTGCGGAAGTAGGAAGCGAAACCAAGAAACTTCTTGAGGTCTTTGATTGTGTTGAAGGTGTCTGGGTATTTGTCAACAGCTGCGGAAGTCTCCGGATCTGGTAATTTACCGTCATGAGAAACAAGCTACCATAGAAATTTAATCTGTGTCTGAAGAAATTGGCACTTGTTAATCTCTATCTTGAATCCGTAGGTCTCGAGCACAGACAAAGATTGATCAAGAACATCTATATGTTCGTCTATAGTCGACGTGTACACGCAAATGTCGTCAAAATAGACAATTACGACATCTTTCCATTTAAGGTCAGCGAACGCTTCGTCCATAACAGCTTGCCAGGTTGCGGGAGCACCTGTTGGCCCAAATGGCATACGAACAAATTCATATAAACCGTCCGGCGTAATGAAAGCGGTTTTGTGTTGATCAGTATCTCTTATTTTGATGTTGAGGTAACCCTTTTTAACGTCCATGGTAGAAAAGTACTTTCCTTTTCCAATTCTGTCAACAGTGTCATCAATGCGTGGCATGCTGTATACCCGTTTCACTGTTTTGCCATTTAACTTGCGGTAATCTACGACAAGTCTGCGTGGTGTTGAAGGGTGAAAGGGTTGGTCAACAACAAAAACTGGCGAAGCATAATGAGATTCGGACTTCCGTACAAGACCTAGCTTGAACCAGTTATCAATTTCTTCTTTGATGAATTTTCTGTCAGCCCAAGAGTAGCGATAGGACTTGACACGTACAGGGATGTTGTCAGATAGGTCGATACAATGCTCGGTTTTGGGACAGAAACCTATATCGTACTTCTGCTTGGAGAAGACGTTAGTGTGTTTTAAGATTATGTCTCGAAGCTTCGTGAGCTGGGTATCATTAATATCAGATGTAACCTTATCTTGCAGGTTTTCCAGGCAAGTCAAGATATCAGAGTGAGGGATTTCCGACTTCTCGTTAGCTTCCCGAACAATTATTTGGTCTAAAGGAATGAGGTCACTGACGTTGATAGTGTTGACAAGTAACAGGTCGGATGAGTCTACATTGTTATGTGCGTTAATTGCGGACACTGAGTGGTTGATAGTCTGACATGCCTTAGGATGTGTAGAATGAAGTTCGTCTGCGTACGCACATTCACTATTGTACTCATTCACCTTGAAAGAGTCGCTTGCGATGTTAGGCGTTGTCGGTGAAGAGCTTCTAGGGTTTGACCTTGAGGGCTTGGCCTTGCATGTGGCTGGCAGAGGCGTAATGTTCTCTTGGGGAACCACAATGCTGGTGCCGGGGAATAGAGGGAATGGACACTTCCTAGGCGAGAATTGGCTGGGTGGCAGGGGTGCTGGTGCGTTGTCGGGTGACGTTTCACGTGGCTGCTCCTTGACTGGTCCAGCGGTGTCATCGCTCAAGACTTTCTTCCACGGGCTGAAGATGTCGGTGGTCGGGGTAGAGGTGCTGTTGAAGAATAGTCTGGGCTTCATCGGCGAGAGAAGGAAGAGCTCCTGCGATGTGGGTGACGGGTTCCTTGACCAGAAACATGCTGATGGGAGCCTGGTTGTTGGATCTTCCGGGTGGTTGAAGGGTGACATGTCCGTCAGGCCACAACAAGATTCCAAGATTTGCAGAGGTACGCCAATCGCTTCCAAGCAGGAAGGGATAAACAAGGTGATTAACGACTGCAACTCGTAGGCGAACCGAAGTATTCGCTATCTTTACTTCGACGATGGCCTCTCCAAGAGGTGAGGATTCATTATCGACGGCTACCATAGCTTCACCTGACCAAGGTATCACGTGAAGACCCCATAATTCTGCTTCATTGTTTCTCAAAATAGAGATGTCCGCTCCTGTGTCGACTAAGCCATCGACCATGTGGTCTTTTATGAGTACTGGGATGACAGGTCTAACAGGATGACTAGACGGGAGTTCTTGCTTTACGGAGGCACTGTAGTTATGCTTTTTCTCCTTATGACCGTCGTTACTGTGGGTGGATTTTGGTTTATCTGCCTTATGCTGCATCATAAAAGAATCTTTCTCACCACCTCCTCGATGTTTGTATTTAGAGTATGGGCTGGGCTTATTTCCGTAGTAGTGATCTTGCCTGTCGGTGTATGCCTTCGACTTGCCTCCAAGGTGTTGCTTTTGATGTTCCCTTTGGTAATCCGGGGGTTCAATTTGGCGTCCAAGTTTCACCAAATCCAAACAGTCGCATTTGGTTGACGTGAAGTAGAACGTCATGCTTGTCCTTGTTGGTTCGTTGCGAACACCCATTGTGATGTAGCGGACCTTGTCACGCTCTCTGAGTTCGTAGGGACATCTAGAAAGTATTTTGAGTTTAGCATGGATGTAGTCACTGATAGATTCCCCTGATCTTTGCGTTCTGCTTTCGCAGTCACGCGTCCACTCAGGTAGGTCAGGGTCGTAACCAAACTGCTCCTTAAAGCTCTTGATCCATTTATCCCACGTGGAGATGTTCTTTCCTGATCCGTCACTCCAATCTTTAGCAGCGCCACTGAGTTTGCTTTTAGCTATTGCAAGGGCAGTATGATCGTCCCATCCGTACTGTATTCGTAAGGTTTCGACTGATGTAAGCCACGTACGGAAGTTATCGCTGGGTCGTCCCGAAAAGGTATCCAAGGTTTGAGTTAAGTCCGGGGTTGTCACCAATCTCTGGGGAACTGAGGTTAGTCGTTTGAAAAGCTCGGCCAGTTGATCCATTGTGACTGGATTCGTACAATGATCTGGAATCTTCTTACTTGATTCGTCTGTTGGCTTCCTGTCGTCCTCCTTGATATCATCGGATGACTGGAATTCTTTGTCTTCCGGTTCGGGCGCCTTATTTTCGTCGAGATAGAGGAGCATAGCAGCGTCGCGTCCTTCGGCATTCTCCGGCAGAACAATACCACGTACGGTACATTCCGCAAACAACTCTTGTGATGGGCGAAGAAGAAGCCTCATCAACCTCGAGCTGTTCGTGCCTTCCATTTTGCGGATGCAAGTCTCTTCCGTTGAGGGACAAATCCAAAGGTTAGCAGAACAAGTTGTAGAGTCAGAAGGAGACTAAGCCTAAATCGAACGCAAGGCTTACGGAGACGTCGTGAATTCCATGTTGTTCATCCTCGGAAACTGTATTACCTTCCATAGGTTTGTCGACTGCGCCATGTCAGGCAAAATAAGGGGGAGGCTGCGCCATATAAGGCAAGATACGGTTAAACCGGGAGTCTTACCAGGTGAGGCCGGCTGACGAGAAGTGCCGCTGACGGCTCGCAGTCGAAGAGCCCCTTTGCCCAGACAGAATTATTGAGGCCGAGAAAGCGGATGCTTATGCATAATATATTTAAAGGTGCCTTAGGCCACAGGTGACGATGAGGAATACAGATGAAGGGGAGAAGCTGGACAGTAGAAAGCCTAACCTTTGAAGGGTTGACGGGCCGAATAGGGAGCTAAGAGGCACACTGGTGACGGTCGTGCCTCATCCAGAACCAGATGATAACTGCACATGCAGCGCGGAACAACAACATCGTCGTCGTCGCGGCCAAGCCGCTGCTGCTACTGAAGATGAGGCTTGACGGCGCTGACAATGTTGTCCTCGCGGTCAACCTGCGCACATGGCTGGGCAGCTCACCGGAGCGGTTGTGTTGCGTGTCGCCTTGTGCACGTTCAAGCAAGTAAACCCACGTACCTTGATTTTGATGTCTCGTGCGTAAACGAACTGCACTTCGTGCGGCTTCTGTTGCACGTGGGATGTTTGGACACAAAGTCCCTGCACTGTCACCGAAGCAGCAGTGCAAGATCTCACGCCGCAGCAGATGATGTGACCCGCATGCAGTACTTCTTCGCCTTCAGTAGGCACCGGATTCTTTTTTCTGCACTTCCGACATGCTTCATTATGTCGCCTAAGGAGAGTGATCCAACGAAAGGCAACGGCATCGTTCCAAACACGCGCAGAACTTAAACATGTAATGATAAACAGGAGCACATGTGCGTGAAGGGTAAGCTGGCACTGCGCGCAAAAACGATCATCTCAAGGACACCCATATTGGATTTCTAGGCGCGCAACCCATATGCCGCGGAACTTGCGAATATTGGTCAGTCGGGGCGGTGCTTGAATGTCCGACTTTTGGAACATGTCTCGCCCATATGCCGCACCCCATCGGGCCACCTTGGCCTACACTGTAGGGACAGCGAATGCATATAATGCCCCGAAAAAGAATCTGTTCTGTGCAGGACTACTGATAAGACTGTACGTGACTAAACTGAAGCTTTTTGTATTCAAAGAAAAGGGGTGCCCTGTATCCCGTCCCTTGTGCTCACTAACCTAGAAAAATATTTTCCAAACGTAGAGTGTGGGGCTGACCTTGGGGACCCCCGTTGGCTACACTAAGGAAATGACATTTTCTGCAGCTTGTGCGCCACCTATCGTTCTTGTGATTGTTGAAATATGCCTGCTCGAATAAAATTCCTGTCAGTTGAGAGTCTCTAGATACGTTTGTCTCCTTGTTTTAACCACCCTTCGTCCTGTCCGAGTGCTGCAGTGTAGCGACCTGAGTATAGCAAACGTGAAATTGGACATTTTTCATTATCAGAAACCACTGTGGCCAGTTGCCAGAATCCCAAATGTTGTAGGTATCTCCAGTTGTTATTGCAATGTCTGGGTAATGTCCAGGAAAAGTGTACGGTGCTTTTAAATAAAACTGGACGAGGACGCGAGCAACTTGGTGGCAGGGTACAAATTTCTTTTCCATGCCCCGACGGACGTGAAACACGGTGTGCCGAAATTTCCGTCACGTTAAAGAACCATGAGCAGGCAAAATTAACCCACAGACTGACCACTGTGGCGCAGGGATTGTGACGGTTTTGTTTTAGGCGGTTCGCTTCAAGTTTGGGTCTAGAGCAAAAGAATGGCATTGCCAGCATGATGATGTATGATGTTACAGGGCCATCTCCACTCTTGAAGTTACCACGGTTTGATGTGACAGTTGAGTTGCCACCAGATATAACGCATGACATCCCCGAAGGCTCGTTTGAGTATATTTAGAGGAGTGTTCTATCTGCACTTATCACTTACCTTATCAGTTTGAAGCTCTCAAGAAGACTGATATATTTCCATACGGTTTCGAAGACAAGAATAATAAGCCAGAGTCCATCGCACTACCAAGCTAAAGCGGGCAGCGCCACAGAAATGGTCTCGTTTGCGGCTCTAGCCTCTCATTTGAGGGAGCCGTGTTCCTCAGGAAATCCACACTGGGAAATACTGTGACTATACTGCGACGTGGCTGATATCAGCTTTGCTCCCGAAATAACAGTGATTTCGTGGCATATACGTTCAGCTCAAACTTCAACAACTGTTGCGCCAATTTATAACCAGGTATCCCGAAGTGTCACTGAAGCCGAAGCTGCACTTTTTGTGCATTACCCTCGTTTCATTATGCAACTATGATCGCTGACTCAGTACTGATCCATGCGGTTTGAGTCCAAGCACCAGAGTTTTAAATCACTGGCAGGCAGAATCAAGAACCTTCGAAATGTTTGCAGCACGCTGGTATTTAGGCAACATCTGCTTCAGTGCTACGAACCAGTCTTTTTCATCTTGTGAGGTATTGTCAACATCATCTGCCAGACCGGTCAGAGTTGAAGATGCACATGAGTGCGCTAAACAACACCTATGTGGTAGGGTGTTCACCGTCAAGAGTACATCTGTAGATAAGCATCGCTACCACGTGGGTGATGTGCTGGTCATACGGAAAAAGGGCATTACATTATATGGACGTGTTGATACTAGAGCTGTCAATCGGGATATCCCGAATACCGAAATCCCGGCCAGTTTTTGACGTCCCGAAGTCCCGGGATTCCTTCCGAAAAATCCCGGGATTTCCGTGAGAGCAAATATGAATGAAAAATCAAACACCTGCAGGCCATCAGGCACAGACTCACCCCTTAGTAAGGAAATATCACTTTTTATGACTGGAGGAGGCAGAGGACTGCTGCCTTCGCGTGGGTACAGATATTTACTGACTGTCATTTCTTCTAGCGCAGATGCTGAACGGACCTTCAGTCTGGCAGCCAGTATTTTCACAAAATTTCGCTCCGAACTGGGAGACACCACCCTCGACGCTCTGCTGTCTCAGGTTTAGGAAGGGAGTTGCCTCAGGACAGAAGCCGCGGCAACAGGCGGCTTCTGTCCTGAGGCAACTCCCTTCCTACATCTCTACCGGTTCGCTGGATTTCTACCCATCTATGCTGTCTCAGGTTGTGTGTCAGCAATTGTACAATGTGACAAGCACGCAGCGACGGGTGTTGTAAACTGTTTGGTGTTTCCTTTCTTTCCATTCGTCTTTTTTGTTGCTGTTACACAGTGGAATGTTACACAGTTTGAGGAAATTATTAAGTAATATTTCCTGTGACTTCAAGTGTTGTGGAACTCGCCTTCTTTTCACGCGCAACAGTGAAATGCACATGAATAGAAAAGGAGTGGCATTGTCATAGCAGAAAAAAAAAAAAAATAAAATGTCAGAATTTCGTCGGCACTATTTTACCAATGGGTTTACACTGCGAATTTTCGAGTGCCTTCCTTCAGGAAAAGGTAGAATTGACAGAGCGCACATGAACTGCGCACGACACGCCGATATAGTCACTTGAGGTAAATGGGCTTGGTTAGATAATGCCGGGTTAGATAATTCTGACCCGCGCAGGACTATACTTAGAAGTACCATCTAAACTCGTCACAATCCCGAAATTCCGCCCCGGGATCCCGGGATTGACAGCAAAAAATCCCGAAATCCCGGGACTGCAAAAATGGCTCAGGATTGAGAACCCCAGTTGATACCCTTTACGTTTCGTCTGGTAGTTTTTATATCGTTTTCAGTTTACGTGTTTGGTTGACACAACTTCTCTTATTCTGTAAACACAACAACCGATGAAAGGGTGATGGGTGCAGGTGGGGAACCTGTGGATCTGTATGATGGAGCTGTTCTTCCAAAATGGGAAATCTTATAGCTGAGTAACCATAACCATATTCAGTCTGCTCTGTGCCGCAATAACAAACCGCGTGGTCTCTACGAGACCCAGGTTTGATTTGCCACACACCAGTGTTGTACGTAGCGCCTCTACTATCGCCGCTACAGTATTCGCTACTTTTTTTAGTAGCGTTGTAGCGATCGCGGTACTTTTTAGGGTGGTAACGGGAAAAGTGTTTCCGCTACGAATATGGCTAGCAGCGGACTCCGCTACCGCTATTTTTCAAAATATGGAAGATGTAGAATTCAGGAGCAAAAACGTGACGTAACGGTGAAGCAGAATTCTTTCTTGTTATTTCTTACTGATATGTGACGACCTTCCTCAACTTCATGAACATCCGTAAGCTAAGCGCAACCAGTGCAACCAGTTTTGTGCATTTTTAACTTTTTTAAACTCCGAAACACAAACAATTATGCATTACATATTATATAATATAGACTACGAATAAGATCCCGTCATAGAATCAGTTGCAAAACTAGTGTGAGCGTGTTGACAGCATATTTAAAACTGTCTTTTGCAACTGTGTTGTTCGGAGAAGGTAAACAAAGCGTGGTGTCTTTTGGAACAGGAATACGAAAATGTGTCGGAAACGCAACGACATATCGCTCCAGACCTACTATTGCATCTAAACGTACCGCCGACTTTGCCGCAAGGTGTTCGTGCCGCAAGTAAGGCATTTCTGGCGAGGTAGAATTGCTTTAGCATACACAGGTTGTTGAACGCGATGTAGCTGTTACACTAGGTACTGAGCCCCAAGAAATGAAGAAATAATAACATTATTCCGGAGTCAGTGTATGCAAACATGCTTCCTAATGCTATTTGCACACTTGCTTGGTGACGGTACACCCAGGTAATTAATTTTAAAGCAGTTGACTCTTGACAGCGTTTGCATTTTCAGGGAAAAGTTACACGATATATTTTTTTTCTTCTCTAAATGCTTAACTACGGAGGTAATCTCAGAGGGGTAAACTGGTTTTTCCTACAGTCGAACGCTTTGTAAGTGAAGCCGTCGTATGCCTGAAAGACTAGAAGCAGAAGGTGAGCAACAATAGTAGCTGCTATCTCCTGTGAGACCTAAGCTTTGTTGCAGCGCGCCGACAGCACGGCGTTGACCCTGGCGAGAGCAAACATCATGCCATTCGTTTGATTATTTTACCGCGTGGTATCCACTATTGATGACTTGATGAGTGACCGCTTATGATGGCAGTTGTGCCAACCCCACCTAGATACAGAAGACCTGCTATTAACACCTCTCTCTCCTTCGCTACGAGGACATATAAAGTGAAAAATCGTATGCTACTGCTGCGTTTCCCCGTTCTGCGAATTCAAGAACTCGCATATGATTGCACCTAACTTTGAACCTGAAGACCTGAATGTGTAGACAAAAAGTGAAACACGCTTTTGAGCAAGATATGGGACCGTTTTGCGCTTTATTTTAAAGTTTTTCCATTTGGTACGCGGGGACACAGCTCTTCGAAAAATTGCACCAACACGGAGTATAAAAGGCACCTGACATGTCTTACATGGATGCAAGCACAACACAAGTCCAGTCATGGCTCATAGTCCACGGAAGTTAACTTTGGATAACTAGCGCAATGTGCACGAAGACCATACTGATGGTGTCGCAAGAGAAACAAACACTGAGCGCGTTCTTCTTCGTGAATGTCGCTGGGTGCCCCCAGAAAGAGGCTTTCCGGCTTTCCGGCTTTTTTTCCGGCATGACTGTTATCCGCTAGATGCTGCCGAGCATTCGAATTCGTTGACAACTAACACAAATAAAAATACGCCAATTTTGGTGCAGAGTTGCGCGCATTTCAGTGTTACAAAACCCTTCCTTGAACCGGTAACCGTGTATCCGCTTTCTTTCTTTTTTTTCTGATCCGGTTCAGTTCCAGCTCGGCAGTTGCAATATCGGTTCAGTTCGGTTGCGGTTCATCCAGAAAATAGCGTGTTTTTCTTTTTTCGGTTCTCGACCCACAACAACCAACACAATCTATACAGTGAAAGCCTACTCATTCGTGGACGTGACGTAATCAATAGAAGGGAAAGAAGGAAATCCAATATATAAATTGACGTTTTGAGAGGGGCGATCGCCAGCCGTCCCCTCTCACCCCCTTGGATCCGCCACTGGTTGTTGGTCACCTGTGATGTGCTAACATGCACATGTCTACAATGAACTATATTTGTATTTGTTTGAATATAGTTGGTACAGTGCATTGGTTTCTGGGTTTTATGTGTGTTCCCTGAAAAATATAAATAAGTAATTTCTCCAGTCTCTTGTCGACTGTACTTCAAGTTTCACTAAAAGCCAAAGGTGAAATCTGGCCAAACCAACGTTGAAGGTCTATAAAGACCATACGGGCGTAATAGGGGGTGTATGCAGATAAACCTAACCGGCATTTGCGCACTTAGTTTGCTGTCTCCTTAACTGACAAACTTGCGATGGCGCACGAGGGCGCATTTATGCGTGCGAAATGTACATAAAAATCATTGAAGCCATACCCAGCGTAAAAAATAAACAGAACGACGAAAACGTCGGCCTCCGTGCATCAGAATTGGGCAACGTGATGGACGCAGGAGAGTTGTGTTCAGGTACTGCCAGGGACGCTATCTGTGCACAATCCGAAACGATGTCCCACATGGATGCTCGTCGGTAGTGCCCCCAGTGGTACGTGCACACAACTCTCCTGAGACCGCCATATTGCCCTATTCTTATGCACGGAAGCCGTCGTTTTCGTCGCTCTGTTTATTTTTCACGCTGAGTATATAGCTTCCACGGTTGTTTTTTTTCTGTAGATTTCGCACGCATAAATGCGCCATCGTGCGCAACCGGAAGTTCGTCAGTTAAGTAGACAACAAGCTAAGTGTACGGATGCCGGTTAGGTTTATCTGCACATACCCTGTATGTGATACATCGTTTGATATTTCTAGCACTGTCAGGCTTAGCTCCTGGTCGGTAGAAACACAAATGATGCGGAATGAAACAAAGGGGTGTAGCAGGTGACCAACATAGCTAAATACACCGGCTGACTCTTACCAAATTTTGTAACCTAAAAATATTAGGTTTTCAGTATCACCAGTCTTAGTTGCCGAGGATGCCATTATTTACGTTGAATGCTGTTGTTTCATATTTGTTTCTCTGGACAAGCAAGGCCACGCTTCCCCATTTTTGTAAGATTCTTTCAGCTTCGACAGAGCACTTGTGGACCAGGAGAACACTTATACTCTGTGTATTCTGCTACGAAGTGCGCTATACGAGGAAGAAGAGAACCTCAACCATTTCCACCAGGGTTACTCGGTTTGTGACTAACTATATACCCTCTGTCACTGAAGAATTTGGGGACAAGGTTGTTTCAGTAGCAGTTGTGCACACGTGCACTAATAAAAAAGTGAAGGAATAGGAGGTGCTGCCAGGTTGAACATGTTGGAGTACACAGCACAGTGTCAATGTTTAGATACTCTTTTTAACAGTGTTTTACCCTGCGATGAAACTCCCCACTCTCCAAGGCCGAAAATAAAGTTGTTGTTGTTGTTTTACCCTGTTAAACCTGTTAACCTGTTAACAGGTTTAACCTGTTTCAGGTTAACAGTTTAAACTTCTTTTAAGAGTGTCAAGTTATTTACATGACAAGTTAAATGGTTCAGGAAGTGAGAAATGCCGACGCAAAAACACTATGAGGTGGAACCCTATACATTTATTTACGAAACAACTGTGAATCGAATATTGCTTGTGTGGGTTGAAGCATGCGAAACATGTAAAAACACATAACGGCTCTCCATGAACATAGCACGACGCGCTCTACAAGATAAGCACTTGTGGGGGGCAACTCCTAAGGTCACTTTCATTAATAGACAATTCTATTCGAATGGTTGTGGTACGATGTTCAAAGGAAGAGGAGTGGGGTCGCGATACATCCTACGTCGTTCATTGTGGATGCTGCTAGGATGCTGCAGAATATATATATAATGGAGGAAAAAGAGCCATTAAAGAAATAAGTAAATGACAGACGTGTTTGAAATCCAAAATTACAGAATAAGATAGCTTCTATGGCTGCACGCAGAGAAACAGATACTCATGGAACGATGCGACAGCACCAGATCGCTCAGAGTCGCAGATGGTTCATGATGATCATAATGCAGATCGTTCCATGAGTATCTGTTTCTTGCGTGCAGCCATAGAAGCCGTCTTAATCTGTGATTTTTAATTTCAAATACATCTAGTGTCATTTACTTGTTCTTTAATGGCTTTTTTCCCCTTCATTATAATTCACTGGCTTGCACTGTGGCATTGAGGAGTGCTCAGTCACCCTTCTAGGTGTATATCGCTCGCTGAGCGACCCCTGGTTTGCCAATTCCGAACGATGCGCAGCTACCCAGGCCTGACGACCCGCAAACAGGGCGAAACACTTGTCCTCTGGTGCTGTAGCATCGTTCCATGTGTATCTGTTTCTCTGCGTGCAGCCATAGAAGCCATCTTAATCTGTAATTTTGAATTTCAAACACGTCTTGTGTCATTTACTTGTTTCTATAATGGCTTTTTTTTCCTGCATTATAATTCACTGGCTTGCACTGTGACATTGAGGAGTGCTCAACCACCCTCCCAGGTGTATATCGCTCGCTGAGCGACATCGTACAATAGTTTCCATCGTACAATAGCTCTTTGGTTCACCTCGGTCGGAAGGAATCTTATACCCCTGTCACACTTGCTCTTTTCGATGAGCATTGAAAGCAATGGCTGTTGAACACGCGCGTAGCGCCATCAAGTGTGTAATGTGTCAACCTGTCATATATATATTGCAGGAAAAAAAAGCCATTAAAGAAGCAAGTAAATGACACAAGACGTGTTTGAAATTCAAAATTACAGATTAAGATGGCTTCTATGGCTGCACGCAGAGAAACTGATACTCATTGAACGATGCGACAGCAGCAGATCGCTCAGAGCCGCAGATCGTTCATGATGATGATAATGCAGATCGTTCCATGAGTATCTGTTTCTCTCCGTGCAGCCATAGAAGTCATCTTAATCTGTAATTTTGAATTTCAAACACGTCTTCTGTCATTTACTTGTTTCTTTAATGGCTTTTTTTTTTCTGCATTGGCGTGCACTGTGGCATTGAGGAGTGCTTAGTCACCCTCCCAGGTGCATATCGCTCGCTGAGCGACTCCTGGTTTGCCAATCCCGAACGATGCGCAGCTACCCTGAGCTGACGACCCGCATACAGGGCGAAACACTTGTCCTCTGATGCTGTGGCATCGTTCCATGAGCATCTGTTTCTCTGCGTGCAGCCATAGAAGCCATCTTAATCTGTAATTTTGAATTTCAAACACGTCTTGTGTCATTTACTTGTTTCTTTAATGGCTTTTTTTCCTGCATTATAATTGACTGACTTGCACTGTGACTTCAGTGTTCAATCACCCTCTCAGATGTATATCACTCGCTGAGCGAGCCCTGGTTTGCCAATCCCGAACGATGCGCAGCTACCCAGAGCTGACGGGCCGCAAACACGGCGAAACACATGTCCTCTGGTGCTGTCGCATCGTTCCATGAGTATCCATATATATATATATATATATATATGTTTACAGTTCAAGCGTGCCACAATCCCAGCTGTGGACGGCCGTTTCGAGCTTCTTGGCTCTCTTCGGCACAACGTAGGGATGTGACACGCTCTTGGGTCGGCACAGGGAGCATTTGCTCATTTTTATATTTGTATATATATATATATATATATCTTAAAAAGTTGGAGTTGGATCGGACGGCTACGTAATTGTAGTTGAAATAAATGGGAGACAGAAGACGAAAGTAGGGGAAGTAACAAAAAAAGAGGTTTATTAAAACTTAAAAATCATAAAAGTTAGGGAGGATGTCTACGTTACGGCGGAAGCTCCGCCTTCTTCGGGAGAAAAGAGCTAAATGTGGCCACGAGGCTGATAAGGGGCTTGAGAATGACGTGGTCGGTTGGGGGAAATTCCCGCCACCTGGCGGTTGTCAATTGGGGAAATTCCAGAGCGATTTTGTGTGAGGTCCAGGAGTGGGGTCATCGTCCTTGTGGGTCAGTGGGGATTTTGATCTGGCTGAAGCGAGAAAAGGCAACAGGGGCTTATCTAGGTTGTTAGACTTCTTATTGTTGACAGCATGCCAGGGTCCTCGTTAATGGCCGATCGGAATTTGTAAATTAGGTAAGATTCCCGTTGTTCCCGGGAGCGGTCGGAGGTAAAGTTCGACTGGAGAATAAAAACTGAGGCTTCGTTGATTAAATGTTCTGGTTGTTTGAAATGGCGTGAGACTGGAAGATTAGGTTTCTTGGTAACATCCGATCGGTGATTGTTGAATCGTTGTTGAATCGTTGAATTGTTGAATCGGTGATTGTTGAATCGAATTGTTGAATTGTTGAATGAATGAGTGTTGATTGTTGAATCGGTGATTGTTGCACTAAAATGGCACCAAACTATGCAAATCTATTCATGGGTTCACTAGAAGAAGCATTCTTGAGCACGCGTGAGGACAAACCCACTTTATACAAGCGCTACCTTGATGACATATTTATGATCTAACCACATTCGGAAGACAGCCTATTGGAATTTATACGCAATTTCAATGAGTTCCATACTTCTATTAACTTCACTCACACCTATTCTGCCGTCACTGTTAGCTTTCTTGATGTTCAAATTTAAGCTAACCAATGGAGTCTTAACGTCTGATCTGTTCCGTAAACCCACAGACTCTCAGCAGTACTTGTCATTCCATAGTTGTCATCCTCGCCACACGAAACTGGCCATTCCCTATAGTGAAGCCCTTCGGTATAGGAGAATCTGCTCGAATGACGACGATCTGGACAGAAATTTAGAACAGCTACAACAAACCTTTGTCGGTCGTCAGTATCCACCCGATCTAGTTCAAGATGCTCTCAACAGAGCTCGCAAGGCAAACCGTCTAAGCTTACTGGAGAAAAGACAAAACAAATCAGAAAGTAATGCCGTGAACTTAACTGTAACATTCGCCGGAAATATCCCAAACATTAACAACATACTTAGCCGCCACCACAGTATCCTTCTCCAGTCAGAACGCACGAAAAACATATTTCCTAATCCACCACGTGTCGCTTACAGACGTACACGTAACTTACAAGATAGCTTGGTCCGCTCTAAAGTAGGCGAACCCACTAGCCCTCCGGCGGGCTGTCATCCATGTAATGGCAGGAGATGCCAGATTTGCAAGTTAATGCAGACCGCACAAACGGTCAGAAGTACGAATTCCAACTTCACCGTCAATATCAACGCAGACGTAGACTGTGACTCATGCAACGTTATCTATGTAATCCAATGCAACACATGCCGGGCCTAATACGTGGGTCAGACAAAAACTTCTTTCCGAATTAGATTCAACAATCACCGATCGGATGTTACCAAGAAACCTAATCTTCCAGTCTCACGCCATTTCAAACAACCAGAACATTCAATCAACGAAGCCTCAGTTTTTATTCTCTAGTCGAACTTTACCTCCGACCGCTCCCGGGAACAACGGGAATCTTACCTAATTTACAAATTCCGATCGGCCATTAACGAGGACCCTGGCATGCTGTCAACAATAAGAAGTCTAACAACCTAGATAAGCCCCTGTTGCCTTTTCTCGTTTCAGCCAGATCAAAATCCCCACTGACCCACAAGGACGATGACCCCACTCCTGGACCTGACACAAAATCGCTCTGGAATTTCCCCAATTGACAACCGCCAGGTGGCGGGAATTTCCCCCAACCGACCACGTCATTCTCAAGCCCCTTATCAGCCTCGTGGCCACATTTAGCTCTTTTCTCCCGAAGAAGGCGGAGCTTCCGCCGTAACGTAGACATCCTCCCTAACTTTTATGATTTTTAAGTTTTAATAAACCTCTTTTTTTGTTACTTCCCCTACTTTCGTTTTCCGTCTCCCATTTATTTCAACTATATATATATAGATATATATATATAGTGTAACAAGTCTGGCAGTCGCACGACTTGCACACGGACACAAATTCCCGTCTTCCTCCTCCTATGAGTATGTGCTCACACGACCACCATTGCTCACGCTATTGCTCAATCGCCCCCATACTTGCAACTTATAGTAAATGCAACAATGGGTCCACCGGGATGCCAGTTGAAGTGCGAACTTCTCGAGCACATAATCACAATTTCGTGTCGAGAATGTTGTTGAGAAGAGTTGGCAGTTGTTTCCATCGTACAATAGCTTGTAGCGCGATCCAAGGAGGGACAACCGGAAGCCTCGGAAGGTCAATCGAAAAGTGATTTATTCGCAGCGCACAGGGACCGTGCTAAGCTCGGTGCGCGGCGATGACGATGATACTACATAGCCCCCCCGCTGGAGGAGAGCTATAGTCTCCTAGTGACTGTCTACGGACAAGAGCTGGCCGGGAGGGTTCCAGGGGCGGGCCGAAGTGGAGAGCAGAGTAGGCAGGTAGGCAGGACGTAATGCAGGCTGGGGCGACAGAACCGCGACCGGTTCGTGAGCGGTGAGCTCGTACTGTCGCCAAGGAGAGTGCCGGGGAGGACCATCGCGAAGCACGGGGAGACCGGGAGTAGAACTCGGTGGCCTCCGGGCGGGTCCTCTGTGGAACGTTGGTCCCGGTGCCTCTTGAGCGCCATTGGATGGGCTGCCAGCACTCTGTATCGAAGCCTGGTGGTAAGGCAAGGCGGGCAGGGTTCTTGGGAATGGCATGACGATGAGGATGGGGCCATGCAGCCGCCAGCGGCGTACCGCGACCGGTATGGGAGCGTGATGCTCGTGAAGGTGCCGCTGGTGAAAGCCCGAGGAGTGCCATCGCGAAGCATGCGGCGACGTGACGCATAATGAGAGACCATGGCGATGTGAGCTGAGTAGGTGAGCGAGCTGGGTAGAACCATGGTGTTGCGCGGCCGCGCGTTGCGATGAGTGGAGCCGCGGTGAATTGACGTCGTCGCCTAGAGGTTCCTCAGTAGAACGATGCACCGTACCTTCGGAGGCGGGCTTGCAGAAATTTGGGATGGTGCTAGGCCGAATTATGCCGAACATGGTGTTCGTTGTTCGGGTCACCAGTGTAGCGCGATCCAAGGAGGGACAACCGGAAGCCTCGGAAGGTCAATCGAAAAGTGATTTATTCGCAGCGCACGGGGACCGTGCTAAGCTCGGTGCGCGGCGATGACGATGATGCTACATACTCTTTGGTTCACCTCGGTCGGACGGAACCTTATACCCCTGTCGCACTTGCTCTTTTCGATGAACATTGAAAGCAATGGCTGTTGAACATGCGCGTAGCGCCATCAAGTGTGTAATGTGTCAACCTGTCAAGGAGCATTTGGATACAACGATCTTTGAGATCTTAACAGGTTACGCACTTGGTGGCGCTACGCGTATTTTCAATGCACATTGATTTGAGTGCTTATTGAAAACAGCAAGTGTGACAGGGGTATTAGGGTCGACCGCCATAACTCGATTTTGAAGAAGCCACCAGGAAAGTCGGAGAAAGCCTCAGCATTCATCCAATCAGAACCATCATACCCCATCTACGTTTTATGGAGCAGGTTTCCCACATCTACGTCACAAAAATGGCTGCGCTCATGGCTTGCTTTGCTTTCTTTGATTAATTAATTTTCGTAAGAGGAATACAAAATTGAGGAACGAAGGAGCGTTTTGGGGGCAGTTGGATGTGTTCTTTCTGGATATCACAACCGTTTCCATACATCGGGAAATCGGCGTAGATGACCTTTAACGAATTCAAGTAACCCAGGGAAAAGGCGACGACGCCAAGAATCGAACCTCACAGGCAGTGACGTTCGCAAGTCTGAAGACCGTTGTGGCGGCCTGTCTGAGCATGTTCCTGTGGCAGGAACTTCCAAGTCAGGGTATACTTTAAGTCGCTTCGAACGGATGCTATCGTTCAGCAGAAGATTGTACAACTGCAAGTGCAGAAACACTTTATTGGTGAACATAATTTACGCACATATGTATATACATATATATGCACTTCTCTGATGTCAATCACAGCCGGTGGGTAAGTTACCTGCGTTTTTTTTAGGTTTCTACGTCTTATAATTCGGGGCGCCAGTTTGAAAAGTTGCGCGTCACAAAAATAGGGAATATTTTAAAACTTTATAGAGTATAAACCACGCACAGCAGCGTCTTGTTGCATATACACATACGGGGCAGAGTACGGGGGCGTCTGCCAACAACATCGGTCTCAGCAAATTGGTGGAATGCAAGCGAGAGCAGTTTCCTGTCGTTCCGTGTGGTGTGCGGGATTACCATACAGAAATCCCAGGGAGGCACGTTTGATCAGATCGTCTTCAAAGCCGACAGCGGCCAACAACAGCTTTCTTACGTCGCTCTGAATCGACTGACCTCTATCTAGGGCTTGAGGATGGTTCCATAAGTTTCCGGCCCGACCAACTTTTAATAGTCATAAAGACGAAACAAGTGTATCACTTTTCGACATAGTCACCCTTAACTTCGATGCACTTTTGACACCTTTCAACCAACATTCTTATACCCTTGAAAAAATAGTCCGAAGTTTTGTCCGCAAAATGCTGGAAAACTGCCTCTTGCACATCACTATCGTTTTGAAATCTCCGTCCTCTGAGATTCCTCTTCAAGTTTGAGAACATGAAGAAGTCACTCGGTGCCAAGTCTGGACTGTACGGTGGGTGGTGGATTTCTTCGAAGCCGCACTCCTTCAGTGCAGCCTTGGCAGCAGAAGCCGTGTGGACAGGGGCATTGTCCTGGAGCAACCGGACACCTCGACTCAACCTGCCGCGCCTCTTTTCCTCGATGGCGTCTCGCAGTCGGTGCAGGAGTGAAGCATAATAAGTCGCATTCACTGTGGTGTTCCTCTTTTTGAAGTGGATGAGGAGGATCCCGTGACAATCCCCAAATATTGTTGCCATGATCTTCTTGTGGATTGTGTGACCTTGGCTTTTCTTTGGGGTGCTTCCCCTGGTTTGCGCCACTCCATCGACTCCTTTTTCGAAAGGGTATCATAGTAGAGCACCATAGTCTCATCCCCTGTGACAGTTGACTTCAATATTTCTTATTCATTCTCTTGACAGAGCTCCAAAAACTCTTTGGCACAGACGACGCGCTGTTGCTTTTGAACTGACGAGAGAAGTCGTGGCATCCATCTCGCACTGACCTTTTTCATGTGAAGGCCCTCGCCGATGATGCGAAAAACGGTTGTTTTGGAAAGCCCCAGCCTTTCTGAGATTTCCTTCACCTTCAGACGGCTGTCGCTCAGCACTTCCTCCTCGACAACAGACAAATTTTCACCACTTCCACTGTGTCACCACTTCCACTGGACGACCATCGCGTGGATCATCTTCAATGGACTCTCGCCCCAGTCGAAACTGCTTAGCCCAGTCTTTTACCGTTGTGTACGACAGAGAGGCTTCCCTGTACACGTTGTCCAGTCGCGCTTTAATTTTTTTAAGGCGAAAGTCCCTCTTTTGTCAAGAATTTTATCAGAGCGCGGTACTCGATTTTTTCCATTTTAACTGAAGATTGCACCCTGGCTGTTTGAACTGCCGCTCTCCAACCCACAAAAGCATGGAGAGGGTTGAGGGTGGTGCTCCGGCCCTCCAACAGATGGCGCCACGCGTCCTTAATCGCATTTTCAAATTCGCGCGCATTTTCTACTTCAGGCCGGAAACTTATGGAACCACCCGCTATATGGCGAACGACAAGAAAGATTTCCGGTTCCATCATGGAAATCGCAGCAGCAACGTACAGAGCTGCGCATTCTAGGTCTCTCTTGCCGCTGTTCCTATCTGCGCTGACTGCGATTGTAGCTGCCTTCCCAGGGACTTCCCAGCTGGCTGAAGTGAGGGCCTTCCTAGCACTGAAGGACCTCTCTCCCTAGTAAGGATGGAATTGGTCTTTAAGTCGGTTACTTTCGTCCAGTGGAAGGCACGCGGGCTTCGCAACAAGCTGCCCGATTTGAAACCATTCCTCTTGAAGTACCAGACACCTGTGCTAGCTATCTGCGAAACCCACATTCCTTCCAGTTTCCGTCTAAGTGGATACACTGTTTTTACGCTGGGCAAACCCTCTGGAAGTCATACTATCTTGAGCGTCCGAGACGACTTTACTGCCGCCTTGGTGTTATCATATCATGAACCGTCCATTACAGTCAGTGCAAGATACGTTTAGGAAGCACGGACTTCACAGTGGTGAGTGTATACATCCCCCCTTCCATTGCGGTGACGCCATCGCAGATCCGAGCGATCTTCGCAGGCCTCCCGGCCCCATTTCTTGTTCTGGGCGATATAAATGCGCATCACCCATTGTGGGGCAGCAGGAAAACAGACAGTCGGGGGAAGATCTGGGCAGACGTTTTGGAGGACCTACATTTGCATCTGCTTAATGATGGATCGCCCACTTTCCTCACCCGAACTTTTCAAACCGATACCCTGGACGTTGCTGTCTGCTCCAGCGATGTTTTTCCACGTCTCACATGGTCTCCTGGTCCTGATGGCCGAGGCAGCGATCACCTTCCCATTTTCATTTCGTTCGACGGTTGTGCAGGCCGTGCTCGCAGGCGGTGGGTCACTCTCATCAATTGGAAATCCTTCCGCAATGAATGTGCCACCCGCATGGGCGAGGACATGTCCTCGGAGGGCGTAATTTCTCTCCTTCAGGACGCCCTGCTGCGGTGCAGCTCACGTGTGAAAGTGATCCCTGGCCACCATGGAACGAGTCCCCGAGTTGAGAAGCTCAGGGCGTATAGGCGACGCGCAGAGCGCAAAGCTCGTAGATCTGGCATCCTCGAAGATATTCAAGAGGCCCGTCGTGCCGCAAAGCTTGTCTCCAAGGCCTTAGCGGCGCTGGATCGGCAGCGATGGAGGAAATTTTGTGCAACGCTTACGCCGTTTGTCAGTCCTTTAAAAGTGTGGCGTGTGCTGCGGTCCCTCAAGGATGCACCTCCCTCGCGTAACCCATTGGGCGCCCTTGCTTTGGCGCAGCACAAAAGCGAAAAAGACATTGCTCGCTCTTTTTGCCACCTTATAACAGCTGGGTCACAAGCAATGTCGACTACGGCGTTCCGGTGCTATGCATCTTCTATAACTGCGCAAGTTGGAGATGCCGCTCCAGTCAGTGATCCCGCCATGGATATGGACTTCTCGCTGGCTGAACTTATGAACGCCCTTCATCTCTCTCGAGCCCGGTCTTCTCCTGGTCCGGACGACATATCATATCTGGCGCTCCGTAACTTGGATGAGCAGTCACGGGGGTGTCTTCTGTCAGCTTTGAATGCATCCTGGAGGGAAGGTAAATTGCCGGAAGCCTGGAAACGCGCACGCGTCGTTCCCTTGCTGAAACCAGGCAAGATCCCTTCACAATTGTCCTCATTTAGGCCGGTAAGCCTAACCAGTTGTGTCGGGAAGCTGTTGGAGCGCATGATACTTCACAGACTTGAATGGTGGCTCGAAAAGAGATCCTTTTTTCCCAAAGAAATGTCGGGTTTCCGTCAGTACCGCTCAGCGCTGGATTCCATCATGGACTTAGTGTCCGCAGTACAGGAAGCAATGGTCCGCAAAAGGATAATGGTGGCTGTATTCCTCGATGTGAAACGGGCGTATGATACCGTCAGTCGCATTTTCATCCTATACATGCTTAGTTGTGCTTCTTTGCCATTAAGGGCCATGCGTTGGATCACGGATTTCCTTCGCGGTAGGTCCCTGTTTATCCGCACAGCTGAGGGAGATACTGCGCCTGTTCCATCAGACTACGGGGTGCCACAGGGAAGTGTGCTTAGCCCGCTTCTCTTCAACGTAGTTATGGCCGGCATGAAGGACTGCATAGGGAGGGAAGTATATTTCTCTCTTTATGCTGACGACATCTGCATCTGGACTACCGGAAAATCTCGCCCCGCCATTCAGCGGCGACTGCAGTCAACCATTAACTCCATACACCAATACCTGTTGACGGCAGGCTTAGATATCTCGTGGGAGAAGACAGACATCATCGCCTTCACGCGAAGGAACATGCTTCCATATCGTCTTTCTTTCTGTGGCTGGACAGCAGCTCCAGTACTCCACCTCATGTAAGTTCTTGGGTGTAACGCTGGACTCCCGACTCTTGTGGAGAAGGCATATAGCGGGCCTAGAGGCGAAACTCTCCAAAGGGATCGCCCTAATGCGACACATTGCTGGCCTTAGGTCGGGTTGCGATGCACGATCTCTTTTGGCCATCCATCGAGCCTTGGTTCGTGGTCCACTCCTATACAGCCTTCCAGTATTACACGGGATTTCGCCATCCTCCGAGTCCAAGCTTCAGTGTCTTTTGGCACGTAGCCTTCGTGTGTGCCTGGGCGTGCCAAGAACAACGGATACTTGTTTAGTCATGGCAGAAGCGAGAGAGACTCCGCTCGCTATCCAGGGCTTTAATGAGACGAGCCGTCACTATCTCCGTTTGTTGGCTCATCACCGGCAGCACCCTATACTGCTGAAACTTTCCCGTCGCAGGAATAACAAGTTCAGGTCCTGCATTCAACAGCTAAAGCCTCACCTGCCACGTTTTCAAGTTGAACCCCAGGCGCGTTCAACTCCCCCTTGGACCCCCCCCCCCTCTGCCATCTGCTTCACTATCCGGTCCCGGGCTGCAAAGAAAGCATGATGTCGCTGCAGGTGTGCCCAAGGCGCTCACACTGGATATGATGAGCGAGCTGTATGCAGGCTTTACTCCTGTTTTTACGGATGGCTCGTCCACAAAATGCGCCTATATTATTCCGTCCGAAGACATAACTGGTATCTTCCGTCTCTCGCATCTGACGTCGTCAACATGTGCTGAGCTACATGCTTTGCTCTTTGCCATGCGCAAGATCCTGCAGTGTTCAGCTCGGCCATGGGTCTTCTACACAGACTCGAAAGCTCCTATCGAATGCCTCGCAACAATGGGCATTCGAGGTCCCCTCATGTCCATTGTTGCTGACGTGCTTGAAACTTACAAGGAGCTGCTGGACCTGGGCCACTGCATAGTATTACAGTGGGTACCTGGTCATGTCGGCGTACCCGGCAATGAAGAGGCCGACCGGGCGGTCCTGCGGGGTCATCATATAGCTTCAGCCCACTCTATCATCTTGCCCAAAGGTGATCGTCAGGCCCTCGTCCGTGCTCTCTCTGCAGACAAGACAAGATCACAGTGGCTGCATGACATTACACCCTACTCTCTGCTCCACGCAGTGGATCCTTCTCTTTCACTGTCACTTCCTCATCACCTTCCGCGACACTACACATCCCTGCTTCACCGCATGCGGCTGAATGTTGCATTTACACCAGTTATGAGGCAGCGTTTTGGCCGTGCGCCCTCGGACCTTTGTGCAGCATGCAGTGTGCGTGCAGACCTGCACCACCTACTTATTGACTGCGCGGACTACCAGCGGGAGCGTGCGATCTTGCAGCACGAACTGCATGCGATCGATCATCGCCCATTTACCATAGGCAAGGTGCTGGGCCCATGGTCCAGTCCAGCTCATACAGCCAAGGTCTGCGTCACCTTTGGGACTTCTTGTCATCAACAGGCCTCTCCACCCTGCTTTGATTACCGGACCCCTCATCATATCCATCATCATCTTTCATCACGTACAAGTGGCACTGGGGCAGCGCCCAGCCTGCTGGCCGGCATCAGTCCCATCTCATCATCGCATCTCTATTTGTGTGTGTGTGTGTGCGCATTCAGTCGACATCACAACGGACACTAGAGAGTTTTAGTGCATCGTACGCTATCGCCGTTGATGGTACTGCGAACGCCCAATACAGAAGGAGAGCTTCGCGCAGTACGCAGAACCACCAACTCTGTCCGTCACATACGCTATCACCTTCGCGTACGGTCTACTAAAACTCCCTATTATGTTGCACCAGTGCGAGTACCTTGTGCTCAACGATACATGGATAAGCGATCATGAGTCCGCTGCATCGATCACGCTCTACGAATGTGTGTCTCGTTCTAATTACTGCGGCAAGACCGGACACATTGTTGCGGTGTCACAGGATACAAACAGATACCCAGCCCAAGCATTTGTCGGCCGATCACAATCGAGATCAACAGCCACATGCACTGCATTCGCTAGTGTGGTGGCTTATGCCTGGCTGAAATGACGATTGACCCTACACTTCGGTTCGTCCTCAGCTCCGTCTACATACATCCCGACTCGTCGTCACGTGACATCGGCATGCTGTTGTTTGAATCATTAGCACCCAACATAACCCCCATCCGTTTCTCCCCTTCGCCCCATTTCTCCCCTTATTCTGCCCTTTCTCCACCTCATTTCTCCCCTTCTCGTTTTGCACTCAATAACAGCTAGCCTCGGGGTTTTACATTATGCATCAACTTCACCAGCTCGCTTGCTTCTTAGCCACCGTTTCATAGCCCTCATCCGTTTCTTCCCTTCTCCCAAACGGAAGGACGACGGACGGTATGACGGACGGGACGACTGATGGTAGGGGAAGGAGGTTGTTGGAGGGTATGGAGAATAATAACATGTGCCTGCTGAACAACCGAGAGCCAAATTAAACTCGATCCCTAACGTCACTCGATGTATTGGACCTCTCGTGGTGCTCAACCGACATAATTTGCCACTTGTCGTGCGCTACGGACGTCGACACTAGAGGTTGCGATCATTTTCCTCTATATATTTCGCAGGACAGACTGCCCCTCTCAGCAACTACTGAACTCATTTCTTTCACAAACTGGAGACTTTATCGTGAGGGCCTCAGAACATCTGTGCACACCGGTATGTCCCCAGAGGCTCTCTCGCCAGCAATTAGCCGCGGTATGCAGGACGCGGCAGTCATGTCTAAAAGGGTAACAGGACATGTCAGTCATTCTCCAGCAACCACCTTAGGGCATTACGTCGCTGAGCAGAAAGAACGGCTCGTCGGACAGGCAACTTACGGACATTGTGGAAAACCGCCGGATGAAAGCTAAAGTAACACGAGAACTTAAGAAAGAGGACAGGAAGCGTTGCCGTAAGTTTTGTCACCATCTTTCACCGTTTGACCCAGCCACGAAGACCTTGCGGACAATCTGATCTCTGAAGGAGGCGCCCCCTCAAAAGAATATTCTGGCGGCCTTGGCTATCGTTAATGGTGCAGACGAAAACACGCTAGCGACGGACTTCTGTGTGGCACTAACGACACCGGCGGCTGCCTCGACGACACCGCTACACCGCAGTTTTGTCCACAGTTTGACAGCTGAACTTCACCAAGACTGGCCCCGTCCACCGGAAGTGATGGACCGCGACTTCACACTAATCGAGCTAAAGACAGCGTTGAAGCTTGTGAACGCCGGCTCGTCCCCGGGACCCGATAAAATCACCTATGCCGCACCGCGAAACCTTGAGGGGCGGTCACTCCAAGCTCGACTCCATGTGCGTAATACGTCTTGGCAACAAGGACCTTTACCACCTACCTGGAAGGAGACATTGGTTGCTCCAATCTTGAAACCAGGCAAGCCCCCAAATGCCCGATCCTTCTTTCGCCCTGTGAGCCTGACAAGCTGTATGGGAAAACTGGTGGAGAGAATGGTTTTTTCATCGCCTCGACTGGTGGTTTGAAAAACAACGTGCGTTCCCTCAAGAAATGGCTGGATTTCGTCGCCACCGAAGCTCCATAGATCCAGTTCTCGACGTAGTCTCTACAGTCCAATATGCTCGTGCCCAACGGCGGATCGTCCTATCGGTTTTCCTCGACATCAAGAGCGCATATGATGCCGTCTCGCACATTTGTGTGCTGCACGCCTTGCGCTCCTTTGGGGTATCCGGTCGGCTCTTCATCTGGCTCCAAGACTTCCTTACGGACCGAACTGTCGCTGTCCGTACGTCCCAAGGCCAAAGCCCTCAGCATCCTGTTCATCAAGGAGTCCCCCAAGGAAGTATTCTCAGTCCGACACTCTTTAATATGGTGATGGCCGGCCTACAATCAGTAATTCCTGGGAAAGTGTCGTTTTCCGTGTATGCAGATGACGTCGCCCTGTGGACAGTAGGAAAATCACCCCCAGCCACACAGCGCCGCCTACAGCTCGCTTTAAATAATGTACATACGTACCTCACGCACATCGGG
The DNA here is from genome assembly GCF_037126465.1 of Ornithodoros turicata. Taxonomy (NCBI): domain Eukaryota; kingdom Metazoa; phylum Arthropoda; class Arachnida; order Ixodida; family Argasidae; genus Ornithodoros; species Ornithodoros turicata. The sequence continues at coordinate 35,833,857 of NC_088203.1, forward strand.
ATGGGCCTTTCACCCGAAAAGTGCGTCGAGCTCCCTTTCCCGCGCAAAGCTATGACCAATTTCCCTCTTTGGGTTGGTGCCAAGAAGCTTAAGCCAGTACGCTTCCACCGCTTCCTTGGCGTGGTAATCGACTCGGACTTACGCTGGGATGGTCACATTAAACACGTTGAAACTAAAGTGCAGCGATGGCTCCCCGTAATTCAACATCTTTCTAGCTCAGGATGGGGCTGTGATCAGCGTTCCCTGCTCGCAGTCCACGCGGCGTTGGTGAGGCCACTGTGCTTTACAACCTTCCTATTCTGTACAGGATATCAACGACATCATTAGATACCCTTCGGTCCCTGTTTGCTCGAATCCTTCATCGCTGCCTCAGAATTCCAAGAATGGCTGAAACACGGCAAGTACTGGCTGAAGCTGGTGAACTCCCGGTTGAGGTTCTACGTGAACGTGAAACGGCTCGGCACTTCCTACGTTTGTGTGCTCACATTCCCCGTCACCCGCTCCTTAGGAAAATTCGATACTGCCCTGAAAGCGACTTCTATCGAGTAGCGCAGAGGACAAGCCAGACTCTCACTGGCTTCATAGCTAAGGACATTATACCGCCGGAGGCCCCCTGGTCTCTGCCGGTACCGCCGCCTTTCGTAAGCCTTCCCAACCTTCTGGAAAGAAGAGATCAGGTCCCCCCTCAAGTCCTCCGAGCCCATTTTCATGCTCTGGTAGACGAGAAGTTTTCTACGTTTATGGCAGCATACACAGATGGCGCATCCCGCAACGACAAGTCCGCCTCAGCATTCGTCATACCATCCGAAGGCGTAGTGCAAAGACGCCGCCTTTCACATCGAACCTCCTCAACAGCTGCGGAACTCTATGTCATCCTTTTCTTTCTACAACACATCGCTGATTTTACCCCGTGGGAATGGGCAGTCTTCACAGACTCCAAATCTGCACTTGAAGCTATTGAAAATTCCGGCATACGAGGCCCATGCGCACCCCTCGTCAGAGATGTGTTAATGGCTTACCACATCGTCTACGCAGCACGGCACAGGCTAGTTCTCCAGTGGGTTCCAGCCCATTGTGGTGTCGTGAGGAACGAGCAGGCCGACAGCGCCGCAGAAGCAGCACTCTCGTATCGGAAACGGATCAGTATTGTTCAGCTGATAGGAGACCGCCGTTCCATTCTGCGACGCCTCGTGACACCCCTGGCTTCCCGCTAATGGCAACCGACATTCTCCCCCCATCTATGTTGAGCAGAGTTGATCCAACGCTCGCTTTCCGCATGCCACGAAATACCTCTCGTCAAATGCTGCATTAATCCACCGAATGCGACTCGATGTGGCCTTTACAGCTCAGTGGCGTTACCGCTTGAGACAACTTGGCTCTCCCACCTGCTGTCACTGTGGTGCTCTTGAGGATCTGGAGAACATTCTTCTTCATTGCCCCCCCCCCCTACCAACCTTCCCGAACTGCACTCTAGGAGTCTCTTAGTCAGCTGGACTCTCGTCCCTTCTGCCTATCGTTATTTATAAATTATTTATTATTATTATCGTTGCTTATTAAAATAAAGTTATTTTCCCTTCTCCCCATTTCTCCCCCCAGTTCTCCTCTTCTCGTTTCGCCCTCCATAACAGCCCTCGTCCGTTTCTCCAAGTGGACGCCGATATACCGATAGTCCTTTAAGGCAACTTCAATGTGAACATAATGGAAGGCACACACTTCGTCGATTTCATGAGGGACACGTTCAACATCGATTGCGCGATGGGTGACGAGGGCTACTGCTCCGTGCAATACTTGTCTACGTCTATCTTTTACAAGCAGCATCAGCTTGGAATGCCTAAATTACACCTACTTCTCATACCATTGCAGGGTGTTGAACAGAGGGATGACACGACCCTCCGCCCTGCCTCGCACGATACCGTCCTCTCCCAACCATGACGATCGACTGTACCTGTAACGTATACTCACTGACTTTGTTTCAGGAACAACATCGTGATATACTAAATCTATTGCATTTCTTTCATTTACTATAATAAATATGTACTAAACTTGAGCAAAACGAATATTTCATACTAAAATTATACACGGTTCATTCAAACTACTATATATTATTTGAACTGTCTCCATTCACATCAGGAAATCACGTTAAAAATTTGCGGCTGTGTCCTGACACAGGCTACCCCCATTTTTGTTTGTACTTCATCTCTGGACAAGCCTTCTAATGGTTTGCAAAATTTCATCTGAAGCACTTTCGCTCAGTGAATATTCTATTTCTTAGCTTTGAGTTTTGGAAAAGTGCGCGCATCAACTCGGTGTTGTAACTCATGAAAGCGTCGGTTTGAAATATTCGAGCGGCCGGTACTGGAGAGAGAGTGAGGATACTGATGACCAAAGTAGGATGGCACAAGCTAGTGGCGCATACGTGCAGCAGTGCCGGCATACTCGAATAACAAGCGTCGCTTTCTCTATGTTCGGTGTACTTATGGTCCATATGGCATATTCCAGTAACATAAACTTTATACTCACAGTTTTCCTTTCTTCAGGTAGGTTGCAGCGACGCTGCCTGGGATGTTCGTCACTTGTGCTCTGTAACACGAGCCGCCGTAGTATGGGTCCTTTTTGTAATTTCTGTAGGGCTGGTATACTACTGTCTCGTTCGGGGGGCTTGCAAAGCACTGTAAAGTATGTTCATCTATCTGACTACGTACATAACATGCATTTGTGATTTCCTATAAGACAGGACTACTGGCGCGGATACTGGCAATTGTGTTGGTAGAACAAGTCTTATTCCTCTGCATAAAATACTTCTTTATTTTTGGTATTTTCGTTCTAACTCTAACTCACTCCTGCAAGGAGACGTCACTTCAACAACGCTATTCAATATGGCTATGAAAGGGATAGTCAATGACTCGTGCCCCCTGTTGCGAGCGCAGGAGCACTCTAATGAATAATTGCAAGTGTACAAACGAATTGAACAAAGTGAAATCAACAGTTCATGTGACGTGCACGTATGCAGTCCTGGCAGCTGGGAATTCAGCTGCCGTTGTCAGAGAGAAAAACCGCTGTCAGACGCATAAGCCTCATCATACCAGAGAACATAGACGGAACAGTGTCTTTATTGACGTAGTAGCGAATTCGAATACAGTTAACCACCTTGGTAGAACGACGTGCCTAATGGATCGACAACTACATGCTGACCAATTACCAAGTTTTAATGGTTTGCGAGCTATCAGTATTCATGTCTGCTGGAAGAGTCTACCACCACTCATGTTTATTAAACTTTCCCATATCCTGGACCATGGTTTTGTTTTTGCTCGTTCTATAAATTTGTGAGCGAGTGCGTCATCTGCGATATATAGTTTGAAAATGTTGTTTTGATGTAAAACAAAAAGGGACAGTCTGGACCCTAGATGTAAAGCGAGTAGGCCTTATCAGATGGTTCCTTATATGTTTCCGAGCCACCATGCATAATATTTCGTTTATATATTCAGATCCGAAAATTTGTAATGCAATTTTCAACTTGCATCATTTGCCCCCGACTGAAAGCCGCACTTCGAACAGTCGTGACATCAGGAGACGAGTTCTGTTCCGGCCTTTGCGGCGTCTGCTTGGCTCCTCTAGGAGAGTTGCGTTTTGTGCTTTGTGCGTGGCCGTTCCTGGTTCCCGAACTTTCAATACGCACGGCATTCCTGCTTTTTATTAACAGTGACTGGTTACTGCATATGTGACTGTGATGTTGAGCGATGAGGCATAGGGACTGTGAGACACACTGGTGGCGCCGTGATGCGGCCTCCGGAGAAAGTAGCTTGCGTGATGGCTGCCGGGAAGCAAGCTTTGTTTACATGCAGTGCTGGATTTATAGTGGTGGGGGCCCCGGGGCACTGTGCTGTGGGGGCTCCCTCGTGCATTCTATGTATTATTATATGTATCCGTGTATTATATGTCTATAAATGACATATTTTTGTTTCTCAAGGACGGCGGCCGTGTGGCACACTAGTCAGAGATTTTTCAGCAGTCAGGTTTTGTCATATTTTGAACATTTCGTAGACAAGTGAAATAAATATTCTATTCATGTCTATCCAATGTGTTATTCGGGGTCGATATGCGTGGACGGACGACAGATTTTTACCAAGTTTACCAAGTTTTCGTTTCATGGATGCGTTTCAGGCATGCAAAACAGATTTCCCTTGGACAAGACCTTTACTGGTGGAGGCCCCGGGGCAAGTGCCCTGTCTGCCATCCCCTAAATCCGGAACTCTTTACATGTGAAGTGCAAACGTCTTATTTTACCGTACCGGAACTGTTACATCGTTAACTGTGGAAGCACCTAACAGAATTCCTAACTATAGGGACCAGATGTTTCGTTTCTCATGATTTCTATGCTTCCAATACCACCGACGGCACTAGACTAGCGAATAGCGTTCGTGACGCGCGTTTGGCCCTTGCCTGGGGTGTACACAACATGAGCGAATATATTCATTTTTTCCTTTTTATTTATATTATATATTTATTTTAATTATATTTCCTTTTTTCTAGTTTCAATGAAACTGAATAAGGGCCTGCAAGATGATGAATGATTTCCAGTTGCCGCTTTCGAAACGGTGTAACGCCGCTGGAAACTGCATCACCGTCAAATGCACTGCTCAAGCGGAAACCTATTTCGAGCTGATGATTGAGGTGTTTTATTGCCTGTGCACAGAGCCGATACTCCTAGAGAGCTCAGCCCTTGAGCTCCCGGTCATATGGTTGATGAGTCTCACAGTGAGAATAGAAGCTGTACGTTGTCCAAAAAGTTTAGTATTTACGCACCGACCATTTCACAGCCGTCGGGCCGCAAGCCCACGGCGGTAGCAGAGGCAGAAACCCATATGTAATTTCTTACTTGAAGATCTCTTTAGCGTTATTGTAACAGAAGATACAGAAAAAAACTGCTGTACAGGTTCAGACAGTATGTTGTGACCAGACGTGTTTATTTGTATGGATCAAACGGACGCACGATGTACGTTTCAGCGACGCAGCTATGTGCGCTGTGATGTGCCAAAAGGACGAAATGAATACGAGACTCGTCAAAAACAAGATGTCACAAGCGGGTGGAGTCAGAGAGATGCACCTATATAGTCTTCGCTAGCAAGCCAGTATTTTGTGAGACATCACTAACCACCCTCTCGACGTATCACTTACAGGTGTTTTGACACAGACAGACACGAATGGCTGTATCTCCTTCTGCACTGTTAGATGCATTATAAATACGTACGGTGGTTGCTTCCGTGCAGTTTTTCTCCATTCTCTTCGTTCGCGCCCCTGAAAGGTTCCACATTATTTACACTTGGAAAATCAGCCCATCTAATTACGGCGGTCGCCACGGAATCTACGGTTCAATTTGAGAATGCATAGAACGGGCAGCTTGCTATCACGTCGGATACTTCCAAGACCGCCACTGGCGGCGCTGTCGCGACGGAGCAGCAGGTCCTCTTTAGGTTATGCACGGTACTTATAGGTGTTGCTTAGTTCATCGTGAGAACAAGAAAGAAAGCATGCGTGTCGTTCTTCGGGTTTGCGGAGACCGAACCCCAGCATAAACATTTGTCAGGCGCGTCTCTCTGAGTTACAGCACCAATACCTGCATAACAAATGTCACACGCTGCATCCGTTCCGAATAACGTAAGTTATTAAACAAATCGCCAACCCGAACTGGGTAGAGTCTCACGTGAAAATCTCACTTTGCGCTTCAACCAAGCGCCGATTGTTGTTCTGTCGTCTTGCACAATTGTGAAGTCGGGAACGAGGGGGACGTGACGGAGAAACCGAAACCGGATATGGGTTAACAGTAGGATTTGATTAATTTTCTCTGAAACCTGGAAGCTCTCACCCTTTTCCATTTTACATGGATGATATAGGTGTGGAGCACAACCGAATGTAGTCGCAATCATAACACCCTCCGGAGGTCCGAACTGCCACGTTGAGCTAACGCATGAGTTGATCATCTTCTATGCCGATCCGTTCTTTCATCAGAACGCGACGAAAGTAATACAGTGACGCATACAGTAATACATCGCCTTGCATACAGTGTTCCTAGGAGTGGAAAGTAAACATCACTTGTACGAATATTCCCAAGTGAAAAGTGAAGAACGACGCACAGTTACAAACGTAGTCCGCTTCACATAGAACAGCGGGCTTAAAAGGAGAAGTATATGCTGAAAGTTGTAAGAAGGGACGTATATGGGGCTAGTTCGCTGTTCAAGCATCAATTCGCACTTATCTGTTTCCACGGGTAAAGCACGTTCATATTACTGAGCATTACACCAACGTGGAAGCGTTCGGCGTGTGCTGTGGAGCACATACTGATATAAGATAGACCCAGATGGGTGCGTATGTAAAAGGGTGTGGGTTACGCACTACGTAAACTTCCGCGCCCAATATCTGTTTTTCATGCGTGGGACTGTGCGTCGGCATTGTGCTGAATTTCAAGCAGCGAATACGTTGATGTCACAGGAAATGAAAAACAGTCGTGTTTACATTTCCTGCCAGCGTGCACATCGCCCTGACTAGCGCTGAGATCCGGGACGCTCCAGATCCTGGGATCTCGGCGGCTTTCTAAGTCCGAAATCCAGGGATCTCGGGACTTGAGCGAATATATACGTACTGCAATGTTGACCGTACGCACGTTGACAATACGTACTATTGTTGACCTATGGGGACGTAGAAGGTGGGTAACAATTAGCAGTTGTTTAATTTGTTGCGCTGGCACGAATTATGTACAGTTTGCGAAGGCGGTTGCATCTTAATGACCCTGAGGAGTTCGGAATAGTTGTGAAGGTGTTATAAGAACAAATAATTGTAGTACACAGCGAGTACATTCAACCTAGCTGGTGTAATTGCAAGGACGGTAGCATCTGCTTGTGTCTGAGGAGATACAGAACAAGGACAGTTTGACGAAGAAACTACGAGGAACAGGATGAGACGGAGGAAGGGAGTTGCCTCAGGACAGAAGCCGCCGATATTTCGAACAGAGACTATTCTTCTTCTGCGCACCGTCCTCATCATTGGCATGGTATTTAAAGGGTTAGGCGTGACGTGTTTAAAGGTTCATGCGAATTGTGGGTCAACAGCCCGGAGGGAAGAAAGGTTCCGTAAGGGCTTCTACGGCCGGAGTGAATGGCTGCTTTGTTAGAGTGTGGAGGGGATTATGTGAACATAATACCTATACTGTACAATACTGTTGACCCACAATTCGCATGAACCTTTAAACACGTCACACCTAACCCTTTAAATACCATGCCAATGATGAGGACGGTGCCCAGAAGAAGAACAGTCTCTGTTCGAAATATCGGCGGCTTCTGTCCTGAGGCATCTCCCTTCCTACATTCTACCGGTTCGCTGGATTTCTACCCATCTAGGATGAGACGGAGTTCGTTCTGCGCAGGCCGCCTCATCCTGTTGTTCACGGATTCCTCATCCAAACTGTCAATTGTCCTCAGACTAAAGCAGATACTACCATCCTCGTAATTACACGAAATAGCTCGCATGCTCTCACTATGTGTTACGGAATTCCTCGTCCTTAACTACTTGCTCCTAATAGCGTGCGCATATGTCCTCCCTTGTACAGCGCAGATAGCGTCCCTGTACGTGCTACACGCATTGCCTTGCTAATTCTAGGTGTATTTGCGGCGTATAACCTACTGTGTAGTACCGTGCATGTGAACAACAGCTAAAAGAGGTAAATAGTTAGCGACTTCCCGCAGAAGTCAGGGAATCGTATCCGCGTCCGGTTTTTACTGCTTCCGTAATGACAATGAACATGAGGCTAAGTGGAGGTAATGTAGCGAAGTACTTGTAGAAGTCTCTACGAAAGGTCTCCACAAACATCTGGTTCGACATGACGTTAAGCATTCGGTAGCGATGCATATTTCCTTCGTTTCTTGAGCGAATGGGCTTTGATGATGTTGGCTAAGTCTGGCTGCTTTACTTGCGCGTTGCCGGCGAGAGAGCTTCAGTAACAGCTATAACGCAAGCGCCGAGGCTCCATGCATTGGTTCGCTCTTTCAGAGGGGCATGGACTTCCCTAAATCAAACTGTGTGGCTCCGTGCTCGTGAACAACAGCAAGAAGAAAAAAAGTTAAAGATAAGCTGATGATCAGAGGGATCGGTTTAATTTTTACTATGAGCACGTGGACAAACAAAGTATAGCGACTTCCCGCAGAACCTTCAACGCAACGTGAACAATTTGTTGCGCAAATAAACCACCTAAAATAGCGAAAGCCTACGTTTTCTTCAAAACTAAGCAATCTGTGGTATACCTACCTTAGCAATTTCCCTTCTTGTTGCTTGCCTGCCTAGTGTCGGCCTTGATATCAATCAAGTTAACCGATGCGCACTATACTGAGCTACCTAAGCCTATTCGTAAACTCTTAAAGGCTGCTCAAGGCAGTCTTAACAAACGTTACTGTAAATAGTAAGTAAGTCACAGTTACTACACGAAGAAACGAGCCAAGCACAGTTACTCTGAGCAAGTAGACCCTAGCTAAGCTATACAGTTAAAGTGTGTTCGTCGCATCACGCTTTCCTTCCGAAATGTCTCGTACTAGAGTTCAACAAGTTTTATTCCAAATTCTGCGCTATGTGGTATGTATGTAGGTGGCGTATGGCGGACAGATATGAACAAATTGCTTGCCTGCTGCCGAATACCTCATCATAGTTCGCTGTGTACGCGTGCTGTTTCGATTTTGCCCAAACCTGACGTTTCGTCTTGGGATAGCAGGAATGAACAATCCCGGAGTCAGTAGCGAAGAAGATGAAGAGCTCCGACGATGAAGCGGTCAGGTGATCAAGCCAAGAAAAGGGCCCGAGAGCCGCAAAGACGACAGTCTAGTGCGTGGCACCAAGGAGCAGGGAGCTCGAAATTGGAATCCTGGAGCCAATAAACTGTTGACCACCACTAAACTGGACTGGTATTCTTGACTGGCGCAGTCGACAGGATTCCCTCTGCAGCCTGGCATTCTCCCAGAGTTGGACGAGACGAATATTGGCCCCGATCCGAACTGGGTGGTGGAGGTTCACAAAGGCTCTCATCTTCGCCCGCGGTCCTGGTCGGTGACCAACGGTGTGGGTGAGACTTTGTGTGATTTTCTCCCGAATTGACCAGCATGGTTAGAACGCGGGGATTGGAGCAGGGGACCTCTGAGCGTGACGGGTCGGATTCAATACCCGTTCCCACGGGACATACGGGAGGGTCTCTGGAGGACGGACAGGAGAACGCGCCGCCGGGGTTGGCTATGCAGAGTGGTACAGGTGGGACGGACCTTGGTTCGAGGGACAAAGAGTTGAAGTTGGAATCGTCATTGACAGAATGGCGTAAATGCAGGCTAGCTGGTGGATAAATTCCGTGATAGGCAAGCCTGAGCGATGGGCAAGACACGTAAACAAACACAAACACGAAGGCTCAAAACCAGCAAGACGTTTAATTGATAACAACGAACTTCATGAACATGTAGACGGTGCGAGGGAAGACAGAGAGAGGGGAATAGGGAATTGAGGACAAAATGAGTTGAAGGAGGTCAAAGGAGGCGCTTGAAGGCCGGGTGGATACCATGGAGGTAAGAAACTAAGGAGAGGGCTATAAGATCGGAGGGCCGTGGGACCCCTCTAGCGGTCGCTCCTGGCAATACCACGCCCATCTAGTTGCCCGGTCACGTGATCCCCACATGTTTCGGCGTTATGGCGGTCTGCTCGGAGGATTGGAAGTTTAGCAAACCTCATTTTCAGCAAACGTCTTACCTTCAAGGAGTCCATTCGCACAATACTTGGAAGGTTATGGGTTGTTTCAACATTTGCCGCGTGATAAATCACAGCAAACGTTGAACAAAACAGAAGAGAAGCCAGGCAATGTCACGATGACGTACGTACGTCTTCTAGCGATTTGTGATCCATTGCTTCCACACTGAGATGATCTATCTTGTGTTTCAACGGGTGTGATAACTTCTAAGATGTTATGAAAGCGGAAACAAGTTATTCGGCCGCAGCTCGTCTCTGTACTCAGGTAAGATACGCCGCGGACATGGAGGATGTCATGTTTTATGACGTCTTGCCGTGACGTTTATGGGTCACGTGTATGGGCAACTAACCACAATGCCATGCGCGGGTCACAGCACGCTCGCTTGCATTGGGAGAGGCGCTTAGGGCATCTCCTTAGTTTCATACCTCCATGGTGGTTACATACAGACGGCACACTAATCCAATGGACCTTTTTCACATCGGCGTCTGCGCATGCGCGACTGGCGGCGCGCGGGCGCCATAACTTTTGGGGGCTCCAGTTTCTCTCCGGCTCCCACGGAGAAGGAGTGCTTTTCACGTACGCGGCTTCTTCTCGAGCAGAAATGCCTCATCGATGTGCTGCTGTAGGCTGTACGAACTCTAGCAAGAAAGCACCGAAGAAACGTTTCTTCAGATTCCCTGCGGGCAATCTTCACGCAGCAAAAAGGAAGAAATGGGTGCAAGCGATGCGACGTGTAAACGAAGACGGATCTCCATGGGAGCCGACAGCCAACTCACGCGTATGCAGCGACCACTTCGTCACAGGTAAATGCCGTTATTGCGTACGTTTAATAATTGAAACGTGTGTAGCAAGGTGTAGCTTACATACCACACCATCATCGAGGTTGGGAATCAGCGACCGAACTCAGCTCGCTGTGCCAACATCGGCCATTAATCTCATGACACCGGGGAGACGCTTGTCGCGGTCGCATGTTTACAGTGCGCTTGGATATTTAAATGATGACAGTGTACTGTAGAAAGCCTGCTCAAGTGTGTATTATGTTCCAGGGGCGCCGTCGCGCGTTATTCACCATCCGGATTATGTGCCGTCGGTCTTTAAACACAAGTGTTCGACCAGCACTGGAGCACTGGAACGCTTTGAAAGATTAAGAAAGAGGCAAGGTACGTTATCGACATTATGCACACAGTGCTTTTCCCCGTGGTATATCTCTCCTTATAGTAAACATATGCCCCCCCCCCCCCGTGGTATATCTGCAACGCATTCCATTACTCTGCACTCTTGCCTTCAACTAGAACATTGCATGTTTGTGAAATGATACTGGCATACAGAACACACTGCAGTGAGGTACATCCACATGTACTTATTCAGGACTTTAAACTGAGTTGTACGTAGAGAGGTTGTGACACTGTTTCATGCTTTCCCAAATTTTTTTCTGGGTATGCCACTGCATGTTGCCACTCCATTTTTCCACCAGACATCTGCATAAATGTACTGCTCTGTACTATAACATGTACTATATACATACATATAAATGTACTATAACATCAAACTGACTGCCCTGCACCTTCCGATCTAGGTCATGCCAAGGCTCAGCGGACAAGCCATGTTTCAAGCACCAAAGCACCTGGCGTACAACACTCGCAGCATGCTGATGCAGTGACTGTGGGCAGGGAAGAGGTGCCGGCAAGACCAGAAAGTGAAGTGGCCTCCTCCAGCAGCTTGCCCAGAGATGACGGAGCTCAGGATGCTACCATCTTGGATAACGGCTGCCAGACCAATAATCACCTGCTAGAACGAATACAGCAGCTTGAGGGTTTCCTAAAGGATGAAAGGCAGAAGAGCTCTGACCTGGAGTCAAACCTCACAAGAAGCACGGCGAATGCGGAGTACTGGAAGATGCGCTTCCGTGAATTGAAATCTGCAAGGCTGTGCCTGGAGAATATGAAATGTACTGAAGACATGCTGTATTACACAGGCATCCCCTCTCAAGCGGTTTTCAAGCACATTCTGGGCTTAGTGTTGAAACAAAGTCCACGGCTTTTAAGAAGTGAGGAGAGAGGGGCACACAGTGTCGAGGACCAGATGTTCATGGTTCTGGTGCGCTTGCGCACAGGAATGCAGATGAAGGAGATCTCACGGAACTTTTCGATTTCCATGGCCACCTTTAGCCGTATCTTCTCGAAGTGGGTCCTGGCACTGAGAAAGGCACTTGTTGCAGTGACTAGGTTCCCAAGCCTTGCTGAAGTCCAACAACATCTCCCGCCTCATTTCAGGAAGTATCCAAACACTCGTATTATCATTGATGGTACAGAAGTTCGTATCCAGAAGCCTTCCGGCCTTAATGCCCAAAAACAGACATTTTCGAACTACAAGTACACAAATACAATGAAGTGTCTTGTAGGAGCAACCCCAGATTGTTACGTAAGCTTTGTCTCCGCACTATGCACAGTGAATCTCTTTCAATAGACGTCAGTGGTACAATCTTCTCAAAGTGTTCTCTAAATATGGAGGAGCACCTCTCTGAATGCAGATCTTCAGTGTCGGGAATGATGCTTGTGTTACATGGTGGAGTAGACCGGCTTTTGCTATATCTGTTATATACAAGGTGCGGGTCATCTCGGGCAATGTTCTTGGAAAACTCTTCAATGTCCGAGTGTGTCAGTGACGGGATGGTGGCTGGCAGCTGGCGCTTTGGTTTTGCTGGTACCACCTTGTTGACGACGTGCTTTTTAAATGTGATGTCCTGCAGTGGCTGCATTGGTAGATTGTTCTGTCCTGGAAATCAGAAAATGCATTTGTAATATTTGTAAGAGAAAGGGCACAGTCACGTTTGAAACTTCTGTGTTCAGAATGAGTCTGTGTATGTACTGAAGCGAAAGGATAGTATACACACAGGCAGGCCAGTGGAGGAAACCCATTATGGGAAAATCCTGACTCTGGGCATCACCGTATAAACACATGTTGCGTGTACGGTGCTGTGCAGACTCGGGCTTTTCCCACCATGGAATACACTATACCGTTCCTCATAGGGTTGTAAAACTGGCTACAATATCAAGATAAGGTGATGAATGCCCTGATAGAGCTTGACATGAAACTTGTTGACGTGAATCAATAAAGATGTTTTTCTCAGTGGCTTGCTGTGCTTTTACCTTGTGTCGGTGCTATCCATCTGCATGGCATATCGGTGCACGACGGAGATTGGATACTCCGGACTGCAAAAAGGAGGCCGGCTACATGCTGACATCTTTGGCTCAACCTATAACAGAAAATGTTCGCATGTTAGCAGGTTTCCTTTGGTGGAAATAGCTTTACTGTCATTTGCTTATTTTTACAGCAGCGCAGTATCGTTAAAGCAGAATATACTCAAGCGGAAGGGAGGAAAAACATTTATACTAACCCAGCAACACAGTCGCAGTGCGCCTGTACAACAGCAGCTGAGACATCCACCTTGACAACCACGACTTGTTTGTAGTGCCCGGACCTCATGGAGCAAAGGCATATGCTCCTAAGCACTAGCAGGTCGGTCCCCCGAAGCACGGAGCATTCAATCCGCCGGATGTACTTCTCCTCCTTGAATATCCATCCCTTGTTGAGCTGCCGATTAGACGCGACGAAGTGGGCATCGATGGTGTCTTCGCAAACCGTCGGCACGCAGGTTAAATCGCTGGTCCACTCATTACCCGTACCCAGAAATTCCTTCAGCTCATCCACCGAAAACATTTACGCGAAGCTACAAAAAAGCAAAGGAACAGCAGCAAACAAAATTTGCAGCCCGAGACTGTCAAAATAAGGGCGATGCTGGCCGATAGCAGTATTGGGGAAAGCGATCCGGCGTTACGCACGCAGAAGCGGATCGGCGGAGAGCCCCCAATCGTGTTTTGGACATTCACCGCTAGTGGCGCTCTTTCGAAGTGAAAAAGGTCCATTGCCCACACTCTGTATGGCCAACGCTTCTCTCAAAAGACGTTTTGTCTGGTTCCCACGCCAGCACCGCCGTCTGGACCATAGGGGTTGACAATTATTTCACATTCTTAGATGATCCAACAAATTTGAATCTGGGCTGTTTTTATGCTGGCCCAACCTTTGGTTAACGCATTGAGATGTTTGACCTATGTGTACAAAGCCACAAGCTAACGGGATTCTATGTACAACATTTTTTGCACAAGGACCAAATTTGATGGTTCTGTATTCAACATTACAGGCAGGCTCTGGTTTTGAAAAAGGCGTTAAACGATCTAACCTGAAGTTGTTCCTAAAGAGGAGACGGACCCCCATCTCATTCGACATAGCCTTCAAATTATGTCAAATCTTGTGGTAGTACGGAACTACTGCCATTTTCTTGTTTTTCTCATTTTCTTCCATGAAGCGTTTCGGGCGAGCTTGAAACTGAGCAAGTAGATTGTGCTGTATTAGCTTAAACTCGTATCCTGCTCTTTATAATTTGGCAGTCTGTAGCTTGAGAGCACTGAACACAAAATGCGAGCAAGATTTGGTCAATGCACTGGTTATCAACGAATTTATCAAACTATTTTTCACCAACTTAGAATGGCAACTCCTTCTTGGCAGAAGGGGTTTTTTACTTGATGCATCATATTCCCAGCATAACCCACCTTTGAAGTGTAAGGTCAAATCTAAAAACTTCAACTTCCCGTCGGTAGGATGCTCTTCCGTAAAAGTTAATTCGGGGGCCGATTCACGAACCACACGTTGCAGTGGCTACCAAGCAGGAGCGGGAACGAGACACAAATATCAGATCATCAACGTATCTAGCCACCAAAACAGTGTCAGGCAAACACGAATTTACAAAAGCACTTAAATGAGGGTCGAGGCAACCTAAATAGATTTCAGATAAGAACGGTGCAACAGACGAACCTATGAAAACACCATCCTTTTGGGTGTATAAAACGCCATCTATGCAAGTTACATTAGAATCAAGTCAAGAATTAGAAATCTGGTCTTGCTTCAAACTGACAAATCTGGCCGTTTTGGTGTTCTGCCGAGAGAAGAGTTCTTAAAAAAGCGGTCGGACGCGATTGACAAGCTGTTGGTGTCTTTCATTGGGAACCTTCGATCTTTGAAAAGGGATGTTTTGAATATTTTGAATGAAAACGAATTGTCAGCCTTGGTAAAGAGTATCAAAGGAACTGCTTCTTGCACTTTCTCTTCAGAATTTTTATTGAAGGATCATAAACCCAATCTACCCCTTAGAATTGTACTCAATGAAAATAGCACATGGCAGAAGTTGGTTTCAACCTTCATCCAGAAATCATTGTCAGTTTTAGATGTACCCAACTCCTTATCTCTGAGGAACTCTCAAGATTTTGTCAAAATGCTTTTGCCGTTTCATGGTTCCGAAATGTTTGCGATGTCATTGGATGTCAAATATCTGTACTATTCTCTTAGGAAACCTTTGCTGTTGAAACGGGTTTCGGATCTTTTGAACTCAAATCTGGTACGTTTCCAGTCTCACGCTGGCATTGCAATAAGTGATTTTTTGGAATTGCTGAATTTCTATATGGATTCTAATGTAACTTGCATAGATGGCGTTTTATGCACCCAAAAGGATGGTGTTTTCATAGGTTCGTCTGTTACACCGTTCTTATCTGAAATCTGTTTAGGTTGCCTCGACTCTCATTTAAGTGCTTTTGTAAATTCGTGTTTGCCTGACACTGTTTTGGTGGCTAGATACGTTGATGATCTGATATTTGTGTCTCGTTCCCACTCCTGCTTGGTAGAACTGCAACGTGTGGCTCGTGAATCGGCCCCCGAATTAACTTTTACGGAAGAGCATCCTACCGACGGGAAGTTGAAGTTTTTAGATTTGACCTTACACTTCAAAAAACCCCTTCTGCCAAGAAGGGGTTGCCATTCTAAGTTGGTGAAAAATAGCTTGATAAATTCGTTGATAACCAGTGCATTGACCAAATCTTGCTCGCATTTTGTGTTCAGTGATACAGACCGGCAAATTACAAAGAGCAGGATACCAGTTTAAGCTAATACAGCACAATCTACTTGCTCAGTTTCAAGCTCGCCCGAAACGCTTAATGGAAGAAAATGAGAAAAACAAGAAAATGGCAGTAGTTCCGTACTACCACAAGATTTCGCATAATTTGAAGGCTATGTCGAATGAGATGGGGGTCCGTCTCCTCTTTAGGAACAACTTCAGGTTAGATCGTTTAACGCCTTTTTCAAAACCAGAGTCTGCCTGTAATGTTGAACACAGAACCATCAAGTTTGGTCCTTGTGCAAAAAATGTTGTACATAGAATCCCGTTAGCTTGTGGCTTTGTATACATACGTCAAACATCTCAATGCGTTAACCAAAGGTTGGGCCAGCATAAAAACAGCCCAGATTCAAATTTGTTGGATCATCTAAGAATGTGTAATAATTGTCAACCCCTATGGTCCCAGACGGCGGTGCTGGCGTGGGAACCAGATAGGCGAAAACGTCTTTTGAGAGAAGCGTTGGCCATACAGAGTGTGGGCAATTGTATTAGTGTGCCGTCTGTATGTATCCACCCGGCCTTCAAGCGCCTCCTTTGACCTCCTTCAACTCATTTTGTCCTTAATTCCCTATTCCCCTCTCTCTGCCTTCCCTCACACCGTCTACATGTTCATGAAGTTCGTTGTTATCAATTAAACGTCTTGCTGGTTTTGGCAACTGAGCAGGCGCGAGCCCACGGTGCGGCCGAGAGCGCTGTGGGAGCGGAGCGAAAGCGTATGGGAGAATTCGCAGAGGAATTAAGGGCGGTGTTGACCGCGATGGCCTGTCTAGATGCTATGGTGCCCGCTTGGTTCCGTAATGTGGACACTTTGTTTGACTCCCTTGAAATTACTCAGAGGATTCAGGGTGCGCTTATCCTACCTTTTCTAATTGAACAGATGCGGTCTTTTGTGGCTTCGAAACCACCAGTGATTTGAACATGAGAGAACTGATGTTCTGAGGCTGGAACAACGTAGAAGGGACAATCACATACAAGGCCTCAAGTTGCCTAAGAAATTAACGATGAAAGATGAAAGCCACTGAGAAGGTTAGCCAGCTGTAGGACTCGAACCCTAATTTCTTAGGCAACTTGAGGCCTTGTATGTGATTGCCCCTTCTACGTTGTTCCAGCCTCAGAACATCAGTTCTCTCATGTTTAACATTTGCCGCTTGCGTCGATTCCTGTCGTATGAATGTGTGTATGAGTGTGCAAAAATGCAAGAGTGAAAGGAGGATGAGTGAGAGAGAGAGTGACTGGTTTGTCCTTTCAGATGACGCACCCTGGAAGTCGCTGAGAAGGCGTGTTAGCTTAGCTCGGTTGGTAGAGCCCTGGACCGGTAATACAGAAGATGTGGGTTCGAGTCCTACAGCTCGCTAACCTTTTCAGTGACATTAATCATTTTAAAAGAGTTGAGGTTGACGGCTACCACATACAAGCGGCTCTTCGCGACAGCAGTGAAATCTAACGATGAAACGTGGAATCAGTTTAGTTCCAGGGTATAAACTCTTTTCAGTTACTATCTAGAGAGTCGCAAGGTGAAGACTTTGAAGCTGAGTTGTGCTATGTGGGGATCGGTCTTAAGGGAAATCACGGAGAGACATGCCAGCCGGGACGGTTATTATGCGCTATCACGGAGGAGTAAGCGTATGATGTGGGAGCGTTGATTACGCCACAAGACTTTGAGGAACTTAAAAGAATAGCAACGGAGGCTAGGCAGGAAGCCGATAAGGTCCTGGCTGTTGAAAGACAGGTTAACACAAGTGTTGAGGCTCAGGTATTGGTACAGCAAGTTCTGCTAGAGAAGGATTCAGCAGAAGCAGAAGGCACTGATGAATTGGATGCCTGAGTACGAACGACGGAGCTCAGTTTTGCCAGAGAGCAGCGAGATAACTTATCACTTTTAGACGCATGGAGGCAAGGGGAAAATCGAACACACGGGATGGTTATCGAACATGGCTTGTTATTCCACGAAGAAATAGTTAACGGGAAACAGCAGAGACAGTTGGAGTTGCCTCAGTCACACAGAGACGAGGTATTACAGTTGGCGCACGACCGACCCACTGGAGGGCATTTGTCAGGGAAGAAGACTAAGACGAGGATAAAGAGTTCTTTCTATTGGCCCACATTGGTTACCGATGTTAAAAAGTATTGCCACAGTTGTCGTCAGTGTCAAACGTTCGCGCGATCTCGTACCACGGATCGTGTTCCTATTACCCCTCTGATTCGACCAGAGTTCCCGTTTCAGACTGTATACTTGGACTGTATAGGCCCTTTTGACCCTTCGTCAGTGAGCGGACACCGCTACGCGCTATGTCTTGTAGATTTCTGCACACGATGGGCGGAAGTGATGCCTTTGAAAGCTCTAACAGCCAAAGCAACCTGCCAAGCTTTGCTTGAAATTTTCAGTAGATTCGGTACACAAGACCTCATATGCTGTGACCAGGGAACAAATTTTACGTCGCAACTCACACAGGAGTTCCATACGCGACTGGGAGTTTGTATGCGTTTCTCCACACCAGATCATCCCCAGAGCAACGGGATCGTGGAACGTTTTAACGGGTCTTTCAAAAACATGTTGCGACACGTTATGGCAGAAAACGCTAGAGAGTGGGATCGATATGTTCCTTGTATTTTGTGGGCTTATCGGGATATACCTCACGAAATAACAGGGTTTACACCTTTTGAGTTGATGTACGGTCGTACTTCGCAAGGGCCTCTGCATATTTTGCGTAAGACCTGGTCGGGAGAGTGGACTCTACCAGTAGAATTAAACAAGTCTACCCAACAGTATTTGCAGGATATCCGACAACGTATGGCTCAGCTCAGTGTCATGGTCGCGGAACGGTCTGAACGAATGCAACAGGGGTATATTGACTGTTATAATTTGAGGGCGAGAGCAAAAAATTTCAGTGTCGGAGAGGATGTTCTGGTACTAAATTCGCATAGGTCTGGTAAGATGCAGGTACGTTGGCAAGGATGAGCAAAGGTGCTGGAACGCAGACGGAATGACAGCTATGTGGTACGCTATGAGGATGGCAAACAGCAATGGGTGCATGCCAATCGCCTCTGTCATTATGTCGCTCGTGTACACCAGGTCAGTGTAGTGTTTGACACATAAAGATTTTGGACGATTACTTAGTGTCCCGACAAAAGACTTTGTGGAGACGCAGACCACTTCAGTTGGTAAGGTTTCAAATACACAGCTGGACCTGCGGCAAGAGGATGACTTGCAAAGGCTTCTGGGCGAAGCTAAACAATGTTTTTCGGAGACACCGGGTAGGTGTACAGTCGGTGTGCATAAAATAACGTTACTGCCCAACGCAGAATTGAATTTCAAACAGCCCTATAAGGCACCCATGGCTATGGGAGCAGAGGTCGAACGACAGATTCAGCAATTAATACAGTGGGACTTTGTTTACCCGATTGAAGGAATGTTCGCACATCCAATTGTATGTGTGCCGAAAAAAGATGGTTCTGTACGTATGTGTGTGGACTTTCGCCAGTTGAACGCGGCAACGCAGCCGGATCGTTACCCGATGCAAACAGTAACTGAACTTTTGTTCGAAGTAGCAAAGGCAAATTTCATTACGGTGTTGGACATACCCGAGGTTACTTGCAGGTTCCGGTTGATCTGGAATCTCAGAAATTCACTGCGTTCGCAGCCCCTAGCGGCCTGTACGCGTGGAAAGTAATGCCGTTTTGGTTACGCAATGCAGCCGCCACATTTCAGCGCGTCATGAACGCAGTTCTGCGAGAACACAAAGGGTATGACACGGCATACATAGATGATGTAGCCATCTACTCGATGGCGTGGAACGATCATTTAAGTCACTAAAGGTTCTCAAAACGATTCGGCAGGTGGGCTTGAAGGTAAATTTTAAGAAATGTGAGTTTGCGCACAATAAGGTAAAATACCTAGGGCACATCGTTGGATCGGGCAGTCATGCACCGGACCCGACGAGAATTCAGACAATGCTTGCTTTAAAGCCACCAAAGACCAAATCAGAGCTACACAGGATGTTAGCCTTGTTTAATGACTACAAGGATTATATTCCACACTTCGCTACTTTAGTTTTCCCGTTTACCGAGCTTACGAAAAATAAGTGCTCGAACAAAATATCATGAGATACTTACCTAGATGGAGCTTTCGAGAAACTGAAATCTGAACGTGCGTCTGTGACCGAATTGTCTGTTCCCCGCCTTGACAGGTCCTTAATCTTAACGACGGATGCCTCTTTGACAGCGGTGGCAGCCTGTGTAGCGCAGGATAACGGTGGTTCAGAACAGCCTGTTGCATTTTTGAGTAAGAAGCTGACGCCGACGCAAGCGAAGTGGTCCACAATCAGTGGCGTAGCCAGACCTCCAATATAGGGGGGGGGGGGGGCTCGAGACGAAAACTCGCCCCCTCCCTACTAATCCTGTGTGCGACAACACACATACTTGTTCACACTGCAAAGTGCGGATGAAAAAAAAGGTGATTTGGACGTTCACAATACGATTACATGTATAGGCTGTCATGTCCAATGAGGTGGTCTCACGAGATTGAAAAGCTCATACTTTGAAAGCTCATACATGAAAAGCTCATACTTTCAAAACCATTCAAGAGTGCCGCTTAGATAGATGCCATGAACTGCAAGAACTTTCGCGATCGTCACACTGATCCCCCCATATGTTCTCCTTAGATTTGCACGATTTGTATGGGTCGGTCCGTTGCAGGTAGGGGGGGGGGCTCGAGCCCCCCCTAGCCCCCTGTGGCTACGCCACTGTCCACAATTGAGCGGGAAGCTTATGCAATCATTTGGGCACTCGGGCAGCTAGACACGTGGATTTTCGGAACATGAGTTAAGGTCCGGACGGATCACAACCCTTTGACATATTTAACTCCGCTCCCTCCAGTGCGCGTTTGGCACGCTGGGCTCTAGCTCTGCAGCAGTACGACATCGAATTAGAATTGACTTGACTGACACGATTGAGTTGACAGTGCGGGGTAATACGGGTGTTTTCTGTCTGGTATGGGTGTTGTTTTGGGGGAAGTGTGCTGTGTATAAATGCTGGTCATCCGTGGAATGTATCAGGCAGGCTCTTTAGCACACAGGTTCAACTTGGTGGCAAGTGACTGCTGTGCAGTGCAAGTCCTGGACTCCCTCTCGTCCAAAGGCCAACTACCACAAAGTGGATCTCGACGTGGCCGACACCTGCAACTTGCAAGTGGGGAGGAGTTAGGAGCGAAGAAGCTGAAGTGCTACGACGATGAAGCGGTGAGGTTACCGAGCCAATAAAAGAGCCCGCGAGCCGCAAAGATGACAGTCTGGTGCGTGGCACCAAGGAGCAGGGAGCTCGAGATTGGAATCCTGGAGCCAATAAACTCTTGATCACCACTAAACTGGACTGGTATTCTTGACTCCGGGAATCCCGGGACGGAGGACATAATCAGGCGATGATAATGCATAGATACGTATACTAGCATTGCGACACTGCTACATGCATTTTACGCACGAGAGATGTCAATAACTACTCATTTTCTAATTTAAGCAAGCAATTAACAAAATTGTAGTTTAAGTACTACAGCTTTTTCCGGCGTTATTAATCCTCTTGTCATACATTTCAATCCTTATACCATGACATTTAATCCATTTGCAATCGGAATTAATCTTCCTTTCATTATTTTTAATCCTCATTTCACATAATTTAATTCGTTTCTCATGCAATTTAATCCAAGTGACTATGTGTGGGCTACATGACTTTTTTGTGTGTGTATTTTGGGACAATTCCCATTTGTACGCATATTGCCCATGCTTTTCACTAATATTGTGGGTTTCTGCACCATAACGGGATACTGTGGGACTGTCAATCTGGATTACGGTGTTGTGGGACTATTCCCATGTCTACGAGTATTACCCATGGTTTTCATTAAAAACGTGGGTTTCTGAACTGTAATGGGATACTGTGGGACTGCCAATCTGGACTGTGATATTGTGCGACTATTTCCATGTCTACAGATATTACATATGCTTTTATTAAAAACATGGATTTCTGCATTGTGATGGGATACTGTGGGACTGTGTATATGGATCACGATATTGTGGGACTATTCTCATGTGTACGGAGATTGCCCATGCTTTTCATTAGATATGCGAGTTTCTGCACTGTAATGGGATACTGTGGAACTGCGGATCTTCATTACGATATCCTGGGACAATGTATGTCTATGGGCATTCCCCGTGGTTTTCATTAAAAACACGGGTTTTTGTAAGAATGGGATACTGCGGGACTGTCAATCTTGATTAGGGGATTTTGAGAGTATTAATAATGCGTGTTTCTGTACCGTAATGGGATACAGTGGGACTGTCAACCTTGCTTACGATATTGTGGCGCTATTCCCATGTGTGCGGGTATTACCTATGCTTTTCATTAAATATGCGGGTTTCTGCACCTTAATGGGACACTGTGGGACCGTCGATCTTGATTACGATATCCTGGGACTATATGCATGTCTACGGGTATTCCACTTCCTTTCCGTTAAACAACTGGTTATTTGCGCTGTAATGGCATACTGCGGGTCTGTCAGTCTGGATTACGATATTGTGCGACTATTTCCGTGTCATTAGTTATTACCCATGCCTTTCATTCAAAATGCACGTTTCTGCAGTATAACGGGATACTGTGGGATTTTCTGTCTGGTTTAGGATATTGTGGGACTATTACCCTTGCGTTTCATTAAATATGTGCGTTTCTGCGCTGTAATGGGATACTGTGGGACTGGCAATCTTGATTACGATATCCTGGGACTATAAACATACCTATGGGTATTTTCTGTGCTTTACATTAAAGGAACTGTAAAGTGAAATTGACCCCCCTGTTTCTGTGTGCGACCTGGT
This sequence comes from Ornithodoros turicata, assembly GCF_037126465.1. NCBI lineage: Eukaryota > Metazoa > Arthropoda > Arachnida > Ixodida > Argasidae > Ornithodoros > Ornithodoros turicata. The sequence continues at coordinate 35,856,484 of NC_088203.1, forward strand.
AGTGTTTGCCTCTGTGATGCCTCACATAGAGCCTAAGCACTCAAAGCGGGTTAATTATAGTAGTATATAGTCAGCTCAACTAGCCCACAACTCACACAGTGGCCTGGACGCCACTAATGAGCAAATAGAGCAATTTGGGACCCCCCACAGTAATTAGGATAATTCAGGGAGTCATTACACTAATTGGGGAGCATCTAGGACATGTCCAGACCACTGTGTGAGTTGTGGGCTAGTTGAGCTGATTAAAAAAATAGGTAGAAAAAAGATACAAATAGAGTGGAGAGAAGGAGTTTAGTTGAAGGCAGATGTCACCATCTTGAAGAAAGCGGAACGGAACGGCCGCTGACCATCGCCAGGCGACGGAGCACAGAGGCAGGTTGCAAAGCATCGCAGCTATGACCACAAGTTCCGGACATCCTGTGACGTCATCATGACATGTCTGGACAGGTTAGGACAGGTCTGGACATGGGAGGAGAAAAACACTCGTAGTACAGAGGCTGGGAAAGCAAGAGTAAATATGGTAACCATCAATAGCTAACAACAAAAATAATTAGTTACACAACAAATGAGCCCACCACAACAGGAGCGCAGAACGATGCGACTGCTCCATCCGGCAGCCAGGCAGAGAACTGACTCGTAATAGTTTTTTCTCCTATATAAAGCCCCGCAGCTGCACCCCCTAGCGGTTACTTTGTCAACTAATCTCACGACAAAATTATTAAGAATCACGCCAGCGCTACCAGCGTTCCCAAGGCAGAAGAAGATAGAAAATGGCGGGAATGCCCGGACAACAGCAACCAGCGCCCGACGTGCACGGGCATGAAACTCGCAAACAAAGCGGGGACTAAGTTGGCGAAAGAATCAGTTACACAACAAATCAACCCACCACAACAGGAGCACAGACCGATGCGACTGCTCCATCCGAGAGGCAGGCAGAAACTGAGCGGGCGGGGGGACTGCGGAGCAACCAAGCGCATGTCTGCTCTCCGCGACAGCCAGCGAGCAACTGACTGGGGCGCCGCGCCGCGGCAGCTACGCATGCGCGCGCGCTCTTAGCGCCCTCTGTGGCGACCACCTGTGAGAGGCTAAGAGAGAAGAGCATTCCTGCGCCCTCCTCTTGCGTTGCTCATTGGTCGTGATGTCATCCCATTGTCCGAAGGCTACACCAATCTTTTTTTTTTCAGACGGTCGACACAACTGGACAAGGTCAATCTGCAATGAAGCCATGGCATGACGTCATCATGCACCTGCGTGGCTCAAGGACGCGTACGCTCTAGACAGGGGACCTATTATTTATTGAATCACTATCCCAAGATTATTTTCTTTATTCTTCTATAACGATTGTGTAGGAAACTATTACGAATTCCAAAGTCTTACTAAATGAGACTTGCAAAAGCAGAAAATATCCTAACACGTAACTCCATCAATGGCTAATAAGAGGACTAGGCACTCAACAAATCAACACAGAGCACGCGTAACAAGGAGTGCAGAACGATGCGTCTACTCCATCCGACAGCCAGGCACGGAACTGAATCTTAAAGCTTTTTCTCTTCTATAAAGTCATGCATGTGTCCCTCTTGCGGTTGATTTCTGAACTAATTTATTCGTAAAATTATTAAGAATTGCGGTATTACGTCATCACGCACCTGCGTGGCTCAAGGACGCGTACGCTCTAGACAGGGGACCTACTTTATTATATCACTATCCCAAGATTATTTACTTTATTCTTCTATAACGATTGCATAGGAAACTATTGCAGAAGAGCACCATGCATGAAAACTAATCGTAGGAATTTCAAAGTCTTACTAAATGAGACTTGCAAAAGAACAAAATATCCTAACACGTAACTCCATCAATGGCTAATACGAGGACTAAGCACTCAACAAATCAACACAGAGTACGAGTAACAAGGAGTGCAACGATGCGTCTACTCCATCCGACAGCCAGGCACGGAGCTGAATCTGAATGCTTTTTCTCCTCTATAAAGTCATGCATCTGTCCCTCTTGCGGTTGATTTCTGAACTAATTTAATCATAAAATTATTAAGAATAGCGCTATTCCCATTCAGGGCAGCACTATCGACATCGTCAAGGCAAGAATGTTCCTTGTCAAACAAGAAACAATGCAAAGCTTCAACAAAGGAAAGCATGCATGTCGGGGCATGTGAGGACACGTCAGGACAAATCGCACGACTGCGACTTCCCATTCAGGGCAGCACTATCGACATCGTCAAGAATGTTTCTTTTCAAAAAGGAAAAACTACATGTAGAAGGAAAGCATGTCAGAACAGGCCCAGGCATGTCACCGCATGTTTGTCAGACAACAAGGTGAAAAAAGCGAAAAGAAACACTTGAACGAAGAAGAAAACCAGTATCAAACTATTCCTAAGCACACGCACTCCTCTTATTCAAAAACAGTGCTCATCATAAATCCGTCCAGGGCAATACACACCATTTTTCTATTGCTACACTTTTTTCCAGTAACGGTCAATGCATTGCTACAGTCTGCATGACGTCATCACATCCTGTCTGAAGAAGACAGCGGCAAAGACTCCTATTAATTATTGAATGGCAAGAGTATTTCCTTTGTCCGATTATTAATGACGTTCACTTTTACAATAACATTCAACAAAAAACAAAGCACCATGCATATTAGCGATTTTCACCCCCAAAGGCTCATCATGGTCATTAGAATCACATCACCAGTAAACGACCACTGCTCTTTTAAAATAATAAGTGAGACCACTCAAGATCATCACCAGGCTTATGTAATACATGACCCTTTCTATGCTCATACATTCGTTGTCTGAGGCTACACCTGCGAGCAAATATGCGCGAAAGCCTGGGGGCAAAGTTCTATTCGCGCTCGACGGAGGACTAGACAGAACGCATTTACGAGAACATGATGGCATTCCTACACTATATTAATGATTATTGCATTGCAGTTTAGAAAAGCTTCTCCAAAACTATAATTTTAGGAGCCTATTAAAATTCTACTTTCTATGGAAACTATAATTGCCCTATTACCTGGATCGCCATTAATGAAGCGCTCCATTTTTTTCTCTCTTCCAATTTCAGCCTTGTCAGCAGTGAAGCAGACTCACATCCAAAATAATTAATTTACACTGAGGGTGCCGTGCTTCAGGAATTCCTATCCTGCGCTCAGATGCAAGCGTTTCTGCACGAATACCTATAACAGCGTACTTCTTCAACATACCGAGGTCCTAACAACATGTAACAAACAAGCAGAGAAACCCACTTCTCAGCTGTACCATGTGACTTTCTTCTGCGCAAAAGCAGTGATTTGAGGAAAGAGCAGCAAAAATTACGCGCACTTGTGCTTGACTTCAAAAAACTGAAGCATATGCTGATAAACTAAGAAAAAGACACCCATTTCTGGTATCAGATAATTCTTGCATAATGCTACATGCACAGCCCGCATTGTCGCAAAGAAAGCACAGGACAAGGGCACAAAAATTCCTTTAAGCGAGCAGGGAAAAGGCTTAAGACCTCAGGAATAATCGCAGAGTCACGACACATCGCTACGCGGCTAACCCTAGATAACAACAAGATAATAGCGGAGGGTAAAATTGCAACACTGCTAAACAAGCCCCAACATGCCATGATGACGTCACAAAACAGGAAAAAAGCACGCACACACAGTCATCAGCTCAGGAATGCACAAGGAGAGGTGCTATATTGTAATTTCTCCTCCACGCTCACATACCAGCATTTCTGCGCAAATACTTATAACTGCATACAGCTTACTCCATCAACATATCAAGTAAAGTGAATACTAACACTCAACAACATATAACAAAAAACAAACGAATTCCATTCTCATGAACTCTCCTCTGCCGAGCGGCTTTCTCCTGCTCTACCTGGATGCTGACTTTTCCCCCTCACCTACATTCTGAGTAAAAGCAGAGAAAGAAAAAAAGAACCGCGAAAAATTACACTGCGTTTGTTCCCCACTAGCTGTAACAGCAAGAAACCGTAGCGCACGCTAATAAACTGAGAAAAAGACACCCATTTCTGCCACCTGATCATTCTTGAATAATGCCACATACAGAGTCGCATTGCCCTTGCGTAAAGAAAGCACAGGACAGGGATACACAAATTTCCTTAAGTGAGCAGGGAAAAGGCTTAAGTCGAACCACTCATGAATAATCGGAGGATCACCGCTTATCGCTATACGCGGCTAGCACAACATGACAGCAACAAGGTATTAGCGAAGGGTAAAATTTGCAAGACACTACTGAACAAGTCCAGACATGCGACATCGCATACAAAATACTGCTCATCGGGGAAAAGGCCTAAGCCTGCGACAGAAAATCATATAGAGCATACATAACTTCATTTTTCTATTTCGCGTAAACTAAATGCGGTTTGCTCGGAAAACGACGTACTGCTTGCGACATACTTGTTTGATATCTCCAGCCCCCGTAAAAGCGGGTTACCGAACCAAGTTGATGTGCTACCGTCGCCTTCGCCTCACTTCCGTTCCCCTGGTGGCGGCGGTGCTGCGCAACGCCACCAGACGGGAGAGATGGCGATCCGATAACCGCGCGTCGTCTGCTGCCTCCAAATGCGTCAACGGGGCAGCGCTTTCCTCGGAATGTTGAGCGCAATGGGAATTGTAACCTGTTTCCTTCTGTTCCTGTTTACTGTTTTTGAAACATAAGTACACCGGGATTAGGCCACATTTGAGCAGTTCCTGCGGTCGTCAGGACTTTTTGTGAAAGGTGTCACAGTAATGCAAGGGACCACGGCTGCTCCGTGAAACTGGCACAAGCGAGGGACTACCTCATTTTATTTACTGGTGTTATGTGAAGCAAGCAAGCCTCGCTTGCTGGCTAGGATTAAAAAAGAAACAATAAATTTATACAAAATGAGGCAAAGAAACGCTGTGGGACACGGGACCTCAGTAACGCGTTGGTGCCCCTCCACTCTCAATCACTGCGCTCATTCGCCTGGGCAGGGAAGCGTAGAGGGCGGAAGAACACCTTAGGAACAATCGAGAAAGTGTTGATAATCTTATCAACACTTTCTCGATTGTTCCCGATGTGTTATCCCTGAGGTGTTCTGACCATTCATTGGTCCACGCATCCACACTCCGCATTCCGAAGAAAGCGCTGCCCCGTCGATGCATTTGGAGCTAGCAGACGATGCGCGGTTATCGGATCGCCATCTCTCCCGTCTGGTGGCGCTGCGCAGCCCCGCCGCCACCAGGGGAACGGAAGTGAGGCGAAGGCGACGGTAGCACAGCAACTTGGTTCGGTAACCCGCTTTTACGGGGGCTGGAGATATCAAACAAGTATGTCGCAAGCAGTACAAAGTTTCTTTGGGAGCAGAGAAATATAGGAATTCCTACTCCGTGCTCAGATACCACCATTTCTGCTCAAAAACCCATGACTGCAAAATTAAGCACTGCTTACTTCATCAAGATATTGAACACCCAACAAAATCAAACAAACAAGCAACCCCACTTCCACTGATAGAACACTATTCAGGTTTTACCAGGAGGCTTTCTTCTGTGTGAAAATAGAGAAAATAAAAAAAGAGCAGCGAAAATTACACGCACTTTTGCTCGCATAGCTATAAGAGAAAAAAATAAAATAACGAGGCACACGCTAATAAACTGTGACAAAGACACCCATTTCTGCTATCAGAAAATTATTGCATAATGCTAAATACTCAATTGCATTGTCCCTGCGTGAAGAAAGCACAGGAAAGGGACACACAATTTATCTTAAGCGAGCAGGGAAAGTCACTTCTATTCGGACAGCTTAATACCATAACGTCTGAATCTTTGCAAAGAAAACAAAGCTTGAACAGCGCCACGAACGTGACAGTTACATACTAACAAACAAACAAACAACAGCAGGACCGACGTCGGGCACTCATAAAATACCCTGTCCAAAACAAAGACCTCACCGGGTTCGCGAGGCAATTCCATTAAAAACGCTCGTCCAATCCAACAGGATGCAATGCAAACGCGACTACCCTTATTTTTAAACCACTATTTCACGCAATAGTACATAAATGTATCACTCGTGTCACACGAAAAGGCAAACACTTACCGTGTATTCACACGAGCGTGTTTTCTGACGGCGCAGCGACTGAAGGAGCGAGAGGGGTAAATGATAAGGCGCTGAGGCTACGCCCTTTTGGAATGCCTACACAGATAGTGTTCCAATGTGGTGTCAGCTCAGATGTTGGGGAAGCCGGGGATAACGTTCGCGCTGGGGTTGAACGTTGCAGCATTAATTTTATGTGCACGGCGCTTGGTACATAATGGACGAAAGAAAGCGAAAATTGGTGGCTCTTGCTTTTCTCATTGCCGATAGTGAATGCTGCCACGAAAAGAAGCGGTTAAAGAAGCTATGGACAAATGAATGGGTGCTGAGGAAAGAGTACGGTCTGCCTTCTACGGGAGCTACGACACGAGGACCCATTTGCCTACCGCAAGGTTTCGAGAATCGATGCAGCCACTTTTAAATACGCTCTGATCCGCATAGCAAAGCGCAGAAGGACAGTATAGAGGCCAATATGCGGGACAGTATACTAGCCAGTGATCGTCTTTCCGTAACCCGTCTGCAACAGGTTCATTCGAATTATGTGCGCTTAAACATGCCTCTAAATGCATAAAACGTTCGTAAATAAAAGTGAGCGGAAAAGAGTGTAGGAGAGAGTACTGTGAAAGCTGTGCGTCGTCGTTTTTTTACCGTGACTCCGCAGCAGTCTGACGGTGTTGAGTATGGTGTAAAGCAGAGACGGCTGTGGCGTAATGGTCGCATCTTTCGAACACAGTAGAAACAGCTTCACCGCATAGCAGGTTCTGCGCCAATCATCGCCGTGAATGATAGAGCTCTCACTTCTGATTGGAGGACAGAGTGGGGCTACACCTTTTTGTGTCAATTGTGTGTGTGTGTGGCGGTTTTCTGCCGCACGTTCCGCTAAAGCAAGGAGCCTTGCAAGGAAGGGTAACGGTAGTGGTAACGGAAACAGAAACGGTATATTACCGAAATTGGTGATGGTAACGATAACGGAAACGCGTACCACGTCCTCCATTACCGGAAACAGAAACAGAAACGGAAACGAAAATTATCGCCCGGTATTGAATTCTGGTAATGGCTATTCTTGTTGTGCGATGGAATTTGAGTTACTTTCCATTTTTCTTTGTGTATTTTGATGACTCCTTTCCCTGTAATGCTCTACATAGTGCACTACAGCATGGAAAGAAGGCACAATAATGGATCTCGAGGGTGCATCCCTCGTTTACATCGCCCCAGTCCCCGTAACTCCGTGACATCAACGTATGACTATACTCCACAATAGCACGAGGATGAGAACCTACGCTTTTTAGTTGCTTATTTGGTACTTTTTTCTTCATTTCACTGTGACCATGGCAGTATTATTTACTACCGAAAGCGTCCGCTTATGAATGCGACATTGGATGAAGGTTACGCACATCTTGAGCTGCTGGACTCCGAGTGACCAAAGACATGTTCCTACATTATTTAGTTTAAGACTTGCAAGATGTGCGCTTCCCAACAACGCAAAAATTACTTGTGTAGTGTGTACGCGTGACACCGAAGCAGCGCTTGGGCAAAACAGGGTGCTAATAGAGCCGGACGGGCTGTCCTCCCGCAGCTCTGTAACAGCCGTTCCATTGCCGGAAACAGTAACGGAAACGTAACGGAAACGAAATTGAAAGCCCGGTATCAGAAACGGATAACGGAAACGAAAATTTAGCAATAACGAAAATGGAAACGGTAACGAAAATACGTCCGTTATCCTTCCCTGAAGCCTTGTCCTCTTTCTGCAGAAGGGAGGTCTTGCTCAACGGCCCATCTAATACTTTGCTCTCCCCGACGAACTCATGCACCCTCAACGCATCTCTACCCTTCATCCTCTATCCTCCATCCGTCTTGCTTTTTTTTTCGGCTAGCTTGGCTAGCTTTTGTAGCTTCCAATTCCTGCGTTTCTATGGCCCCATTGTTTTAGGCGTTGGACAGGCCATGTTTTTGTGTCTACTACTCATTCCCAGTAGATCGTTCATCGCGTATACTGGTGGCATAGCGAGGCAGAGTTCACACCCACTCAAACAACCCTTATGATCTTTCCAGATTCTTTCTTTTTTTTTTTTTTGTGGGGTACGTTACCGTTCCATACATACATATAAAATTATGGAACAAAACGAAATTCACGAATTGGCACTTTTTGCACATCGCGTTATGTAGGAAGCTCCCCTAGTGAGTAATTATGAAATATGTCATGACAAAGCGAGACGCTATCACGTAAGTGTTGCATTTTCAGCACTATAGCTTTATCCAGGGGCAAAGCACGTTACTCTAAAGCGCTGTGGCAGTTCCCAAACTGTGTGGCCGCGATGAGTGGGAAACACGTAAGAATGGTGAAACCGCGGAAAACTGGTTCCCTTTATTACAACTGATCGTTCTCGTTGATGCTTGTCAGAAGACAATGTATGTACAGAGTAGCCCCTGCTGCCAACTCGTTATTATTAACTAACAGCAACTGATACAACGACTGCGCCGTGAATATGGGGACCCAAAAGGTGTTTTGATATACACATCTACCGTTGCTTCGCCATCCGGGCGTCTCTTTTCCATTTCAAGAGCGATCTTTTCCCAAATGGCATGTTTCCTCGGTACATTTCTGTTTTACTCATCGGTAAGCTTCCACAAGATCGGGTGTTGCTCCACCTGGTGTATTAGATCAAAAATAATAGAGCTTGGAACATTGGCAACAGAGGGTGACTTTTCTTTTTCGCTCCGTCCTCCTCCTGCGCGTCAGTCGTCAGATTCTGTGCCGCGCGAACAAACTATCCGTGTGGTTCCTTCTGACGGACGGAGCTGCTGAGCGCAGTGATGTTGCATAAGGCACTTTGATATCTCCCCAAAAAGACAATAAAAACGTGCGCGCTACATAGATTCTGCTGCGCGATAGGCTCCGCCCGCGACCGAATGGTTGGATGATTGCGTGATCATGCTGATACCTCCTTCTCCTCCTTCAGTCGCTGCGCAGTCAGAAAAGGCGCTCATGTAAATACACGGTTACTTGTTAAGTGGGGTCCCAGCGGGCGAGCACACACACAGACACACATTCACATTTTCACACTTACAAACACAAAGTCTATTCACAGCCACATAAATCCATATTATTCGTCAGGTCAATAATTATCCAACTTATTGGATAATTATTGACCTGAGGAATAATATGGATTTTTTATGGACTTTTTCTTAGTTTATTAGCATATGCTTCAGTTTTTTTAAGTCAAGCACAAGTGCGCGCAGTTTTTGCTGCTCTTTCCTCAAATCACTGCTTTTGCGCAGAAGAAAGTCGCATGGTACAGCTGAGAAGTGGGTTCCTCTGCTTGTTTGTTAGATGTTGTTAGGACCTCGGTATGTTGAAGAAGTACGCTGTTATAGGTATTCGTGCAGAAACGCTTGCATCTGAGCGCAGGATAGGAATTTCTGAAGCACGGCACCCTCAGTGTAAATTAATTATTTTGGATGTGAGTCTGCTTCACTGCATGACAAGGCTGAAATTGGAAGAGAGAAAAAATTGGAGCGCTTTATTAATGGCGATCCAAGTAATAGGGCAATTATAGTTTCCATAGAAAGTAGAATTTTAATAGGCTCCTAAAATTATAGTTTTGTAGAAGCTTTTCTAAACTGCAATGCAAGGTAGAAAATCATTAATATGGTGGGAATGCCATCATGTTCTCGTAAATGCGTTCTGTCTAGTCCTCCGTCGAGCGCGAATAGAACTTTGCCCCCAGGCTTTCGCGCCTTTTTGCTCGCAGGTGTAGCCTCAGACAACAAATGTATGAGCATAGAAAGAGTCATGTATTACATAAGCCTGGTGATGATGTTGAGTGGTCTCCCTTATTATTTTAAAAGAGCAGTGGTAGTTTACTGGTGATGTGATTCTAATGACCATGATGAGCTTTTGGGGGTGAAAATCGCTAATATGCATGGTGCTTTTTTGTTGAATTTTATTGTAAAAGTGAACGTCATTAAGAATCGGACAAAGGAAATACTCTTGCGATTCAATAATTAATAGGAGTCTTTGCCGCTGTCTTCTTCAGACAGGATGTGATGACGTCATGCAGTCTGTAGCAATGCACTGACCGTTACTGGAAAAATGTGTAGCAATAGAAAAATGGTGTGTATTGCCCTGGACGGATTTATGATGAGCACTGTTTTTGAATAAGAGGAGTGCGTGTGCTTAGGAATAGTTTGATACTGGTTTTCTTCTTTGTTCAAGTGTTTCTTTTCGCTTTTTTCCACCTTGTTGTCTGACAAACATGCGGTGACATGCCTGGGCCTGTTCTGAATGCTTTCCTTCTACATGTAGTTTTCCTTTTTGAAAAGAAACATTCTTGACGATGTCGATAGTGCTGCCCTGAATGGGAATAGTGCTATTCTTAATACTTTTGCGATTCATTTAGTTCAGAGAGTAACCGCGAGGGGGCAGGTGTGTGACTTTATTCAGGAGGAACAAAGCATCATTATTCAGTTATTTGCCTGGCTCTCGGATGGGATGGACATGTCTTGCTCAACCATTATTCTATTTTTTCCTGTACAGTAAGATTTTGGGAATGAAATGCTTAATTCCTAGAATCTCCTCTCATGTATGGTGCTCTTCTGCAATTGTTCCCTAGGCAATCATTATAGTAGAAAAAAGGAAAAAATCTTGGGATAATGATTCAATAGATAACAGGTTCCCTGTCTAGAGCGTAGCGTCCTTGAGCCACGCACCTGCATGATGACGTCATACCGCAACACTATTGTTTCAGGTTGACCTTGTCTCGAGGAGCATTAGTGGAAAAAACAGTGCAGCCCTGAGACAATAGGATGACGTCGCGACCAATGAGAACGGCCTGCAGGGGGCGCAAGGATTCACTTCTCTCTTGGACACTGGCGGGTGTGGAGATATTAACTCTGCTCCTAGCAATTGCGTTGGCCGTCAGTGGAAGAGCGTAGGTTCGGTGGGGTTCTGTCTGCCTCTGATGGGGTGCGGATGTGTGGTTCGTCACTGGTGAATGGTGTTCGACGATGCAGGTGGATTTTGTGACGAGCGGATTTACAATGAGGGAATGTAGTGTACGTGTCCGATGATGGTGAGTGTCTTTTCACTCAGTTCAAGTGTTTGTTTTCCTCTGTTGCCCAGCAGTCGTGCGATTTGTCCTGAAGTGTCCTCACATGCCCCGACATGCATGCTTTCCTTTGTTGACGCTTTGCATTTTTTCTTTTTTGACAAGGAACATTCTTGTCTTGACGATGTCGATAGTGCTGCCCTGAATGGGAATAGCGCTATTCTTAATAATTTTACGATTAAATTAGTTCAGAAATAAACCGCAAGAGGGACACATGCATGACTTTATTGGGGAGAAAAAGCATTAAGATTCAGTTCCGTGCCTGGCTGTCGGATGGAGTAGACGCATCGTTCTGCGCTCCTTGTTACCCGTACTCTGTGTTGATTTGTTTGTTAGGATATTTTCTTCTTTTGCAAGTCTCATTTAGTAAGACTGGAATTCGCAATAGTTTCCTACACAATCGTTATAGAAGAATAAAGGAAACAATCTTGGGATAGTGATTCAATAAATAATAGGTCCCCTGTCTAGAGCGTACGCGTCCTTGAGCCACGCAGGTGCATGATGACGTCATGCCATGGCTTCGTTGCAGATTGACCTTGTCGAGTTGTGTCGACCGTGTGAAAAAAAAAGATCGGTGTAGCCTTGGGACAATGGGATGACGTCACGACCAATGAGCAACGCAAGAGGAGGGCGCAGGAATTAGAGCACTGCACGGGCCGACTTTTCCGGGCCCGACCCGGCCCGGGCGCATCGAAAAATGGCCCGGGCCGACGCGGGCCCGGACCTTCATATTTTGATGCGGCCCGGCCCGGTGACCCAGTGACTAGAGCCTGGCCCGGCCCGGCGTCTAAGCAAATAGAGCCCGGCCCGGTGACCCGGTGAGTAGATCCCGGCCTAGTATTTCCAGCCGCGACGTACGCGTTTCTGGCGATTATCAAACAAATTTATAAGTACATTTATAAGGAGAGAAGACAAACATACAAGTGATGGCGGTTTAACACCGTAACCGCACGAGACCAAATTAAATCCAGAACGCACGGGGCATTATCGTTACACTGTCAAGATTTTGCGGAGATAGAGCATGCTGTCGACAAACTGCTTCTCCCACTCCCTATCCCTCTCACCAAGCTTTGCCAAAGTGATTGTGAAATATGTGAGGAGTGAGGAGCAATGTAAAGTGTCTTGGAGAATGTTCTAGAGGGTTGAATCATATGCATAATGCAGTACCATTTGCTTGTCTTTGCAAAATATGCACAGGAATGATGCAAGCGCATGACGATATGAACTAATGCATCTCCAATGTGTGGAATTAGCTGCGTGGCCCGGCCGGGCCTGACTCTCGGGAACATATTTGTCGGCCCGGGCAGTGCTCTAGCAGGAATGCTCTTCCCTCTTAGCCTCTCGCAGGTGGTCGCCGCAGAGGGCGCTAAGAGCGCGCGCGCATGCCTAGCTGCCGCGGCGCGGCGCCCCAGTCAGTTTCTCACTGGCTGTCGCGGAGAGCAGACATGCGCTTGGTTGCTCCGCAGTCCCCGCACCCGCTCAGTTTCTGCCTGCCTCTCAGATGGAGCAGTCGCATCGGTCTGCGCTCCTGTTGTGGTGGGTTTATTTGTTGTGTAACTAATTCTTTCGCCAACTTTGTCCCCGCTTTGTTTGCGATTTTCATGCCTGTGCACGTCGGGTGCTGGTTGCTGTTGTCCGGGCATCCCCGCCATTTTCTATCTTCTTCTGCCTTGGGAACAAGAGTAGCGCTGGCGTGATTCTTAATAATTTTGTTGTGAGATTAGTTGAGAAAGTAATCGCTAGGGGGTGCAGCTGCCGGTCTTTATACAGGAGAAAAAACCATTACGAGTCAGTTCTCTGCCTGCCTCTCGGATGGAGCAGTCGCTTCGGTCTGTGCTCCTGTTGTGGTGGGCTCATTTGTTGTGTAACTAATTCTTTTTGTTGTTAGCTATTGATGGTTAGCATATTTACTCTTGCTTTCCCAGCCTCTGTATTGCGAGTGTTTTTCTCCTCGCATGTCCAGAGCTGTCCTAACCTGCCCAGACATGTCATGATGACGTCACAGGATGTCCGGAACTTGGGGTCATAGCTGCGATGCTTTGCAACCTACCTCTGTGCTCCGTCGCCTGGCGATGGTCAGCGGCCGTTCCGTTCCGCTTTCTTCGAGATGGCGACATCTGTCTTCAACTAAACTCCTTCTCTCCACTCTATCTCTACCTTTATTATTTTATTTTCTACCTTTTTTTTATTTTTTATCAGCTCGAATAGCCCACAACTCACACAGTGGTCTGGACACGTCCTAGATGCTTCCCAATTAGTGTAATGACTCCCTGAATTATCCTAATTACTGTGGGGGTCCCAAATTCCTCTAACTGCTCATTAATGGCGCCCAGGCCACTGTGTGAGTTGTGGGCCAGTTGAGCTGACTATATACTACTAATTATTACACAACATAAAGTAGGAAAATTAAATCGGACGGTAGGTTGCGCCCCGTAACAGCTAAAAAAGTCATGATGGGAGTACTCCTGTCACGTGATACCTAAGTAATACACAATGAGCTTACGACCGGCTACTAATCTCCAATAAACACTACTTTTAGAATCACAAGAATTACTGAGACAATTCTTCAAAATATCGAAGAAACAGTATACCAAAATGCTGTCAGCGCGGTCAGCGACCTCTGTTTGCTCTCCTCCCAACCATATTGCACGGCTACGGCGTTTAGTTTATTGCGGCCTTGCGAGGTTTGTGTACGCAAAAAAGTTCATTTCCTGCCGAAATTGAACAAAGTTTCACCTGACAGCTATGCCAGGTATCTACTGTAATGTTCGGGGATACGCCAAGTGTGCTCTTTCGACAAGGGACGGAAATGCACGGAAACGAAAGTTGTTGCAAGCGCTTGGTCAAGACATTCGTGAGCCACGCCGTATTTGCTCATCCCATTTCTCTGACGGGTTGTACGAAATGGTAGCAGCGGACGGTGGAAAACTTCTCACACGGACGGCAGTCCCGACACCAGTGTTTCAACATGTGACGTCTGTCGATGCGATCACCGGTGCAGTCGAGGTATGTATTTACCGATACAAGGAATGATACATATATGTGGTGCTCTTGAAATTCATATCGATTTTTGTGATGCCTACGCTGCGTAATGTACCAAATGCAAATCCCCCTTCCCCTGGGGAGCCCTGAGCTCTCGCAGGAGAATATAAGTGTCAAATAAATTATGCGCTATAGCTACTGACCGCATTCTTCATTCATGTCAGCGACACAGGCTTCCATCGTGACTGACAAGAATGTGAAACACAGAAGTAAAAGCGTGTCAACGATTTACCGTCAACACCTCTCAACCTTTATCCAGTGATGAATTCAACACCTATTGTCCATACACACTCATGCTCACAGGTGGGTCAAGTTCTTGTTTTGTTGAGCATTTTAACTTCTGCATGCCTTGCAGGTCCCTGCCCCTGCATTGCCCTGCATTTGCCCCGATATTGCCCTGCAATATCTGCAGCACCGGTGGAACCAGCTGTTGCGTCATTTGGAAATCTGAAGACAACAGTTTTGAATGGCCTGCTGATACTAAGTTTGCAGATACCAAAACTCTTCTACTTTGCAGTGTTGTGCCCTCTGCTTCACCAGACCAGCAGAAGTACATGAAACGTACAACACATTCAGAACTTCCGGTGCATCTCACAAAGCGGCCACAGATGTTCGCATCACGCTTCTCACCACAAAAGCCGAGTACCCAAGTGAACACAATATATCTTGGAAACTTCGGCCAGAAGTGAACAGGATGGCTGCAGGGAACATCCTGCTGTCCTGCACGATCCTTTTCAATGGGACCAGTGCAGCCAAGGTGTGAATTCATAGCGCCTTATGTTTTCACAGATTCAAATGACACCTTCTAGTATTTGCTGTTGACCAGGTTCCGTGATTACTCGAGCTGATTAATATTAAAGTCACCTCGGCAGACCTCACCTACAACACCTACCAGAAAGGTCGCAGGCTCCCTTTTCCGACACAGGCAGGATTATCAGAACTCACGGTCATGAGAGACTAAAACATTCAAATAATCTTACTGAAACACAAGCTTTCGAATAGAGTCTGTCCTTAATCAGGCATGATACAGACACACATGGTACAGATATTTATACTGATGTACATTAGAGAAAGGAACAAAGAAGGTAGTGAGAATGAAATCCAACTTCTTGTTAGGAAGTATTGAGGGCACGAAAAAATAATACACAACAAGGCACACAAGCTTTGTGTAGTTGAATTTTCTGTTACAATAATTCTATCTGCAAAAATGACATAAAGGGTACACGTGGTAAAAGGTAAAAAGAACAAGCTTGTACAATTGCAATATGCAAATGCCATGCTGGGAATGCTTAGTGGCAATGTAGTCCACAAGAGGATCTTGTAACAGAGGGTTAAGAAAAAGCTTGAACCTGTGGTGAAGTTTTGTGCGCGTGCTGAGCTAAACCCGTGGATGCAGCGTACTTGTAACCACCTTTACAGGTGTAGTCCCAATTCTGAGGGAATGCAGAGCTTCGTAGCATGTGGAGAAGTTTAAGTTTACGTAAATCAGCTGTCATTCAGGAAACGATGTATACAAGCTTCGAGATAATGTGTCTTGGTTTGACCTGGCGCGCTTTCAACAGCCATGATAGTCATGAGGGACCATGTTTCGATATAAAGAGCATAGGGAAGACACTTAGCCATGGCCATATCTTATCTTTGCAGAGGATGTAGATCGCCTCCTGAGTGAAACACCAACAATTTGCAAAGATATGAGCTACAGTGTAATAGTAGAGGTCTGCAAAAGGCCTGAGCCCGCACAAATGTATTTATTTATTTATTTTACCCTCAAGGCCCGTTGGGCATTACAGAGGGGAGTGGGAAAAGAAAATACAAAACAGTAATAAATAACAGTGAACAAATGTCAGTAAATCAAGATGATAAGTTAAAATGTAACAAATTGATGATGAAGTGTATAATACAAAAGCCAGTGAGTTGTGAGAGCTTATATTAAGATGTACAGGTTGATATGACACTAAGTGGTGTTATTGTGAAAAAAAAGGAACATAATGCAGAGCGAAATCGGGAGTGATCGCGAATGTGTATGATGTCACTAGGAAGGTGGTTCCACTCAGCAGATGTGCGGGAGACGAAAGACTGCAGGCACGTGTTGGTGTGGTATGACGTTAGGCATATCTTATGTTGATGATCCTCCGAGATGAAATGTAAGTGGGCGGAGGTAGAAGTTCACCACGCAAACCAGGCAGGTCATAGTAAAGTTTGTGAAGTAAAGATAAACGAAAAATTTTACGACGTGAAGCAAGGGAAGGTAAGGCAAGAGTGTTCTTTATCGTACTAATACTCGCTGTGCGAGAATAATTACCAGTAATGAAACGCGCAGAACTATTTTGGACAAGTTCGATTGCATTAATTAGTGTCGCTGAGCTAGGATCCCATATGGTGGCGGAGTATTCTAATTTTGAACGCACAAGAGACTCATAGAGCAATGTTTTTAGGGATAGGGGGGCTGAAGAGAAGTTGCGACGAAGGTAGCCTAACATGCGGTTTGCGTTGTTAATTATGCTCTTTATGTGAAACGACCAGGATAGAGTTGAAGTTATATGAAGACCAAGGTACTTGTATGATGAAACATTTTCAAGAGTAATATCGTTAAGATAGTAAGTAGAAGGAGGTAACATATTTGTTCGAGATATGCGCAAGACTTTACATTTAGTAATATTTAATTGCATTAACCAAGTGTCACACCACTCAGAGATAGCAGTTAAATCTTGTTGCAACAAAAAAATATCGTTAGGATTAGTGATTCGACGAAAAATTACACAATCATCCGCGAATAAATGAATGTTACAGGAAACGCAGTTAGGTAGATCGTTGATATAGATTAAAAACAAAAGGGGACCAAGGACGGAACCTTGTGGGACACCTGAGTGGACTGGGCTAGGCGTGGAGTCATAGCCGTTAGCTGTGACGTACTGTGAACGGTTAGACAGGTAATAATGCAACCAAGAGAGAAGATTATGGTCAACATTTAGTTTACTTAGTTTAAGTAATAGAAGTTTATGACATACTTTATCAAAGGCTTTAGAGATATCGAGAAATATACAGTCAGCAGATGAATTACGATCCAAAATTAGGTGAAGTTTGTGAGTGAAAGAAAGAAGTTGTGTTTCACAGGAAAATTTTTTGCGAAACCCATGTTGTGCGTGAGAGAAAAACGAGTTTGTTTCAAGAAAAGACGCTAAATGTGAGAATAAAACGTGTTCTAACAATTTGCAGGGGATGCTGGTGAGGGAAATAGGACGATAATTAGATGGCGAAGATTTACTCCCGGATTTGTGTATTGGAACCACCTTCCCGACTTTCCAATCATTAGGAATTGTATGCGTATTGAGTGACTGCTGGAACAGTTTGGAAAGTATGATTGACGTGTATTGTACAGTGCTCTTCAAAAACTTCGTATTGATTCCATCAAAACCACAGCTTGACGAAACCTTCAGATTACTGATTAGTTTGATGATGCCACAAGGTTCAACGATTATGGGCTCCATTGGAAAATAGTCATATGTTCGTAGGATAGGGAGTGAAGATGTAGTAGTTAGAACAAAATTATAAATGGCTGCAATTGGACTGGTAAGAGGGAAAACATGGGAAATTTATAATAAGAAATTGAGAAAGTGTTGCAAAGATGGATGTGCACAGACACAGAAAAGGTCTAAAATTTTTGTCAACGATAGGGTTGCCTCTGAAGAGAAGCCTCTGTGGATGCCATTGGCATGACCCAACCTAAGGCCTTCTTATACTGATAAAGTCATGAACGCGAGATGTTTTATTTATGTATGTATTTATTTATTTCTATTTCTTCTGGTTACCATGAACGGCCGAGGGCCTCCCTAATGGTGCACCATAAAAACAGTCAATACAAAGAAATGACACCATAATTACATAGAATAAAACAAAACAAATTCTACGACAAAGACAAAACCATGTAGATGGTGAGGCAACGACTGGTCTAGCTTTGGACCCATCAGGAATGAGGGATTGAAGTTGGCGTACGACGCCAAATAGGTCACCAGTGAACTGATCAAAAACCCCGGAATGGGTGTTATATACCACGTGAAGCCTCAAAGAAGGCGATTTCTCGTAACTATTACCATATACATAAAATGTTTTGTCGGTTCTAGTGTTGCAATGTCGAACATAGAATTGAGCCTTGATACGATTGCAGCTGAATCGATACATATCTATATCGATATATAAATCGATTATAGGCAAGGGGATAGCCTATGTTCTCTTAGAGCTTATGGACTGGAACGTGTTTGGGCAAACACCTGTGCACTGAACAGAATAAAAAAAAGCATACATACACTGCATTCTGGTTGGTGCGAAGTAGCACTTGCAAATTGATATGAACACTTTATGGGGATGTTCTCCTTCATTGTTTGCTTGTTTACTGCTGTCACTTGTATGCTCATTCATAAACACAGTGATCAATAAAGCAACATCACAAGCTTTGATGTCTGTAGAATGCATTTTACTATGTAATGGCTGTTTGGTTATTCCGGAAGGGTATATGGCATACTTTTATTGTTCAAGAAAGCGATACTGTTGTGATCAAGCAGTGTTCACGACCACGCCATCCAGTGTACAGCTGTGAAGATGGGAGGCATTCAATGCTGCCTACAAGAACCAGAAAGAAAAGGGAGAGCTTCATCTCAGTGAAAACGAATAAACATGGTCAGACAGCACCTACTGCATCACACGTCAAAAAGGCAAAAACCTCTGTGTGCTTCAGAAGGAAAGTTTTTCCCTTATGGCATGTACAGCACATGCTTCGAGGACTTTTCTGCAGTGCTTTCAGCTTTCCTAATGGTTCCCAGAGCCACCTGGTAAACTATTTGTGGGCAACGTATCGAAACTCCCTGCATATACCATGGACAGCGTAAAATTATGATATGTAACTTTACTAATAACAAACCGAAGGCACACATGAATGAACTCACTTGTTCACTTTGCTGTTCCTCTTAACAGCGTACTCGTCGCTAACTCTCACGTAGCAGTAGGATACCTGGAGCAACTCAGTCTTCAGCCACAGTATTTTAAAGCACAGATTTCTTGAAATGCAACCGCTGCGGTGCTTCAGAACATCTTATATCGCGGCAACAAAGGCATTCTTCTGCCGTCGGCATCGGCACGCATCAGCCACAAGGACACCTAAACCGAAAGAGCCATACCATATTTCCGCTGCGAGGTTCTCAACATTTTCATTACACATGAAGAGTGTTTCCCACTTCGGCTAGGTGACTGCAGTGACGGTAATTCATCGTCCATCGACGATTCTGCGGATGATGTCGTTTTATACTTGCATCTACCGCGTGCACTCGTACGAAGAAACATTTTGCGGGCGTGACTGCTGGAGCAAGCTCGAGGGCATTCAAGTTTGGAAAAGTCAACATCACAGGACGTGGACCTCAAAACAACATTACGCCTTCGCCACAAACCGGGAGGCGGATTAGAAAGGCGAGTCTAGCCGTAACAGACACGAGCCAACCCAGTGTTGTGTCTGAAGGAGTACTGAGCTTTGCGCTCGAATGCAATCTTTGAAATTCGATTACTCAAAGAAAAAAGGGATTCAAAAAGAAATATTTCGTAACTGAGATATACCCTTCCTAGGCTTTCATAAAATCGTAAGATAACCCTGGGTTGAAATTCACTTTACAGTTCCTTTAAAAACGCGGGTTTTTGCACTAATAGGATACTTTGGGACTGTCAGTCTGGATAGCGGTATTGTGGGATTATTCCCATGTCTACCGATTTTACCCACGGTTTTCATTAAAAACGCGGCTTTCTGCACTGTAATGGGATACTCTGGGACTGTGAGTCCTGATTACTATATTGTGGGGCTATTTCCACGTCCAATGGTATTCCCCGCGCTTTTAATTAAAAACGACGGTTTTTGGCGCTGTAATAGGATTCTGTGGGTCTGTCAATTTGGATCACGATAGTGTGGGACTATTTCCATGTCTGCAGGTATTACCAATGCTTTTCATTCAAATTCATGGTTTCTGCACTATAACGGGGTACTGTGGGACTGTCTATCTGGATCACGGTATCCCATTACAGTGCAGAAATTCGCATAATTAATGAAAAGCATGGCCAATACCCGCACACATGGGAGTAGTCCCACAATATCCTAAACCAGATAGACAGTCCCACAGTATCCCGTTATACTGCAGAAACCAGCATTTTGAATGAAAAGCATGGGTAATACCAATAGACACTGAAATAGTCCAACAGTATCGTAGTCCAGATTGACAGACCCGCAGTATCCCATTACAGTGCAAATAACCGCGTTTTTATTTGAAAGCAAGGGGAATACCCATAGACATGCATATAGTCGTAATCAAGATTGACAGTCGCACGGTATCCCTTTAAAGGTCAGCTCCGGAGATACCTTGACTTCTTGAAACTGTAACAATATTCTGGAAGCCCATATCGAACTGTGTCTGAAAGCACCCTTCATTTCCACAAAACAGCCCCATATTTTAAATAATCGTAAATTAACCATTTCGAAACAGACATGGGGGCCGCCATTTTTATGACGGCAGCTGTTCACGCGGTCTATATCGCCGACGTAAGTGATATCAGTGTTCTTCAAGACTTCCCTCCCTCTCTACGGAGCATACGGGAATGTAAACAGGCGATGGTGGCAGGGAGCGTCTGCTCGATCGACGTAGGCTCCTTGATCGCATCGTTTTTTTAATATTTGGGATGATCTGCCAATGCTAAAACACGCTGTTGATACCACTTGTGCAGTTAGGATTCGTGCAATGATGCTGTCGCGTTCCGGCCAGCGGCAGACTGGCTAAGAACGCAACGAACGTCACGTATATTGTCAACGGAACTGTGCTACGCCTACATACGAAATATATTTTTATTCGCATTGTAGGTGTCTTTGATAAAGTAAGTCAATTCATCGCTTAATTGAAGACTTCACTTTCTTATAGTTACGGCTCACCACTGCTGCATCACTTGCGCATATCTTTCTCACTCTCGAATACCTGGCGTTTGACGTTACAGGAGCAGTAATCGCATTTCTTGGCATTATAACCGGGTGAACGAGTTATGTTTGGCAACGCCATATTATCGTATACACGCTGCAGGTACTACGTACGTAAGGATTGGGCTTGAATGACAACCTTAGTGCAGATTCGCGATGAACGTATTTGCCGAAATTTTACACTGTCGAGAGAGCAAGCACCAGATACAAGAACAAGATACTTACATGAGGGCATACGTGGCTTATGAGAGCCGAACAGAAAAAGAAAGGAATGAAAAAATAAACAAATACAAAAATACACTGCACAGTACAAGGACACCATGCAAGTGTAATTATCAGGGATACCTTGCACCTTATATCGGCTGGTTTACTAGTGCAGTGCAGCCATGACCCATCACATCAATCAACCACAAAAAAAGAAAGAAAAAAAAAGAGAAAAGAAATGAAGATGAGTTGCTTCCATATGTGAAAGACACCAGTATTACATCTGGATCTGCATGCTGGTTTCAGGAGCCGATTTACTTCTTTAATCAATGCACATCACCACACATTCCACAGATACTGTAATTTTACACGTAACGCTGAATAGACCATAATTTTATTGAATACACAGAGATCATAAAACTATCTGACTCCCCCCATAATCCCTCGCAACAGGTAAACAAGCACACTGCAAGATGGACAGAACACAGGTGTCAGTTCAGGTGTTCTGTGGTAAGTCTTCGGTGCAGAATCAGGTAATTCCCCACAAACCAGTGAAAGGGGTTGCAACACCACCATCCCACATGAACATAAAAGCTTCTTCGTACCAATGTGTGTTTTACAAGCCAAGGTTGGAATAGAGCGTAGAAAATGGGCACCTTGAATAGCAAAACTCAAGCAGCTCTGACGTCACAGACCTCAGGGCTTTCAGTGGAATTGGCTGTATCTCTGAGGTCCTTGACATTCGTGTGTTAGTCAGGCATCTGTTCGAGAGCTTTTATCTCGTGAAGTATGACACATGAAAAAAAAAAACAGATTGATCAGCATTATGGAGCGCAATGCATGATGCACCCATGATGTAACAAACCATGAAAAAAACCACGTCTATGAAAGCGTCCCAACCCCTTTGATTTTCCCTGGCACACTTCATGTAGTAAAAATGGCTAAGGAACATGGAGTACCATTTATTGTGTGCTCCAAAATCGTGTTTGTTTCCCCATCCCCTACGCTTCTACAGAAGCCACCGATTAATGGCGAATGAAATGCCAAAAACTAGAAATCCTAGGTATGCGACTGTTTGTACATGTTCGCTGAAGCCCTTCTGCTGTCGACTTGCATTTAATGCATTGCAGAGTTGTTAGCGTTTACTCATTCACTGTAACTCTTGCGGTGAGCCCCCCTTGTGTAGTCTCTTCCTTCTGTTCGGGGGCTCATGAACAGCTATCGTCCACAGAGATCGAGCAGAGCACCAGAAAGCCCCTGGACATACCCTGACATGAAAATTAGCATTATTAGAATTCCTAAAACAGACAGAATAGGCTTGTGCAGTAAAGAAGCAATGCAATTCTCTGTTTCAGTAGTTTTCTCACACACATTCCTTACGTGCAGATACAATATGTGGCACACAGATAAGGTGGAAGTGATACATGACATCCTCACGACGACATACTTAGATACATGACCGAGTAACAGCACTGAGACAAGGAAACTTTTAGTGCACACAATGGCGGGATGTCCTTCAGAAGGGGAAGTAAACCCACTATCCCCTACAACAGTTCGAATGTTCCAGTTCCTGTAAGTGAGGAATGCAGGACAGTTGCTTAGTAATCGCTACTAGCTTGAAATACTGTAAATCACCTTTGTGGGGCCAAAGCAGCTTCCCAATGTCTTGATGTGCACATCTTGCATGGTGACTTTGATGCTCATGAATATGTGAAGCAACGTTATGATCCAAACATCCATGACATGCCAGAGTATCATGAGCCATTTTACCGGAAACAGGTTGTCATTGTCATTGCTTGTCCATGTGCGCACACATGTACATGTTCCTGATACTGTGGCACCATTATTGTAGCACCAGACGTTGCTTCACCAGTGCTGCTGTATGTACCTCTTTCCTGGGGCCTGAGGAAGGAGAAGCAGAAATTATAACTATACCTGTTAAGGCTAATATTGTTAGGAAAAGTGCAAAAAAGCTTCTACATATTTAAGAGCTACAAAATGTGATCAACAATGCTGACAGCATAGCTTGCCCCCAGCTATACCCCTTCTAATAGGAAATATGTTGTCAACCAATGGACAGCATACATATGTGTTATGACGGTGTGCTACAAAGCAAATGTGGCTCTCTTGCAATGTGCCATGTGTCAAAACGATGATTCACAGGTAGATGAGCCTTTCTCATGACTTCACCTATTTCTGCTAATCTGTGACGAGCATGCTGATCGTCATCCCTTGCTGCTCAAGGTACTCAGTTGCTGGAGTTAACTTCATTAGTATAGAAGGACAGAATGGAATTTCTGGCACGTAATAACTTTACATTACAACTTGAATACACAGCACTCACAGACACAGCCCGGCTTTTAAAGAGGAACAACAAAATGCTATCATGTATGCAGGATATGGTGTGGTTCCATGGTTGGGAAAAGGCTGAATGTGTCTGAATGTGACACAGAAGTCCAGACAGACACAGAGTGTCTCAAAACAGGAACTCCTAAGTTGTTGCTGATTTCAGCTGCTGTGACTGTTTTGTCTTCCCTGTGCCCAAGCTCAGACTTCTCCAAACTCATATAATTTCTCAACCAGCTTCTCTGAGAAACTGCGTAGTTTTATATACAACCGCGGTATATAGGGTTTAGCAGTCCCATATTTGTCGTTCACATGTTTACATTGTGTGCAAGCCATAGTGCAAGTTCGTGCGGACACTTACCCTCAACTTTGGTCCTTTGTTGCTATCCTCTCCTCTTTGCTGTCGTCGAACGAGGCAGGTGCCGCATCCCTTTCCAGCGACTTTTACAGTCCAAATCGGCCGTCAGGTGAACGACCTCGTAACATTCTGATGCAAAATCCTTCGAGCACACACGAGAGTTGCCTTGATAAGTTCAGAGCACTCAACCACTGGTTTCGTACCACTCGATCACGCACAATATCAACTGGGAACTGCACGAAACATCTTTCTTAGTAGCGTACCTGCTCGTACTGCGAGAAGCACGGCATTCTCACAATTCACTCACGCTGCATCTCTCACAAAGTGACAACTTAGATGAGGTCGTGTGTACTGACTAGCCGGAGTAAAAAGATGATCAAATTAAGACGCGGAGAAAGGTGCCCATACGTACACGACTCTCGATTTCGCTTTCAGCCTGACGAGTTGTGATTGCTGGCGATTGTGAAACTGCGAGCCAGCAAACAAGCCAAGAGGAGCCAAAGCGAAAGCTGAGCGTGACGTCAGCTGTTCACGTGGACGATCGGACGGCAAACCAAAAAACAGATTTCGCAGTAAATACAGGGTATTCGCCGAAACTATTTTGGGAGTACATTCAGTAGGCATCAACCTTTGTGCCTGCGAGTTTTTGTTGTAATCTGTGGCAGTGAGTTTCCTCCGGAGCTGACCTTTAAGGTGCAGAAACCCGCATATTTAATGAAAAGCATGGGTAATACCCGCACACATGTGAGTAGTCCCACAATATCGCAAGCAAGGTTGACGGTCCCACTGCATCACATTACGGTACAGAAACCCGTGTTTTTAATCAAAACCATGGGTAAAATACGTAGACATGGGAATAGTCCCACGATACCGCAATCCAGATTGACCGTCCCACAGTATGCCATTATGGTGCAGTAACCCGCATTATTAATGAAAAACATGTGCAATACCCGTAGACATGGGCACTGTCTCACAATACCGTAATCAAGATTGACAGTCCCGCAGTATCCCATTAGTGCAAAATCCCGGGTTTTTAATGGAAAGTAGGGCAATACCCATAGACACGCTGATAGTCCCAGGATATCTTAATCAAGATTGCCAGACCCAGAGTATCTGATTACAGTGCAGAAACGGGTAATACCCGCACACATTGGAATAGTTCCACTATGTCCTACACGAGAGAGACAATCCCACAGTATCCCGTTATACTCCAGAAACCTGCATTTTGAATGAAAAGCATGGGTAATACCCATAGATATGGAAATAGTCCCACAATATCGTTAGGAAGATTGACGGTCCAACAGTATCCCATTACGGTGCAAAAAACGCATTTCTAATGGAAAGCACTGGGAATAACCGTAGACTTGATTATAGTCCCAGGATATCGTAATGGAGATCGACAGTCCCACATTATCCCATTACAGTGCAGAAACCCGCATATGTAGTGAAAAGCATGGGTAATATCCGTACACCTGGGAATAGTCCCACAATATCGTAATCCATATACAGGGTCCCACAGTATCCCATTACAATGCACAAAGCCACGTTTTTATTGAAAACCATGGGTAATACTTGTAGACATGGGAATAATAGTCCCACAACACCGTAATCCAGATTGACAGTCCCACAGTATCCCGTTATGGTGCAGAAACCGACAATATTAGTGAAAAGCATGTGAAATATGCGTACACATGGGAATTGTCCCAAAATACACAAAAAATGTCATGTAGCCCACACATAGTCACCTGGATTAAACTGCATGAGAAACGGATTAAATTATGTGAAATGAGGATTAAAAATAATGAAAGGAGAATTAATTCCGATGGCAAATGGATTAAATGTCATGGTATAAGTGTTAAAATGTACGACAACAGGATTAATAACAGCGGAAAAAGCTGTAGTCCAACCAAATGTTAGCTGCTGTTGTTGCAACTACTTTTGAAAACTACTGTAATGTAGTAGCAAGGCTTTAACAGCATTTTAGCTGGAGCTGTGTACCACGAGTGTAAATCCCTGTAAATCATTGCTTACGGGTGAACACATGTGCTTTGTGGTGGGCCTTTACACCAGACTGGCAGAAACAAAATCATTTAGATCAGCAATGGCTACGGCACTTGTTGCACTTGGCTGGAGGTGGTATTTGCACGCTTTGAATATCCTCCTACATATGAATAACAATTTTTAGCAGAAGAATGCACATAATACTTA
Organism: Ornithodoros turicata; assembly: GCF_037126465.1. NCBI lineage: Eukaryota > Metazoa > Arthropoda > Arachnida > Ixodida > Argasidae > Ornithodoros > Ornithodoros turicata. The sequence goes on from NC_088203.1 coordinate 35,882,826, forward strand.
TCCGAATGATATTACAACAAAGACGCGCACCATTACACATTATTGGCCATAGACAAAGCCGTCTTAATGGGGGGGGGGGAAGGGCGGAGAGGGACAGCCTCCCCGGGCGCCTTCCCTAAGGGGGCGCCGTACGGCAAGTCCGCATGGTGGGGAAGCAAGCGACAGCCGGCGTAATTGTCACCCGCACCCAAAAAATGTGTTTAGTGCTGCTCGTATAAACAACTGAAAAAAGTAGAAGTAGAAAGAGGGGGAGGGGGTATTATAAGGAAGCGGTACATGTACTCTCATCGTGTGTGTGTATTGTCATCAAGCAGGAGAGCTACCTATGGAGGTAGTCCCCTTTGGACAGACACTAACTTTACGTTACAGTCCTACAAGCTAGATAACAACACTCTCTAGGAGAGTTTGCTTTTCGTACTGACCATACCAAGCGAACAATCCAAACACGGGAGAGCCGCTGCAGAGTGCAGTACGGTCCTAGCGAGCTGGGTAGAACATGATGTGCCACTCACCCTGAACGTGGCGGAAAAGACGAGAGACGTCAGCCAGCGGCGAAAGCACTCCACAAGACCATACAGTGCTTGCTCACGGACAATGTGGCTACGAAGCCCTGACCTGACAGCCTGAAAGCCTCATCGTGTGTGTGGACCGCAAGGGTTCATGGGAACTCACAGCGCCTTAGAGCATTATGAGACGGCCAGAGGCGGAGGTAGAAGAAGAAGAACAACATTGCCGGTGTGCGCAGCGGCAGCAGCAGCCGTGATGAGCCGTAACTGAAGCAGACGACGGAGCAGTGTCCCTCAAAGTTCCCATGCTGCTTTGCGTCGCGCGCTTGGTGGAGCGCGCATCTTTGTAAAATCGCCTATTGTGCGACCAACTACTGCAGTTCACACGGATACAATTTTTCGTTTCTGTTCGACTTCAGGTTTCTGGTGCCCAAGGTGGACTTCGACATCGCGACGGCTCTGGCCACAGGTAAACCCGAAACCGGCTGTCTTTCTGTGGCGCTGCCACAATAGGGGAGGACCCCTGCGTTAGTCCACGGACGTTCTCAGAATTCTTTCCAAGGGGGGGGGATGGGGAAGGGCAAGCATTCAACCCCCTCCCCTACCACATATCTTTTTCTGCATGGCGGCGGACGGTGCGGACAGTGCGGGTGTTCAGAGGTTCCTACTATGACATCTCAGAATAAGCATTACGACCTATGATTAAAGAGCGCACAATTTTCAGACGCGACCTTGGATCTCCGGGGAGGGGGGGGAGGCCTGTCCTAATCCCCCTCTCGGTACGCCCATGTATACAGCATTTTTGTCCTACTGGACTTTTGTTGACTGGAAGGCACTGCTAAGGAGACAACATGAGAGTGATATAGTACGAGGCTATGTTACATTCCTTCCTATATAGCCTTCTCAAGTAGTGTCAGTCAAGTACGCAATGTAGACCTACTAATCTAAGGAGCAGAATATTTTGTTTTTTGTTACTGAAAGGTTACGGAGAAGAATCAAATCAAACAGAGCACACACACACACCACAATTCAAAACATGCTTATTTGCAAACATTTTACTTCCTCAAGTATAAGGATGGGGCAGATTGTAGGATGCACTGTAAAAACTATATGCTGTAAGGATGAGTGTGCTGTCCAAGATTGGTAGAGATCACAGTGTTTGGAATGTGCATATTGGTTTGTGAGTGAATCTCCGGCTTGTTCATCTGTCACTATATTGACAGATCAGTGTGGAGGAATTTGGCACATTCGCACCCACTTCTCAGATCTGCCGTGGCAAAGCAGGGAGAGAATTACCTTTTTAAATGCGTCTTGCTAAGGCATAAAGTGCAGTTCATGTATTTTCGATTTCTTTATTGGCAAAAGAAAATAGTTTCCTCATAAAGAACTGCTGACAGGCAATTTGGGACACACCGTATATGAGCCTACATAATACAGCTTGCCTAAAATAGGTATGTGTACGCAATGTGCAGTATATCTAGAATAAAGCACATGAAATAATATAAGCACTTACACAAGTGAACGAGTCTGATTGATCCCCTTCAGCAGATGAGCAAAGACATAAATTACTCCTACTATGGAATAATCTGCAATATATCATAGGTAATGAGAGTCCAAGCAGTGGGGATATGTGACGTTATCATATGTCAAATATTTTCGCAAATTAACGATTTCTTATGCCAAACAAATAGTGCTAGGAAAATGAATGGTTTGAATCATATCTGTGGAAAAATTTATTGATGCTAGTACAGTGCTGTTCACAAACGTTTACGGAACTCGCTCGCGTGTCACGCTGAGGAAGATATGCTCCGGAGCGTGTTCCATAAACTTTTGTCCAGCGCTGTACCTACCCTTTTGTTCAACTGCTCCTTTTCTCTTCCTTGCAATCTGCATTTTACTTTCTTCCTTTATGAATTTTTTTCCACTGTGCCGTGCAAACCACTCGTCAGTCTGAAACTCAGTAACGACAGCATTAGAACTGAGCACTGACACCACTTATCATCGACATGATACACATGAATGAAATACTAACACAGAACGGCAGTAATACCTTCCCCATTGAAACTTACCAGTGGAAGGAACCTCCTTAACACCACCTGCACAGTTGGTTTCGCATTCGACAGTCATGCCAAGCTATGCTAGCCTCTCAGTGGAAATTGCCACGTTCGTCATCTGCAGTGCGTTCCATTAAAGCCAGACTATTCTGCAATACCTTTAACAATGGTTAACATGTACACAGTGTGGTAGTTAAAATAGTATTTAAATTATCGTCATTCAGATCGCCTTGATGATTCTCAAAATTCCTTCAGAGAAGTTCCTTTAGAACACCCCCTCCGAAACACGGCTTGACCTGATAGCAGAGGACTACGCAAGGAAGCTAAGTTTACAGGGTAGTGCGTCCGTACGTGAGAAGGAACAGATTTGGTCAGTGAGAGGAGGACATATCTGAGGCTAACAATTCCCTTTTCGCGCCCCGACCTGATAACAACAGCTATAACACGCCCGGAAGCTTTTCATAAGATAAAGAATAAGACGTGGTGTATAACTGTGAGAACGAGCATGAGACTTTCCAGGGCAGAACTAAAGAAATTCAGAATCGAAGGCGTGTATATTCCCAAATCCAAGCAGTGGGTAGGAATACAGAAGGTCACCGACACACGAGGCGGTGAAGAAGTAGAGAGCACTGAGTGATTTTTTTTTTCAGTGTATTTACAATACTGTTTACCCATATTTGTAGGAACAGTCGCAGGTGGATAGGTCACACGGCAATTTACAACAACACAAGAATAGACAATTACAACAGATGTTGCAGTAAGTTCCATGTCAGATTTTGCCTGTAGGTAGGAAAATTTGATTGGCTGAAGTGTGGGAAAGGAAAATCAGTGCCGACAGCAAAATAAGGGTGTACCCTGTTACCCACTCTTAATATTAAAACTTTTGAAATCCACGCTAAGAAATCCACCCTTTAAATTCCAATCCTTTGAAATCCAAGCTGTCAAAATAAATCACAATGGGTTTAGCGGTCCAGTGTTAACCATGGTTTTACGTGAGAAAATCAGTGTTTAAGACGGTCACACTCCGGAATAACGAGTCTTTATGCAATTTTATGTCGTATTCAGCATGTATCTCTCAATTATTAATTGATTTAATTACGTTACAGGCGTAAATAACTACGCGTATGAATACTAGGAAAACAACGCTACAGCGGTTCGGCCATTCGGCTACCATTGGGGACGAGGCTATTTGAGAAAATGGACTAACGACGGAGCCGTATGGTGTTGCGGGATGTGCAGCATAAAAAGGATAATTACTGCAAGCTCTAATAAAGAATATGTTTATTCTGCCGATTTCGTCAGGTATTTATTTTTCAGACGTGTAACGACTTGGTGTGCTAACACGCGCGTGCAACTCATGAAGGAATTCATGAGTGAAGTGACATTGATGCAGTAGTAGCTGTTTTGGACAGGATATCGGTTATCGAAAAATGTCCAGGATGAGCAACATATAAAACGTACCGCAAAACTGCCGTGTCGACCATTTGTCACCACGGTAATCACGTAAACATCATGTAAACGTCTCTTGCGTTCCTCGGCCTCAGCCTACGAATAACCGCTAATGTTATGTTTGATAAGAGCCGCGAAAAGTAGTTCAGCAAGGTAAAACTGTGCAGGGAACACCGTCATATGAGGGAGGTATTTAATTAAATCACAGTGAAAGATAGCAAAGGACTGTTAATGGTCATGTAGACAGCATATCTCTCATATTTTCCTCCCGTCTATACTGAGCAATGTTGACCCAGAGCTTGGTTTTTGGATGCCACAAAACACTTCTCGCCAAGATGGTGCACTGTGACTCATGGACTGTGACTCAATGGGGCATTTACAGCTCAGTGTCATTACCATCTGAGGCAAGTTGACTCTCTCAGATACTGTCACTGCAGTGCTGTAGAAGACCCAGAGTATATTCTGTGTCATTGCCCACATTACTACGCTTTCCAAACAGCCATTTTCAAATAAAATTGCTTGGCCTATGGCTAAATCGAGCCCACGAATGCCTGCTCTCAAAGCTCTTTTGGCAATTTTGGACTCCATGGGACATTATTTCCTTCCACACACCACAAGCAGCTATGGGGTAGAGTATCGCCCCTGGCAATGAAACTCCCTGTCCATTTCAAAATAAAGTTGATGAACAACATTTGCAACTTCTGCGAGGTGGTTTAAACCACTCTTATAACTACATGTTAAATAAACAAAATACAGAAACCGACACTGAAGATTTTTGTTTAAGTTCAATTTGTAGAAGCTTTCGCTTGGAGGTCCACGCTTCCTCAGGTCCTACCTGAGGAAGCGTGGACCTCCACGCGAAAGCTTGTACAAATTAAACTAAAACAAAACTCTTCAGTGTCGGTTTCTGTATGTTGCTTATGTGATCTACAGAACTTGACTCCCCTCTTCGTATACACTTTAACTACATGTTATGTGTATCCTAGTGTTGGGTAATCCTGTAGTTTATTTCTTCCCAACGCTGTTACACATCAATACAAAATACATTTTTGGTACACAAAGGAATGATTCCGAACAACGCCACTCACACCGATGAACTGACGCACCCTTTCGTCTCAATACACTTGAGAATACCCTTTGGATTCTGAGTATACGGTTACAGTCTCTCGCCTGGCGCTGGCTGGCGCTTCTCACTTTTCCTTCTGACGTCTACATCTTCATTTTTGTTTTGTTTAATCCCCTACATTCGGCCATCCTCGAAACTTCTCTTGTGCTCAAGAGGTTGTACTAGTTATCTCCAATTTTATACGTTGGTGTTTGTCTCTCGGCGTTTCCGATGTGACCGCCTTGTTGGACTCGCTGGGGACTCGCTACGTCCTCTTCCTCATCACTTTCGTTTGATTCGTCCTCTTCTATAGAAGGGTCTTCGCGGTGTCCCCACAGTTTCATCTGCGAGACATGTGCCGTAGTAGCGAACCTATGCTGTCGTCTGCCTTCTCTCAATTCCATCACTCCATACGTGTCTCCTGGAATACACTGAGTAACGACGAGTGGTCCTCGATACTTCCGTTGCGTTTTCGTAGGTTGTCCTGTCTTCTCAGGGGCACGCTGTAGGACAACAATATCTCCTACTTGATATTCAGTGGCTCTGTAGTGACGCTTGTCGTAGTGAGCTTTCATGTGCTCTTGTTCTTCCAAAATTTTCTCCCTGGCCTGCTTTTGCAGTTCCCTTTGGTGGCTCCACGTCGCGTCATTCCTCTCATCCGCTAACTGATGTAGTCTACCGTGATAAAAATTGGGCGGGTAGCCATGCAATGTTTCAAACGGTGTCTTGCCTGTAGTTTTGCATACTGCGTTGTTTAAATCTCTCTCTATGCTAGGGATTTCAGCGTCCCAGTCCTTGTGGTCTCTCCTCTTGATGGCAGTTGAAATGATGGGCACAAGTACGCGGTTCACGCGTTCCACTTGTCCATTTGCCTGAGGATGTCTGGAGGAGTTGAGAATCTGCTGCACTCCCCTGGACTGGCAAAATTCTTTAAACTCGTGAGAAGCGAAGCAGGTTCCCCGGTCACTGATAATTCTTCGGGGAAGGCCCCTCTCAAGAATAAGTTGCTCTAACGCCTTCATCACGCTCTTGCTTGTAGTAGTCTTCGCAGGAAACAATCTGACGAACTTCGTAAGATTATCCACAGCTAGAGAAGGTGTTGGTTTCCTTTCGTGCTTTTCACAAAGGGCCCCAAGTGGTCCACGTGTATCACCTCGAACGGATACGTTCAGGGAGGAATCGGATGGAGCAAACCTGGCTTCCTTCTGCTTGGGCAGAATTTCGTGTGTTGAATGCGCGCTGTCTAAAAAAAAAAAAAAAAAACAGGCCCAAGCTCTATAGGGTTTATTGATCATACAAGCTGTTTTTCCCTCAAACCAGCTTCTCTGCACAGCATCAACTATCGTTGTTTTCTCGATCATGTGCTTCTTCTTGCTTATTTCGAACGCGTGCTGGCTTCCCTGATTAGCATCACGATGAGTTTTTTGCACATTGAAATGTTTTGTTTTGTTTATGTTCTGTCACAAAAGTCGTTTTCAAGAATGAACGCGCTCCATTGCATCATTTGCCATTCTGCTTGATTGAAACAATGTTTAGGTTGAACTGCAAAGCACACACATCCTAAACGATCCTAAGCTTGTTCTCAGGGGGTGGGCTTCACCTAACGCACGCATGCAACCGGAGAAGCCAACTTTACTTGTCATAAGCGTGTTTTGAGATGTGTACGCTGAAAAAAAAATTTTTTTTTCATTTCCAACTGTGTCTATGTGAACAGCGGCGGCATGTAAGCTGTTTAGAACGCTGGCTATGTAGCTGCAGCATAATTACAAGTAATTCAGAAAAAGTAGTACAAAATTCGAGGGTGCTCTACTCTATCTTCCTCTGCATGGTACTAAAAACTCTGATGATTCCATGTGCTCATCCTCTTGGCCCAGATTCTGTAGCAGATTTATCAGCCATTTGTGTTCCTATTTGTGGTACTGTGGCAAACTAGCCATTTCACCCACATACGAGCATTCCTAGTGTAGGGGATTATACAAAACAAAAATGAAGATGTAGACGTCAGAAGGAAAAGTGAGAAGCGCCAGCCAGCGCCAGGCGAGAGACTGTAACCGTATACTCAGAATCCAAAGGGTATTCTCAAGTGTATTGAGACGAAAGGGTGCGTCAGTTCATCGGTGTGAGCGGCGTTGTTCTGAATCATTCCTTTGTGTACCAAAAATGTATTTTGTATTGATGTGTAACACCGTTGGCAAGAAATAAACTACAGGATTACCCAACATTAGTCAGAAGTGGGATTGTGAACACACCATCGGACGAAGACAACAAGCGAAAGTCAAGTAAGCAGACTCCTCGTTGGAATTTAGGCCTAGCTAACAATGGGACGACCGAAGAAGATGCGTCCGCAATCGGGAGCTCAGCCGCAGGCTGCAGGAGATACATCTGCTTCGAACACTCAAATTTCACCTTCGGGAGATGGCACAACACCAACTGCCGATACAATTGGTCAGTCTGTGCAAGACCCCGCTGATGATGGTGAACATGAGAGCCGTGAAGCGATCACAGATTCTTCTATCACCTGCGAAGAAGGCTCCACCGCACCGAATGTGACTTCGACCACCGAGGGCACACAGCAACTCGACTTCCAGGCAATTCTTCAAACCGTGGTTGAGACAGCGGTCAGAGCAGCAATTGCTGGCATATCACCAGCTCTGCAGCAAAACGCAGCGCGTCCTCCTCACCACCGTGTCAACGACATGAAGGACCTCGTCCCCGAATTTCATCCGGATCAGGACAAGGTGATGACAGCAGAAAGGTGGATGAAACGTATTGACGAACTTGCAGAAACATTTGGCTGGTCAGATCTGGACACAGCTGTGGTGGCTCTTCCGAAACTCAGAGGAACGGCACGAACGTGGTATGAGGGTGTGTCCGTACGCCGTCGAACTTGGGAGGAATGGAAAGAACTGTTGCATGAGTCATTTCCTTCCACATCAGGGGTTCAGTCACTCTACAGAGAAATGGTCGCCCGAAGGAAACGTCCAGGGGAGACATCAGAGGAGTACTTTTACGACAAGGAGACGAAGGCAAGACAGTGCAACCTCTCCAAGCCAGACGTTATCGAACACATCATCACAGGGCTCACCGACATGAAGCTGGTTCAAGCTTTGAGTGTGAGAGACTACCAGAACACAAAGGAACTGTTACGACACATCAAGAAGATAGAGGAAAGAGTCCAACTCGTCACAGGACAGTCCACTGAAAGGCACCAGGAAGGAAAACCACCTGAACAGTTGAAAGAAAACGCTTCAGAGAAATCGCAGGCACAGGTGCCCAAGTCAGAGAATCAGAAGGGGCAGCCACGCTGCTTTAACTGTAATAAAAGAGGGCATATAGCTCGTGATTGTCCAGAGCCGTCTCGGCGACAACAATCACCAGCTATTAAGGACACAAACTCCAATCGTCAAGCGCGCGACGCAAGTCGGGGATCATCGCAGTTTGTCGTGGCCGAGAACGTCAACCCCTGTGGACCCGACAAGTTCATCAAGGTCGACAATATCAATGGTTCTCACGAAGTACAGGCAATGCTGGATACAGGCAGCTCTAGTTGCATACTCCAAGCATCAGTAGCCGTGATGTGTGGACTGAACATTCTACCTTGCGACAAGACGCTGTATGGGTTCGGCTCAAACACAGAGCCAACAAGACGCGCTATTGGGAAAGCATCGATTGACTTGACGATTGATGGTGTGACCGCACACGATGTAGAGGTACTGGTTGTTCGCCACTCTGTGCAGCCGTTTGAACTCCTGGTGGGCCGAACTTGGACAGAGCTCCCTCACATTGCAAGGTTGGTCTATTGCCTATTGCAAGATTGGTCAAAATTTCATGCTGGGTTACAGAGACGAAGAACCCTTCCGTGACATCGACATTGTCTCGCCTCCAAGCAAGCAGCATAGAATCACAGTACAGAGGGATACCATCGTGCCCAGTAATACCGTTGTATGGGTAGAAGCGGAGACACTTGATGCGCTTTACGTGCAAGAGTGTGGACCGGACAGGCTGTTACGTGTAAATGAGGGCGTAGTCCGTATTCCCTTGTTCAACTGTGGACAGGAAGATTTGCTTTATAGGAGCGGACAGCGACTAGGGAAGATCGAAGAAGTCAATTTGTTGCGAGAAGCCTCAGAGGAAGGATCTGTGAAGACTCAATCGTGCCAACAGAAGGCACCAATAGAAATGCCGCAGGTGAAGATGGGCAGCGAAATATCAGAACCAGATGCCGCACGTCTTCTTGATCTACTCAACGAATATCAGGATTGCTTCGCCTTCAGACTTGAGGAACTTGGTTGCACTACGCTGGTGTCGATGGACATTAAGGAAACACCTGGAAGCAGTCCCGTCGTATCCCGTCCGTATAGGGCAACACCCTCGTTCTAAGTCCACTGACACCAGATGGCGCAACTCTTCACCAGATCTGCCTACTTCATGCTGATTGGTCCATTCTAAGCCTAGTGACTTCTAAGCCGAACCACGCTAAGCCTACTGATTGTCCCTTCACACCAAGGCCTACCGATGTCTGGCCCTGATTGGTCCACGTTAAGCCTACTGAACAGTGATTGGCTAGCCTGTCGCTCCTAAACCACAATGCAACAGCTTCAGACAAGACACACGACAATTGTTTATTTCAACCTTTATTTGGTACAACAGCCTGCTGGTCCAGCTGTGGGTTGGTTCAGCTGCATCAGAGAGATCCCGGTCATCTCTTGCGCTCATTGGTCACTCAGCTCCCTCGATAGACACCAACTGCTATCGGTTCATCTAACTGCAAGTGGTCATTGGCCCATCTGACTACAATCCTCTCATTGGTCACTTATGTCTAGAGCTCCCTAACAGGCTCCAACTGCTATCGTCCCGTGCCTCCATCCGCGGCTGCTCACTGGTTCACAATGAAACTTTTTCACATGCTCTGCCCTACACAGACAAGAGATGGCGCCGCTTGTCTTTGCAAAGATGGACAGCTGCCATTGCATTGGTGACTCATTTCTATCCAACTGGGTCATACTTCTAGAGAGCCAGCGTTCTAAACAGCTTACATGCCGCCGCTGTTCACATAGACACAGTCGGAAATGAAAAAAATTTTTTTTTTCCAGCGTACACATCTCAAAACACGCTTATGACAAGTAAAGTTGGCTTCTCCGGTTGCATGCGTGCGTTAGGTGAAGCCCACCCCCTGAGAACAAGCTTAGGATCGTTTAGGATGTGTGTGCTTTGCAGTTTAACCTAAAAATTGTTTCAATCAAGCAGAATGGCAAATGATGCAATGGAGCGCGTTCATTCTTGAAAACGAATTTTGTGACAGAACATAAACAAAACAAAACATTTCAATGTGCAAAAAACTCATCGTGATGCTAATCAGGGAAGCCAGCACGCGTTCGAAATAAGCAAGAAGAAGCACATGATCGAGAAAACAACGATAGTTGATGCTGTGCAGAGAAGCTGGTTTGAGGGAAAAACAGCTTGTATGATCAATAAACCCTATAGAGCTTGGGCCTGTTTTTTTTTTTTTAGACAGCGCGCATTCAACACACGAAATTAAATAAATCGAGCAGAATGACAATAGCATAGTGGCGCTATGTGGTGAAGCTCAAGACGCACTGACACTCCAACGCTTATTAAACAATGCTATGCACGCACGTACTGAAGCTAAAAAAAAAAGAAGACTCAACCCAAGCTGAGTATGAAGAAACACAATTTCACATTTTTCCCCTCAGAATATTCTGTTCAAACATAGCCAGCGCACACGATACAGCTCGCACTCCTGGAAGCACTCTTAGAAATATAAGTTCAAGGCACAACGTCGCACAATGAAGGAGTTCATCTCGGAAAAAAAATGCGCTCACCTTCGTAGACGGGCAAATAGATTCACGAGCACCATGCAGCAATATCTGAAACGCGCCTGCAGCTCACGCGATTTTAGCCTCCCCATGTCCGCGTATATTGGAATTTTTCACCTGAGAGGCATGCACACGCCGTTATCACGTAACTATGAACACACACACACACAATACAATTTTGAATGCGTAATCTGCGTATGATCGTGACGCATGGGCTCAACACGCGTCGATATAGACACATCAAACTGTCGCGCATCTTCCAGGTTTACAAATCTACATCACGCCGCAAACGTAGCCAGCGTACATTTCACGCGACACACCCACGCGTTCGCACGAGCACTACTGAACAGCAAGAAGCACTATTAGAAATATAAATTTAGGATGACCACACAAAAACGCACTCAATCTTAAAAAGCAGACTGAACTCAAGCCGAGTATGGAGAAACACAATTGCTCTCCCAGAACATTCTGGCAGCGCACGCAACACAACTCGCACTCCTGGAAGCACCATTATAAATATAAGCTCAGGACACAACGTCGCATTATGAACAACTTCATCTCGAAAAAAAAAGAAAAAAAAGATGTGCTCACCTTCGCAGACGGGCACATAGATTCACGAGCACCATGCAGCAATATCTGAAATACGAATTTCCGACGGCGCGTGGGCAGCTCGCGCGACTTTAGCCTGCTCATGCAGTTTTAGACAGTGTGCGTTCAACATAAGAAATTATCTAAATCAAGCAGAATGATAGAGCACAGTGATGCTATGTGATAAGGCTCTCACTGACGCCCCAACGCTTATTAAACAATGCTACGCGGTGAAGCTTCGCACGTACTCAATGTTAAAAACGGACACTCAACCCAAACTCAGTATGAAGAAACACAATTGCTCTCTCAGAACATTATGTGCAAACATAGCCAGCGCACGCAACCTAACTCGCACACGTACCTTCGAAACAGAGCGCAACTGGAAGCACCATTAGAAACATAAATATAGGATAATCGCACGGCGTCGCATTATGAACAAGTTCATCTCATACAAAAAAAAAAAAAAAAAAAAAACATGGGCTCACCTTAAGAGCGTCACTGACTGGCACATAGTTTCATATACTAGCGGTACAGCAGGGCGCGAATTTCGGCCGTGTGGACAGCTCACCCGACTTTAGTCTGCCCATGTCGGCGTATATTGCAGTTTTAGATAGATGGCGTTCAACATAAGCTATTAATTAAATCAAGCGGAATGACAAAAGCATAGTGATGCTATGTGGTGAGGCTCCAACGCTTATTAAACCGAAATTGGTTGGTGCTATGCACGCCCATACTGAACCTCCCGCACTATGAACAAGTTCATCAAGAAAATGGGCTCACCTCATCACATCCGTATGACGCACGTAGACTCTTGTCGCGCGACGCGGCACAGCCGGGTAGGGAAACACGGGCGCGCGGACAGCTCACACGATTTTAGCCCGCGCACACCTCACAACATGCGCCGACACACCAAAATGTCGCGCACCTTCCAGACACACGGAAAACTTGATAGCCGAAACACAGGCGCGTAACACACCCCTCCGGTTGGGACCATCTCTTTTATATCAGTGCTCGCTCGTTTCCGCAAGGTTGCAAGCCCGAGAAATTGGGTCACCTTGAAGATGTGTTGGAGCCATCTGTTTTATATCAAAACGCACTTCATGGCCAAACTCTGCGGTGGACCCTAGCGGAAAAAAATGTTGCGTCAAGGTAATGTAAATAGGCTTTCTCCGAGAAACTGGGTCACCTCGTGAATCATGTTTTCCGAGGCCGCACGTATTAAAACCAGTGATCACACCACGCTATGCGAAGAAAAAAAATATCCCTATGAGCCCACCTGCTCATTGCCGAAACAAGCACCGAGAACAAAGGGTTCGCTTATGCAGTTTCCAAATGTCCTTCGCAGCTAACGGGCGCGCATCACGGGCGCGATTGTGTAAACAAAATCGCGCCACCCTCCAAGGGCGCATTTGAGTTCCGTCCGACGGTCGGCTGTGGGTCAAGCGCACGACGAGGAAAGTACGTCTCACTATATTGTCTTCAAGATGAGGAGGTAACAGTTGTTCTCATTTTCAGTTCATTCGGTGTGCGTAGAAACTAAGAAGTCATGTCACCTAAGCCAGTATCATCGTCCAAGCGAGTATAGTTTGTGGAGAGGTTACCACGCTTTCTTAAAGCAATTTCCCGAACGTTCTGCGCGATCAAACAAGTGAGAGGATTATGAAAAGAAAACACCGCTTCACACATCACGGCGCGTGCATGCCGTAATACCATAGCTTGTTTCGGCTTGCTCAAACAAGTTCTGGCATTTAGCACTATGCGTTGTGGTGAGGCCTGGGACACGTCGCGGTAAATGACGCGTATAATGGTGCCGATTTGTAGGAAACACCGACATAAGAAAAGTGATGAGCATGACTTGACAACCGCAAAAGTGCGAAGGCCCAGTGTGTCGTGTGAGATGGATCAGTTCGTATGCAAGTGCATGCTGGCAGGTTTACAACGTCTAAACAACTTTTTAAATGGACACGGAGAAGAGAGTGATTTTAGCGACATTTTGATAGCTATTCCCGTGCGGAGTACTCATAAAATAAGACAGTTTGTGAGATACAAGTTGGAACTGTTGGAGCGATATAGAAACGGAGAACCCATCAGTGAGACAATCATAAATGCCGGGTTTTCCATCCCCGTGGTGCGTGACTACTGGAAAAAGAACCACACGAGCTTGGACATTACCGTCGTCGAGGGAAAGGAACGTGTTGTCTCCACGTTAGAAGACGTCCTCGCTAAAGTGTTGTGAATACAGTGTTTGCCACAAACAATTTTTTCATAATCTTTATTGTTTGTGACATAAGTTCGCATGAAATAAATGCGGGAATGAAGCAACCACTATATTTTTTATGATATAAAGCAAGTCCAACTCGCGAACGCGAACTACGCGGCGTATTGCCCACATTGAGGAGATATGTAGTGACAGTGCGAAATCTTCATTGCTTACGTAGATTGAGATCATCCATAGATTTTTTTATGCAAATAAACGTTTATTTGCCTGTGCTGTTTCACTAAATCCTTGGAAATATAAACCAGCCGCTCGCTTCGTAAATCATACAACAACAACGTCGATTCCGCAGACTGACCAGCACGCATAGCGGAACGAGAGCTTGAAATACATCTACAGGTACATTGTCTTCGTATTCCGACATCTTTACGACTTCATTGAGATTACGTGATATTTGAGCGTAAACAATGAAGAAGAGGATGTCGAAACAAATGTCGGAGAATAATCCTTGAATCTCTTCAGTGTTTCCTACAAATCGGCACCATTATACGCGTCATTTACCGCGACGTGTCCCAGGCCTCACCACAACGCATAGTGCTAAATGCCAGAACTTGTTTGAGCAAGCCGAAACAAGCTATGGTATTACGGCATGCACGCGCCGTGATGTGTGAAGCGGTGTTTTCTTTTCATAATGCTCTCACTTGTTTGATCGCGCAGAACGTTCGGGATATGGTATAAAATTGCTTTAAGAAAGCGTGGTAACCTCTCCACAAACTATACTCGCTTGGACGATGATACTGGCTTAGGTGACATGACTTCTCAGTTTCTACGCACACCGAATGAACTGAAAATGAGAACAACTGTTACCTCCTCATCTTGAAGACAATATAGTGAGACGTACTTTCCTCGTCGTGCGCTTGACCCACAGCCGACCGTCGGACGGAACTCAAATGCGCCCTTGGAGGGTGGCGCGATTTTGTTTACACAATCGCGCCCGTGATGCGCGCCCGTTAGCTGCGAAGGACATTTGGAAACTGCATAAGCGAACCCTTTGTTCTCGGTGCTTGTTTCGGCAATGAGCAGGTGGCCTCATAGGGATATTTTTTTTCTTCGCATAGCGTGGTGTGATCACTGGTTTTAATACGTGCGGCCTCGGAAAACATGATTTACGAGGTGACCCAGTTTCTCGGAGAAAGCCTATTTACATTACCTTGACGCAACATTTTTTTCTGCTAGGGTCCACCGCAGAGTTTGGCCATGAAGTGCGTTTTGATATAAAACAGATGGCTCCAACACATCTTCAAGGTGACCCAATTTCTCGGGCTTGCAACCTTGCGGAAACGAGCGAGCACTGATATAAAAGAGATGGTCCCAACCGGAAGGGTGTGTTACGCGCCTGTGTTTCGGCTATCAAGTTTTCCGTGTGCCTGGAAGGTGCGCGACATTTTGGTGTGTCCGCGCATGTTGTGAGGTGTGCGCGGGCTAAAATCGTGTGAGCTGTCCGCGCGCCGGTGTTTCCCTACCCGGCTGTGCCGCGTCGCGCGACAAGAGTCTACGTGCGTCATACGGATGTGATGAGGTGAGCCCATTTTCTTGATGAACTTGTTCATAGTGCGGGGGGTTCAGTATGGGCGTGCATAGCACCAACCAATTTCGGTTTAATAAGCGTTGGAGCCTCACCACATAGCATCACTATGCTTTTGTCATTCCGCTTGATTTAATTAATAGCTTATGTTGAACGCCATCTATCTAAAACTGCAATATACGCCGACATGGGCAGACTAAAGTCGGGTGAGCTGTCCACACGGCCGAAATTCACGCCCTGCTGTACCGCTAGTTTATGAATCTATGTGCCAGTCAGTGACGCTCTTAAGGTGAGCCCATGTTTTTTTTTTTGTTTTTTTTGTATGAGATGAACTTGTTCATAATGCGACGCCGTGCGATTATCCTATATTTATGTTTCTAATGGTGCTTCCAGTTGCGCTCTGTTTCGAAGGTACGTGTGCGAGTTAGGTTGCGTGCGCTGGCTATGTTTGCACATAATGTTCTGAGAGAGCAATTGTGTTTCTTCATACTGAGTTTGGGTTGAGTGTCCGTTTTTAACATTGAGTACGTGCGAAGCTTCACCGCGTAGCATTGTTTAATAAGCGTTGGGGCGTCAGTGAGAGCCTTATCACATAGCATCACTGTGCTCTATCATTCTGCTTGATTTAGATAATTTCTTATGTTGAACGCACAGTGTCTAAAACTGCATGGGCAGGCTAAAGTCGCGCGAGCTGCCCACGCGCCGTCGGAAATTCGTATTTCAGATATTGCTGCATGGTGCTCGTGAATCTATGTGCCCGTCTGCGAAGGTGAGCACATCTTTTTTTTCTTTTTTTTTCGAGTTGAAGTTGTTCATAATGCGACGTTGTGTCCTGAGCTTATATTTATAATGGTGCTTCCAGGAGTGCGAGTTGTGTTGCGTGCGCTGCCAGAATGTTCTGGGAGAGCAATTGTGTTTCTCCATACTCGGCTTGAGTTCAGTCTGCTTTTTAAGATTGAGTGCGTTTTTGTGTGGTCATCCTAAATTTATATTTCTAATAGTGCTTCTTGCTGTTCAGTAGTGCTCGTGCGAACGCGTGGGTGTGTCGCGTGAAATGTACGCTGGCTACGTTTGCGGCGTGATGTAGATTTGTAAACCTGGAAGGTGCGCGACAGTTTGATGTGTCTATATCGACGCGTGTTGAGCCCATGCGTCACGATCATACGTAGATTACGCATTCAAATTGTATTGTGTGTGTGTGTGTGTTCATAGTTACGTGATAACGGCGTGTGCATGCCTCTCAAGTGAAAAATTCCAATATACGCGGACATGGGGAGGCTAAAATCGCGTGAGCTGCAGGCGCGTTTCAGATATTGCTGCATGGTGCTCGTGAATCTATTTGCCCGTCTACGAAGGTGAGCGCATTTTTTTTCCGAGATGAACTCCTTCATTGTGCGACGTTGTGCGTTGAACTTATATTTCTAAGAGTGCTTCCAGGAGTGCGAGCTGTGTCGTGTGCGCTGGCTATGTTTGAACAGAATATTCTGAGGGGAAAAATGTGAAATTGTGTTTCTTCATACTCAGCTTGGGTTGAGTCTTCTTTTTTTTTTAGCTTCAGTACGTGCGTGCATAGCATTGTTTAATAAGCGTTGGAGTGTCAGTGCGTCTTGAGCTTCACCACATAGCGCCACTATGCTATTGTCATTCTGCTCGATTTATTTAATTTCGTGTGTTGAATGCGCGCTGTCTAAAAAAAAAAAAAACAGGCCCAAGCTCTATAGGGTTTATTGATCATACAAGCTGTTTTTCCCTCAAACCAGCTTCTCTGCACAGCATCAACTATCGTTGTTTTCTCGATCATGTGCTTCTTCTTGCTTATTTCGAACGCGTGCTGGCTTCCCTGATTAGCATCACGATGAGTTTTTTGCACATTGAAATGTTTTGTTTTGTTTATGTTCTGTCACAAAATTCGTTTTCAAGAATGAACGCGCTCCATTGCATCATTTGCCATTCTGCTTGATTGAAACAATTTTTAGGTTGAACTGCAAAGCACACACATCCTAAACGATCCTAAGCTTGTTCTCAGGGGGTGGGCTTCACCTAACGCACGCATGCAACCGGAGAAGCCAACTTTACTTGACATAAGCGTGTGTTGAGATGTGTACGCTGAAAAAATTTTTTTTTTCATTTCCAACTGTGTCTATGTGAACAGCGGCGGCATGTAAGCTGTTCAGAACGCTGGCTCTCTAGAAGTATGACCCAGTTGGATAGAAATGAGTCACCAATGCAATGGCAGCTGTCCATCTTTGCAAAGACAAGCGGCGCCATCTCTTGTCTGTGTAGGGCAGAGCATGTGAAAAAGTTTCATTGTGAACCAGTGAGCAGCCGCGGATGGAGGCACGGGACGATAGCAGTTGGAGCCTGTTAGGGAGCTCTAGACATAAGTGACCAATGAGAGGATTGTAGTCAGATGGGCCAATGACCACTTGCAGTTAGATGAACCGATAGCAGTTGGTGTCTATCGAGGGAGCTGAGTGACCAATGAGCGCAAGAGATGACCGGGATCTCTCTGATGCAGCTGAACCAACCCACAGCTGGACCAGCAGGCTGTTGTACCAAATAAAGGTTGAAATAAACAATTGTCGTGTGTCTTGTCTGAAGCTGTTGCATTGTGGTTTAGGAGCGACAGGCTAGCCAATCACTGTTCAGTAGGCTTAACGTGGACCAATCAGGGCCAGACATCGGTAGGCCTTGGTGTGAAGGGACAATCAGTAGGCTTAGCGTGGTTCGGCTTAGAAGTCACTAGGCTTAGAATGGACCAATCAGCATGAAGTAGGCAGATCTGGTGAAGAGTTGCGCCATCTGGTGTCAGTGGACTTAGAACGAGGGCCAATCGGTAGCGGCCAATCAGAGCGCTGGTAGAGTGATCAGTAGGCTTAGCGTGAACTGGCTTAGAAGTCAGTAGGCTTAAAATGGACCAATCAACGCGAAGTGGGTGGAGCCATTAAAGAGTTGCGCCACGAGGTAAGTAGCATGGACCAATCAGGGCCAGCCACAGCAGAACCAAGCCGTGCCCTATGACACAGCTGGACCAATAGCATAATTTCTATTAAATGTGTAGGGAACCTTCTCCGGCGCCGTCAGAGCATGCGCGTTGTGAACCAATGAGCAGCAGGGTGGAGGCACGGGCCAATAGCAGTTGGAGCCTACCAGCCCCCGCTAAAGTTATCTTATGGTAAAAGTTACAATCTCCCACAGTTAAATTTATCTCGTCTAGAGATGAGTGTGAGTGACCAATGAGTGGCTTGCAGTTCAATGGATCAATAGCAGTGGGTGAGTGACCACTTGCTGTTAGATGGACCAATCGGGGTTGGAGCCTATGAGGGAGCTGTGACCAACTATAACCAATAAGGAGCTGGGTGAGCGGCCACTTGCAGTTAGATGAACCAATAACGGTTGGAATCTACCGAGGGAGCTGAGTGAGCAATGAGCGCGAGAGATGACCGGGACCAATGATCTCTCGGATGCGGCTGAACCTACCCACAGCTGGACCAGGAGGCTGTTGTACCAAATAAAGGTTGAACTCAACAATTGTCGTGTGTCTTGTCTGAAGCTGCTGCCTGGCTTAGGAGCGACAGGTAAGCCGATCACCGTTCAGTAGGCTTAGCATGGACCAATCAGGGCCAGCCGTCGGTAGGCTTAGAATGGGCCAATCAGCGTAAAGTGGGCGGAGCCAGTAAAGAGTTGCGCCATCTGGTGTCAGTGGCTTAGAACGGGCCAATCGGCAGGCTTACATTGGGAGGGTGATTAGTAGGCTTTGGCTTAGACGTCTGAATCAGACCAATCAGCATGAAGTGGGCGCACACCACAAGGTAAGTTTGAACATCTGAGATAAAGCCGCAGTGGGGCCGCCGCCATCCAGCGGGCGCTAATGAAGGCTATGTTCAGCGGGCTTAGTCAGTGCGCTTAGAACGGGCCAATCGGTGGCGGGGGCCAATCAGAGGGCTTAGAAAGTCTGGGAGAGTGATCAGTAGGCTTCGAATGGACCAATCAGTGGAGCCAGTTAATTAGCATAACGGGGGCGTGCTCAGCGATACGCATGCACCAATGAGCGTGAAGTGGGCAGAGCCGAGTAATTAGCATAAAGGGGCGGAGCTACAGTCAACCAATCAATGATCAGTCAAGGCTTAGCACGGGCCATTCAGCGTGAACTGGGCGGAGCCCAGCCAACTAATTAGCCTAAAGGAGCAGAGCTACGGTCAGCCAATCAAAGATCAGTAGGCTTAGCATGGGCCAATCAACGTGGAGTGGGCGGAGCTAATGGCGGCCAATCAGATTGGCTCTGGATTTGGCTTGTGTTGGATTACAACTGGATTGTGTTGGCCTAGAACTCGATTTTGGCTTAGGATTGGATTTTGGCTTAGAATTGTATTAGAATCGGCCATCTTGGATTAGAAAAAGGACGTCGTTGCGTGTAATAGGTCCCTACTACTCCTGTGTCCCCATCTTTGTTCTCTCTTGTTATGTTAAGTTTGAGTTCTCTACTTTTTTGTCTGCATTTTTATGTCTGAGGTTTTTTTTTCTGACAAGAGGGCAAGGGTGCCGGCAACATGGCACATGTTCACAAAAATGCGGAACCAGAGAGACACACACACAAAAAAAAATGTATAGCATAACACAGTCCCAATCATTTTGTCATGTCCTTTTTGATGTGTCGTCTGTTCTACATTTGCTTTTTTTCTTTTTTCGTGTGTAGTTTCTGGATTTTTGTAGAGGATGCTGAGAACATGTGAAGCATACATTTTCTCATTCTCACATTATGCTGTAAGCAGTGTGAAATACAACTCAAAAATAATTCAATGAGAGACAACTTGTCACCAAGATCAGTGTGGGAACATTGAAAAGGAAAAATAATTCTAAACCATAATGGATTCCTATCCTATTTAATGGTACAGTATCAGATGAAAGTAATTCAAATAATATTAAAGTAACCGTGCAAATTATCAGTCAAACAGTGCAACTGGCTGCAGTACACTACAATGCGTCATATGTAACGATATCAGTGTTTCCAAAGCTGACACATAAACCTTTGGGAGCCCGCAATAGTCAAAGCGGGGGTTACACCAGTTGGCGAAACGAAAAAGCAGATGAAGTGAACGCAATATGCGACAAAACCAAAGATATTATCTCGCTGCAACTGTAATATATTGAAGTTGTTTTTAAAAAATAGAAGTTGAGTTCAGCGCACAGATATCAGCTGTCGCACACACAGCCATCCCGAAAACTATGCCCATCTTCATTGATTCACCCACGAATCCACAGGAAGACCGCCGAGGCTTTCCCACTCGGATTAAGTATCTGTGCCTTGAACTGTGAACAGTTCCGCAACAACTGCTCCTCGAGTTTTCACGGTGCTGGCTTTGGCCCCCCTCCCGCGAATATTCCCTCCGAGGACCTCTTTGTATATGCCGTACTTCTCAATCTCTAACTCCATGTCCCGCAGTGCTCTCCTTCAGGTTAGGTTAGGTTGGGTTAGGTTAGGTTAGAGCTCGCTCCCCCTTGCCGACTTCCGAGTTAGTGCGAGCGAGGTATCTCCATAATGGAAGGCCTGAAACGGTACACTAAAGACAAATGTCACCTCTGTGGATAATAATTTGAAGCATACAGATGAAGGATTCATCTCATATCTAAAACGATTGCCAGCAATTCTGCTCTTTCTGTTTCTCGAAAGAAAGAAAAACAGCTTCATAAAAATAAAACAGTACATCTTAGTGAATTATGGAAATTAGAATGCCAAAATACCTTGCAGATAAGGTTTTCCTCCACTCGCATACGCGTAAGTGCGAAACTAATGTACACGTAGTCCTAGTTGTTTTATTTAAAAATATATCTAATAAAAATGGCTACGACCACGAAGTATGCGTTTGTGGCACCCCGTTTATTTTGTGTGTGCATGTGTGTGTTTCCGCTTGGACAAATTTTTATAAAAGTGTCACGAGAGCACGTCATTTTCACAGTTGAGTTCTACGGGCACGTATCTTTTCCAAGAAAGACTATAATGACTAATAACGATGACTAATCAATTAAATTAATTAATTAACTCTAATAAGGACGTCTTGAACAAGAGCCAGATACCGATATGGGAGACTGCCCTAGTTAAAATCCACACCACGTTTAAAAATTTTGAAACACGTACGTGTATTAAAATATCAATCCCTGAATTTTGACATGCAAATGGGCCAAAACCGAAACCGTGGCAATCACGTTTGGGGTGGTGGTCTTCACTGTACGGGATACTTTTGTATGTCAATTGCGCTCGCAACTATATTGTTTTGGCTCAGAAACCGTATGTTTCTGGAACGTAGAGAGGGAAAAAGGAATCACAAAACACGAATATACTTCAAGTACTCTTCTCCTTAGGGAAGCGAGAAAGCGAGAGATTTATTGACTCTACGTTGCACTAGTGTCAGCGCGCTGAGCGGTTGAGCTGGAATTGGAATTAGAATTGGAAATGAATCAAAAATAATATTAAATAATAATAAAAAGAAAAATAATGAAAAAAGCGTTACCTGAGCTGATCGAGCTCGGTTCACTCTGGAAATTGTTGCACCGACGACTGGCGCCACGTTCGAACTTACCTAAAATTGCTCCTCTGTTGAACTGTCCTTCTCGGCTCGCATAGCCGCGCCCATGAAAGCACCAATCAGCTGTTCTCGTTTTGTGGAGTGTCCACCAAACTGTTTGTAGTTCAAGCTGCAGGTACTTGATACGAGTGGGAGAGCTTCGGCAGTCTTCCTGTGGATTCGTGGGTGCGTCAACAAAGATGGGCATAGCCTTCGGGATGGCTGTGTGTGTGACAGCCGGTGTCTTTCTTCGTCCGTTACGTCGCGAGACAACTAAGATCACCGTCTGTGCACGCTCAGGAAGCTTGAAATGTGCCCTGATACATATACAGTAATATACACCTTCAATATACGCTGATACATATACGGTCAATAATTTGGGACTTGGTCCACTGCAATCTTTCCCGGAGTTCACAAGAGACAGTGTTTGTGGATTTATGCCTTACATTTAATCTATCGCATGTCGTTCCACATCCTACCCGAATAACTCATGCCACGCAGTCAACCCTTGACTTTTAACCTCCCATCCTGAGCACATTAGTTCTTTGGATGTCACTGATGGTCTTAGTGACCACAAAGCCATTTTCTAAGATATCTCTTCAAGTCGTCCAAAGGTTCATAAATTCAACGATAAAACCATATACGACAATGCTCGAGCTAACTTCCATCAACGAGGGTCTTGAAGCTCTGTATGAAAATTCCGTTCATGGCACCTCGCCTCCATTGAGGATAACTGGACCCTCTTTCGTGGCAACATAAACTACCTTACCGAGTACAATGTTCCAAAGATAAGAGTGAAATCTTATGATCACAATCCTTGGTTCACGAAAAGTCTTAAAATCTTGCTAACCAAGAAAAAACCTTTATTCAGGAAGGCAAAGCGTCTTGGCGACGACATATCGTGGGCTAAATTTCACTACTGTGAACGGGAATACAGGCGCTCGATCAAGGAAGTGAAACATAAGTTCTTTACCGTCGACCTCCCGTCTCTCTTGACGAATAAACCAAAACAATTTTGGAAAATTTTATCTCCGCCAAAATCCCACCTTATCAGTCTAACTGACACCCGCCGACAACGACTGCGCCAACGCTCTCGCTTCCTTGTTTTCATCCGTTTTCGACACCGATAACGGGTACACCCAAACTCCATTGTCAGTAATCGCCTCCTCACCTATGGTCCCCATTCATATCAGCACTCATGGCATTTGTAAAATCATTCGGTCACTTAAGCTGTCGTCAAGTGCTGGTCCGGACTCTATTAACCCGAAGGTTCTATACAACACGAGATCTATTTTCAGCAAGATTCTATGTTGCATATTTACTCAGTCACTCCAAGATTCTGCTTTACCGCAGGACTGGAAGACGGCGAAGATTGTCCCTATTCACAAATCAGGCAGCTGCCACATCATTAATAACTACCGCCCTTTAACAAATTACCCTTTTACAAAGCGACCTTTAACTAATCCGGTGTTGCTGCAATGAGTGACAAATGCTTCTGAACATTGCAAAGTGTCGCATTCTGTCGTTTTCTCGAAGACGGGTCTCCTGTCTTCCTCCCTTCCCCTATTTTCTAAGTGATTTCACATTAACCCGAGCAGATTCTTACAAATATCTTGGAATCCACCTTTCCTCCAACCTAACTTGGAACAAGCACATCAACCACATAATAACTAACGCTTCTCGCTCCCTAGGCTTTGTTAGACGCACCCTCAGGTTGGCGGCCTCCATCTTAAGCTCCTAACCTTCACGGCTCTTGTGCGAAGCAAGCTGAAATGTGCTGTTTCACGCTTTAATACTTGTTTTCATATAAGTTTGTACTGTCGTCGTTTCTTTATTTTCCTGTTTACTTACTGCTAATTGTGTTGTTCTTTTTTGCTTGCTTGTTTGTTTCTATCAAGTTGCTGTAAATGTATCTTACGCTCCAGTTCCCACCCCCCTTGTAATGTCCTCCGGACCCTTGGGGTTCTCGAAATAAATAAATAAATATGAATGTTATACCAGTGCGTGCAAGTAGCGTCTGATATAGGTCCACGGTCTCGTCATAATACAGTGAGGAATACTGCGACACACTTGATTGAAAGCATTCCTGCGAGTTAGCTTGTTTCCCGACTGATTGTGAGCTGAACTGAACTTGCATTTTTGTAAAACAACTTCAATATAATGCAGTCGTAGAGAGATAGTTTCCTTGGTTTTGTGGTGTATTGTGCTCACTTCATCTGCTTTCTCTTGGGCCCCGTTTGGGCTATCGCGGCCTCAATGGGGGTCCTGACACACGGTTTGGGAAACACTGAGGCATACTGTATATTGTTACATGTGACATGTTGTAGTGAACTGAAGCCAGCTTCACTGTTGTATTGTTTCTTCGCATGGTTACTTCTTCTACTTGAATGAGGAATACGGAAAATGAGGAAATGTATGCCTTGCATGTTCTGGATGTTCTCAATTTGCTGACCCCTGCTGTTGGGCTAAAATCCAGTAACTACACAAAAAGATTAACAAATGCAGAACAGGAGACAGAAACACGGACACAATGGCATGATTGAGATCATGATATGCTGTCTTTTTTTTTTCTGTGTCTCTGGTTCTACATCTTATGAAGATGCGCCACATTGCCAGCACCCTTTCCCTCTAGCTACGAAGAGAGCCTCTCAGTAATAAAAATGCAGGTTGTCAAATACACGTAAAGAGTGCTTACATTTTTTGGAGCCTTCGCTCATCTAATGTTTATGGCAGAAAATGCTCCTCTCGTTCACATGGCATACTGAATATAAGTGTGCTAAAAAAGCCACAAACTGCATTGTAAATTAGCACTGCAGTATGTTTATCGGCACACATGAAATTACCCTTCATCATGCAAGCTGATTGATTCTGATGCTGATTGCTCACGAAATAACGTGGGGTGAAAGACACTGGAATCACGTGTTGCGTCACTAGCAGTGCCGTACTCACTCAGCAGTGACATCACAAGCAGTGATTTTTCACTGAAGCCTGCAACTCAACGATGTAATTCACATCTTGATTGCAGAAAAAGTAAGCACATATTTGTTATTACATGGTATACAGTTGAAACTTGTTAATGTGATGACGGTGATTCTCGTTGATTTTGGCAATGAAACCATTTTAGGATAAAAAAAAAACACCTGTCAAGGTGTAAGCTACGAAAAGTAGTAAAGTGAGTGAGGCATTTTAAATTGCCTTTTTTCCTTCATATTTTCAATGCTGACATACTGATGTATGTCAGCATTGAAAATGTATGTATGTCAGCAGCTTGTGTAACTGTCAACCTGGGCTATTCCAGCCAAAACCAGCCAGAGATGTAGCTTGACTCTCTTAAGTATCACTGAGAAAAATTGTGTGCATTTTTAGACGATGCATATATCGAATGTAAATCATCATTTTGTTTTCTTGAACAATGGGGCGCATTAAACTGTGCCGAAATATGAAGTTGTCTCTCACGAGCTTCTTTCTGACATCTACATCTACATCATTTGTGCGCTTTCCTTGCCTGGTGTTAGAGGGGAAGCATGGGTCTGCCATCCCAAAGGGTATGTAGAACGAGAATGAATCTGGTGACGTGGTGAGAACTGAAGAACGGAGCACATTTGGGGTCAAGTTTACAATAAATTTCTGTCAAATTAGCATTCTTGAAGGAGCCCCAGATTATTTATGCTTGTAACTGATTGCTTCACATAAAAATATCAAGCTGATCTATATTCATGTGTTTGAGAATATAAAGCACTTGCAAAAATCTACTTTTTTTCAGATAGTATATTCACATATAGGTCGTCTTAAAGAAATATTCCCTTATTTGTATAACTAGTCCTCTCCTGCAACATATTGAAAATCTACAGGTTTATTTTTCTTTAAAAACATTAAAAAATTGTCACCATAATGTGCTGCACCTTGTTCGTCAGTTGAGGCCATCTAGGAAGCAAACAAAATAAAAGATGCCTTTGTGGCTCTCTCCTGCGAAGAGGCTTTGCGTTTCCATTTTGAGAACCTACAGGTGTATTTGTTCTTACGCAAGAAGAATGTTTCGTCAGCTCATTCATATCCCATCTGTATGACACTATAGCACACTTTGAACAAATTCTGCATTCAACTGTTCTGCCCAGTTCTACAGATTAATTGCAGTCGCTGCTTCATAACAGCTTTGTTAACATTTATGATTGTTTTCACATACCTGAAGTCATCTGGAAAGTGAAAAAATCTCATCATTTCAAGGGCATACCCTCTCCTCTAGCTTGTTCAGAATCTGCTGGCATGTGTTTTCTGTAGATCTTATAGCATCAGCTGACCATATTGGCTCAGATCATGTCAAAATGCGACGTAACAGCTTTTGTAAACAATTTACTATGATCTCGTGTGCCCTTCAACCACAACAGCAAAAAAGCCCACAGTCTTTCTTTCAGTGGAAATAGGTGTTTTTGCTGCATTAAGAGAAGGTGGCTCAAATTAATTGTACCTCCTTGTGGCCTGGGTGGAGCATGCCTCACTCTGCTTTATGTCCAGTAATTTCTTCTCCAACCGTATCTTTTTGGCAATGAGCCACAAAGTATGCAGTCTTCAAGCTTTCTTTCACCCGGAAGAACAGCTTACAGCTCTGCAGGCATCAGAATATCTGCACACAATAGGGGGCTGCAATCTAGCCCTATAGGTGCCAACGTTTTAAATGGTACTGCAAACACAGTCATAGTACCCTTTATCACGGCACAAAGCAATTATGTCAAAGTCATGCTTGTGGAGGCAAAGCCATGCTTGCCAAAGCCAAAGAGGCTAAGTGATGCTTATGGAGCGTTTTATTATGCCCTGCTGCTCAGCGTATGGCTTCTGTTTTTAGCTGGAACAAACCAATAAAAAAAAATCTGAGGAAAGAAATATGCCACCTTCAGTTGCCATCGACCAAGCAAACTAAGTCAATAATGGTGGTTGTTATTCACTCTGCTATGTGATTGTGTTCATGTTAATTCACCTGTTTGGTACTGTGGTACCAGCTAGCTTCCTTGTAGCGTAACTTATATGTGCCCACATGGAGGACAAAGAGGAGGAATTAGCTAGTCTGGCGTAGGAGCTCTGACACTGGCATAGCTGGTCAAAAAGAAAATGCACAGTAAATCCAAAAACACCCTTTTCTACACAAAAAGGATGTTTTAAGTGATATACACGTTTTTTTACTCCAGTGACCATGATGAAGAGTGTAACAGGCACTGTTTAAAAAAGTTTTTTTTAAAAATGCACCCTTTTTAACTCCATATGCTGGGATCAGAAAAGGTGCTGAAGTGATTTACACCCTTCTGCACCCTCTATTGCACCGTTTTAGCCGAAAGCATGTGAGAAAGGGTGTTTTCAATAGCGAGTTAAGTTAGGGAAGAAATATCATGTCAGTGTGATCCCATGCGACGTTGCAAAGGCACTAGAGGCCGACTTCATGGGGGTACCCAGCATCCCGTATGCCGGGGGGTGGGGGAGGGTATATGCCGCTCCGGGGGGGGGGGTAGAGAGATTCGTGTTATCGACTCGCTAAACAAAGCGGTATTTGCATCTCAACTGATGATTAAATGTAGTAGCTTGAATGCCACTTTGTCACCTTTTAGCTAGATATTTAAACTCTAAATACATTTGGTGTTGAGAAGCCGGTTATTATTTTGCTTCAGCTCAGTATACAATATATTTCCAACTTATACGGCCATATGAGGATCATGCGCATGCGACAGGTTTGCTTGACATTTTGATTCTGCGCCTCCGAGCCTCGCCCTCGCCTCGTCACGAAGGAGTCATCGCCATTAGCATCATCGGAATGCCGGTGGAACGGTTGTACAACGTTTCAAGTGTCTCAGCGTTCGCTCGTCCATTACAGAACGAAGGAGGATATGATTTTGCGCCGTTAGAGGTAAGCTGTGTGATAGAAGTGTGTAATCACGCTTCACTTATATTCATACCATGACTGTTGTGCTGTAGGTTTTTGCTGTTTGTTTCGAGGAGCGGCTGCAGTCTTGCGTCCCGTCAGGTAAGTGAACAAGTATCAGCTCGTGGCCGGTGTTTGTTCTGCTAATTCAAATTTCGTTTTTGCAGGCCATGAAAGAACAAAGGAGGATATGATGTTGCATCGTAACGGGTAAGCTGTGTGATAGAAGTGCGTGGCCCACCGTCACTTGTATTCATACCATGACCGTTGTGGTGTAGGTTTTTGTTTGTTTCGAGCGGCGGCTGCAGTGCTGCGTACGAGGGTGGTTCCATAAGTGTCCGGCCCGAGGTAGAAAATGCGCGCGAATTTGAAAATGCGATTAAGGACGCGTGGCGCCATCTGTTGGAGGGCCGGAGCACCACCCTCAACCCTCTCCATGCTTTTGTCGGTTGGAGAGCCGCATTTCAAACAGCCAGGGTGCACTCTTCAGTTAAAATGGAACAAATCGAGTACCGCGCTGTGATAAAATTCTTGACAAAAGAGGGACTTTCGCCTATGGAAATTAAAGCGCGACTGGACAACGAGTACAGGGAAGCCTCTCCGTCGTACACAATGGTAAAAGACTAGGCTAAGCAGTTTCGACTGGGGCGAGAGTCCATTGAACATGATCCACACGATGGTCGTCCAGTGGAATGGTGACACAAGAAAATTTGTCTCTTGTCGAGGAGGAAGCGCTGAGCGACAGGCGCCTGAAGGTGAAGGAAATCTCAGAAAGGCTGGGGCTTTCCAAACAACCGTTTTTCGTATCATCGGCGAGGGCCTTCACATGAAAAAGGTCAGTGCGAAATAGGTGCCACGACTTCTCTCGTCAGTTCAAAAGCAACAGCGCGTCGTCTGTGCCGAAGAGTTTTGGAGCTCTGTCAAAAGAACGAAGAAGAAATATTAAAGTCAATTTTCACAGGGGATGAGACTATGGTTCTCTACTATGATCCCCTTTCGAAAACGGAGTCGATGGAATGGCGCAAACCCGGAGAAGCACCCCCAAGAAAAGCCAAGTTCACACAATCCACAAAGAAGATCATGGCAACAATATTTTGGGATTGTCACGGGATCCACCTCATCGACTTCAAAGAGAGGAACACCACAGTGAATGCGACTTATTATGCTTCACTCTTGCACCGACTGCGAGACGCCATCAAGGAAAAGAGGCGCGGCAGTTTGAGTCGAGGTGTCCCGTCGCTCCAGGACAATGCCCCTGTCCACACGGCTTCCGTTGCCAAGGCTGCACTGAAGGAGTGCGGCTTCGAAGAAATTCACCACCCACCCTACAGTCCAAACTTGGCACCGAGTGATTACTTCCTTTTTTCAAACTTGAAGAGGGATCTCAGAGGACGGAGATTTCAAAACGATATGAGGTGCAAGAGGCAGTTTTCCAGCATTTTGCGGACAAGAATTTTGCGGGGAAATTTTGCGGGTATAAGAATGCTGGTTGAAAGGTGTCAAAAGTGCATCGAAGTTAAGGGTTAGTATGTCGAAAAGTGATACATTTGTTTCGTCTCTATGACTATTAAAAGTTGGTCGGGCCGGAAACCTATGGAACCACCCTCGTAAGTGTACACGTATCAGTTCGTGGCCGGTGTTATTCTGCTGATTTCATTCTCGTTGTTGCAGGCCTTACTTTGTTGAACAGTAAGCTGGGTGAATGAACTTCGTTGTTGCTATGAGCATTTTACTCAGTTTTACTCACTTGCGTTTGAACATTACTAATTTGCGATTGAACGCCCTATTTCAGACAGATTTCTCTCTAACGCTTCAGAGACGTGGCCGTTTCATTGTGGGTCGCCAGAAGAACTCAGACTGCAGCCGGTCATTGACTGTCAATTGTACGACGGGACACTGTGTCGCATGAAACATATGTGTACGTGCGAAATACTTCACTACTTATTGCGCGGGTTGTTTTGTATTGTCTCGACACTGGATACCACATTCAAGGTATGCATTTTAGGTAGGAATAAAATAGATGCATATATAGTTTTCCAGTACTTCATTTTGTGTATTTTGTGCCTGCTGTGAGCGAGTAAACATATGAACGGAGAAATTCGACTTCGCTCAAGTCACAGAAAGTCCACAAAATCTCTTCATATCATACGCGGGGTCGTGTTAATTGGGCTTCAGTAAATCATGTTGCATGTGCCATTCTGCTCAGGGCAACCATGCGGATTGGTGTATTCCACTTAAAACACTGATACAAATGGGTGCTAAAAAAGGCGTTTTTGGCACTTTACACCATTTGAAATGGTGTTTATTGCAGAATACACCATTTAGAAAAGGTGTTTCTCGTAGAAAACACCATTTCAAAAAGGTATACTCGAACACTCTCATTTGAGAGGTGTAAAAAAGGAGTGCGCCCTGGAACATATCACTTACACTTAGAAGGATGTTTTCGGATTCACTGTGTGTGGGCCATACATCACATAAGACACAAATCCCAGTATATTTTCAGCAAGCACTGGTTAATTTCTAGTAGGTGCGGTGCATATAGCGTGTCCATGGACTGATTTTTTTATTCTTAGAGATTTTTGCAGTTATAAGGGATGACAACATGTTCTACATCCGAAGTGGATGTACTAATTAAATTAGGTCTCGTTTAATGATTGGAATTAGAAGGTCGGTTCAAATGCATCGTCGGTTTCCCTATGTGCCGCTACAGTTTTCAAAAGTATGCTCGTGACCATTTAGTGCGAGGACATGGCCCCGAAATAATGGTTGTCTGAGAGTAAGTATCGGAGCGTTCTTTTTGCCTTTTCACTTGAACGTGAGGAAGAAACAACGCTGCAGAACTGCAAGCTGCACATTTAATGTAATGTCATGCAGGATGCAAATTTTACAGCGATTTCATATTTCAGTACAATATTTATAAGCTGTAAAAATAGGTGCAAGGGTACCACACAATGAAGTAGCTGGTGCCGTAAATTTTAGACCTCTTCTTGGCGCGGGTGCTTGGCATAAAGAGTGACCTGCTAATAAACGTACTTCGGGATTTCTGAATGTGAAGATCATAGGAGAGAAAGGAAGGCAAACAAATACAACAGAGGGTGCCATTCATTTCTCACACTTCTGATTTCAGTTCCTTATTGCGCTTGGTTTTCTTCAGTTCCGGCATTTGATAACCAGAATTTGCATTGTATATCCACGTGAATAAAAAAGATGCAAAAACTTCTGTGAGAAAATTTCACGGTATTTAAGAAAATGGCATTCTTAGGTTCCAGGGTATTCAAAGACCAGTGAAAACTAAGTGCTTGAAGTATTATGTCTAGATACATTTTTTGCAGCTTTTGCATGGCAAGTCGTTGTCTAGGAAGGTGCGCGAATCAATGTGGATGTTCCTGAAATTAGAATCTTATTTCGTTACACTTTGAGACTACCGTACGGTGGTTACAAAAAGTTAGAGCACCTCTGCTGACTCAAGTTATTCATTCGAGAGAAAATAGTTTTTTCTTGCAAACGAACAAACAAACGATTTCTTCACATTCATATGCAGCTTATTTGCAGAAAGAGTAATGCTATATGCACGACGTCGTGCGCCTAAAGCGGAAGTTGCTACATACGCGACGCGCTTCTGCGCTTTTTTTGAGGACCTTCTGACCTAACCGGCGGCACAGTCTCACGCCCGCACCGCTTAGTGCGTGCCTGTTTGGGGGGGGGGGGACAACCCCCCAATCTATGAAACCTAAACTGACCTAACCTCACTAAAGTGAGGTGCAAAAAAAAACAATCCCGTCAACAGTCGCGTGGTGGCGCATGCGCAAAAGCGCGTCGTGTATACAGCAACTTCCGGTTTTGGAAGTTCTTCCAAAACTTCCAGCAACTTCTGTGCATATAGCATTACACTTGCAGAAATGCATTTCGAGAGTTTGTCCAGTACCTGCTCCCTGCGTTTATCAGAATGTAGGCTCACAAGGAAAACCACAGGCAGGTTCCGATTTCACGATTCTACAGTTCTGAGACTAGAACACACACAAACACATACAGACGGACAAACCCAACACATCCACGCGGTATCGGAATCAGGCTTTTTCGTCGATCGTCACTTTTCAACTCTACGACTTCACAACCAAGGGAGCTGCAGGAGAATGGCGATGTTCGCGACAATGTTCATAATATAGCAGGTGTCCACCATAGCTGGAACCAACACCAGGAACTCATTTGGTGACACGACACGAATTCAGAGTTCGACATACTCAAATTTGACAGACGAGCAGCAGAACAAATCACTAACTGCAGTGTCAACAGAATCCTGATAGCCGGCGGAGAATACAGTAAACGATTCGTCCAGACTCGGTACTCTCGTTTCCAGCCCACCGCAAAAAGCCTCACCCTGCGGGGAACTATTTTGAGACGCGGGAGCCAAAAGCCTTCGCTGCTCTGAGGCTGTCGTGCTTGTCGACCAATCAGAGACGATTCATTTTTAAAGTTTGAATCTCAAGCATTTGTATCGCAAAAGTTGATTTTTACGGCTTTATCTTTACACCGTGGATTTTTTCGTGATTTATTTCGAGGAGTTTATTCTCGAAGTTTATTTTGCGAAGTGTAAACCAGAGTGATCCCCAAAATAACGTGAAAATGAGCTATTTTCTGGGGGTTCATTTTGAAACGCGTTCGGTGGTGTGTTATCGCATCTTTGAATGACAATGCCGTCTGCCACCCCCCGCTTGGAAAGGAAACAGTTCCGTGACGCGATCCAGCGGGTGAAAGTACTTCTACCGAGGCAACATTCGTCCCTTACGACTACAAATGTAGGGTGCATCGGATGCACCGTACGGATCTTGTTGAATTGAGTCTTTTTGTTGTTTTTTTATTGCGTGTTAGCGTCGCGTAGTAAGTGCGGCTCTGAGCGGCGTACAGACGTCGACAGATGTCTGCTGTATTCAGTAGTATAGTTATGCGTGGAAAATGTAAGGCGCTCCAAATATAAATTGCGTAGCAGTCAGCGTGTTTAGATCAGCTTGAAACGAAACGACAGTAACGCGGTTTGATGGTGCGACCCGTTCCTTCAATCCCAGCCTATAGCTTTTAACTTTATCTCCAATGTTTATTGTAGATTTGAGTATAGCCTGGGATAGGGATTGAGTATACCCTGTATCAGGGAGTAGAAGCCGGAACAGGGTAGCATATCGCCGGTGGCGATTAGACACCCCAACGTCAAAAATAAAGTTCTTCATTAGCATATTTGGAGATAGTGCTAAACAAGTGCTACGCGCCCTCTAGTACCTTATTTATGTCTCGCTTAAGATGAAGCAATGAATCAGGATAATCGGGGCTCTCACAAACATGGGCCGCATGTGCATGGCTTGCAGTCAGCTATTCTGTGCCCCGAGGGCTCTTGACCACTAAATAGAATAAAGCTCCCCCCTCCCCCCCCCCCCCATAATGAAGAATTTGGAAGGAAAACAGGTTTTCAGGCATTGTTTTTACACTTGCTCGATGTAGTGCTGCTCCTGTCGACGTTACGAAGTACATTCACATTCAGAGCAGTTCTTGTGACTCATGAACCACAATAGTATAGCGATCTGGTCTGAACGTGCATTTTCATAAACTGCACTGTAAGTAATATGATAATTAAGAACTAACAGTGGAGACAAGTACAGAGAATGGCATCATCTTAATTATTACACTACGTTTATGGGCTTGCAGCATAGCAGCGGCCTCTCCGGATATCATGCACGAAAAACTATACGGAGCACAGAGAGGCGCAGAGAAAAAAACGTAAAAAAATAGAGATGGAGTAGTTATGTACAAGGATCAATGTGTGAAAATTTTTAATAATCTCTCTTTCCCTTATTTTTGTCTTTCTTTTTCACGTTGAAAATGCAAGCATAATCAACAATACAGTGCGTAAACCAACAATTTCAGTGCTCCTGAACGTTGGGATAATCGTTCGTGAAGAACTTTGTACGAAGAACTTGAAACGCCTTTCAAGTTTTCAGTGTCTCATTTGGAAAAGCTCATTTGTTTCTGTTGGTGGTGTCAAGTGAAGCTTTTCATTGATGAATTGTATATGCGAACGCCTAATAACTATACGGCTCAGCTGTTTCTTTTCTAGATTTTTTACGCTAAGGCACTTTGCTATAATTGCTGTCCTTTCCAGGGGTTTCATTACCCCCACCCCCCAGGGAGGTGTACACTCCCCCTGAATTTTTCCAACCATCCCCATGTAATTCATGAGATTTCCTGATACAGCTTGGCCTCCAATGCATATACCCATAAATACGTATCCATAAAGATGTATCCCCCTATGGTTCACTCCACTCGAAATCACGCAGACATCTTATCACGCCGGGTACCGCGTCTTGGCTTCTATGCGCATTGATGATAGTGCCAGACGCAACAACAATGACAAAGAAGAAATTGTCGTTGCTCTTCGGTGCTGACACGAGTTGCGCAAAGGACTAAAAGCTGCTACCCAAGCAGCACAATATACTGACAGTCGAGTGCAATAGGGGTGGACGGTATGTATCATATTGTCACGAAGCGAAATGGGTCGGCGAGTCGTCGAATAAACAGCGAATGGTTTATTAGACTACTTGGTAGCAAAACACAAGAGTGATAGCTCTCTGAACACAACTGAGTCCAAAGAATGAATGCTCCAGCTTGGAGCGCACAAGCATTTAAGCGTCGCGCCGAAAAGTCTAGAAACAGCACGTGCGTTTGCCAGAGAGGAGGCGATGTGTCTGGAAGCTTCTTGCTTCTTCTTCAGCATGCGCCGGGATGAGATGTCCCGTTTCGTGCCTACCCTGGAAGTTTCGCGATGATGATTCGTGGCATTGCCCCCTCCGTAGACGGGGCATCGTCTCGACGCCGTTTCTTCTCCTTTTTTTTCATGTTGTTTCCTTCCAGCCAGTCTTCAGCGCTACCTGCTGTAGTACGGCTTGAGTCGAACGACGTGAACTATTTCAGTCCTCGGGGGTCGTCGAGAGGGAACGCTGCCCTCAGGTACCACTTCGTAATCCAGGTCTCCAATGCGTCGAAGTACTTTGTAGGGACCGAAGTACCGCTTCAGTAGCTTCTCGCTCAGGCCACGTCGTCGAATCGGCGTCCAAACCCATACCAAGTCGCCTGGACTGAAGCGTACGTCTCGTCGGCGCAAATTGTAGGTGGTGGTAGTGGTGGTGATAGGGCTTGCCGTTGTCGGCCTCACGTATGTGGGCAACGTCACGACTCACGCCCTGGGGGAATGTGCGTCCTGGGCCGACTTCGAAGTTCTTCTCCTTTCTTGTTTCTTCTTCATCTTCTTTCTTTCTTTCATCTTTCATCTTTCATCTTCTTTCTTCATCATCTTCTTTCTTTCTTTCATCTTTCATCATCTTCTTTCATCGACGCGTTGTTGTTGACCAATCCGTAGTCTGGCCAGCTGGCGGGCTTCTTTTGCTCGCTGTGTGAAGTCCAGAGCGTCGTTTTCCACATCACTGGGTTCGTGGGGGAGCATCGCGTCCAGCATAGTCGATGCATCATGGCCGTGTGCAAGGCGGAACGGTGTGAATCCCGTTGTTTCCTGCACAGCCGTGTTATAGGCGAACGTGACGTAAGGCAGTATTTCGTCCCATGTCTTGTGCTCGACGTCGACGTACATCGAAATCATGTCGGCAAGGGTTTTGTT
Organism: Ornithodoros turicata; assembly: GCF_037126465.1. Taxonomy (NCBI): domain Eukaryota; kingdom Metazoa; phylum Arthropoda; class Arachnida; order Ixodida; family Argasidae; genus Ornithodoros; species Ornithodoros turicata. The sequence continues at coordinate 35,918,290 of NC_088203.1, forward strand.
TAGGCGTTCGGTGAGCCCGTTCGTCTGCGGATGGTACGCCGTTGTCCTCCGGTGAGCGGTGTGGCTGAGTCGAAGGATTTCTTGTGTTAGCCTGCTTGTAAATGCCGTTCCCCTATCGGTGATTAAGGCGGTCGGAGCTCCATGCCGTAGTACGATGTTCTCGATGAAGAACTTCGCCACTTCTGTTGCTGTGCCCTGTGGAAGTGCCTTAGTCTCAGCATAGCGTGTCAGGTAGTCGGTGGCGACGATTATCTATACGATTTCCAGAAGACGAACGTGGGAAGGGCCCGAGTAGATCCATCCCAATCTGCTCGAACGGCGCTGACGGCGGTGCGATTGGCTGAAGGTACCCAGAAGGTCGTACCGGCGGCGTTTTTCGTCGTTGGCATTCCCGGCACGTCCTTACGTAGTAGTGTACGGTCTTGGCCAGTTTTGGCCAGTAGTATTTTTCCCTTATACGGGCCAGTGTCCGGCTGTATCCCAAATGACCTGATGACGGTTCGTCGTGGCAGGATTCAAGTATCTCGATGCGCATGTCCCCAGGCACAACGAGAAGCCACGTAGCGCCTTGTGGTGCGTGGTTTTCTTTGTAGAGGACACCATTACGTAGGGAAAAACTTGGGAGTGATCTTCTGAAGATGGGAGGAACATTGTCGGCGCGGCCCTGCAGATAGTCGACGACTGTCTTCAATTCGGGGTCGTTATACTGCTTGGTAGACATGGTAGTCGCGCTCATTAGACCGAGGAAGGCGTCGTCGTCCTCGAGGCTGTTGTCCTGTCGCTGGAGTGGTGCTCGGGACAGGCAGTCGGCGTCGTTGTGTTTTCTTCCTGACTTGTAAGTAATGGTTACGTCATACTCCTGTAATCGGAGGCTCCATCTCGCTAGGCGTCCTGAGGGGTCCCTTAAACCAGCCAGCCAGCACAGGGAATGGTGGTCTGTTACCACCTTGAACTGCCGTCCGTACAGGTAGGGGCGCAATTTTGTGATGGCCCATATGAGTGCAAGGCACTCCTTTTCGGTCGTCGAATAGTTCTTCTCTGCCTTGGTTAGCGTTCTGCTTGTGTAAGCGATGACACGTTCGACGCCGTCGTGAAGTTGAACGAGCACGGCTCCTAGACCATCGTTGCTTGCGTCGGTGTGTATTTCTGTTTCGGCGTTTGGATCGATGTGGGCGAGCACGGGTGCGGTCTGTAGACGCGTCTTCAATTCATCAAACGCCTGTTGCTGGGCTTCACTCCAGATAAACGTGGATCCGTCCTTCGTGAGGGCATTCAGGGGTAACGCAATTCGTGAAAAGTTTGGAATGAACCGTCGGTAGTAGGCGCAAAGGCCAAGAAAGCTTTGAACGTCTTTCACGTTAGATGGAACACGGTAATTTGCGATGGCCGCCGTCTTTTCGAGGTCGGGGCGTACGCCGTCGCTGCTCACGAGATGGCCGAGAAATCTGAGTTCCTCGTAGCCGAATCGACACTTCTGAGGCTTCAACGTCAGCCCTGCAGTTCTGATGGCCTCGAGGACTTGCTTTAGCCGTTCAACATGTTCTTCGAATGTTCTTGCGAAGACGACAACATCGTCGAGGTACACCAGGCAGGTTTGCCACTTCAACCCGGCGAGAACTGTATCCATAACACGCTGGAACGTCGCTGGTGCTGTGCAAAGGCCGAAAGGCATAACCTTGAATTCGTAAAGTCCATCCGGAGTGACGAAGGCAGTCTTCTCACGGTCCCGTTCGTCGACTTTAATTTGCCAGTACCCCGTCTTGAGGTCCATGGAAGAGAAAAATTTTTGCGTTTTGAAGGCGATCGAGCGTGTCGTCGATGCGCGGTAACGGGTAGACGTCCTTCTTCGTTATCTCATTGAGTTTCCGGTAGTCGACGCAGAACCTGAGTGTTCCGTCCTTCTTCTTCACTAGTACCACCGGCGATGCCCACGGACTGGTCGACGGCTGGATAATGTCATCTCTTAGCATCTCTTCTACTTGCGTTCGGATCGTTTCTCGCTCTTTGCAGGAGACCCGGTACGGCATGCGGTGTATTGGACGGGCGTTTTCGTCGACGATGATGCGGTGCTTCGCAATGGGCGTTTGTCTTACTTTCGGCGATGCAGCGAAGCAGTCACTGAAATCGTTGAGCATCTGGAGAAGGGTTTGCTTTTGAGTTGTATTGAGTTGAGGGTTTACGTCGAAATGTTCGGCCTCGTGTTCCGTGGTGACCGCGATGCGAGCAGTGTCCATCAGGCAAACATCCGCGGTGGAGTATTGGTCTACGGTGACGGCTATCTTCGTGCCGTTCGCCAGGTGTTGTGGCTCCGGGCGAAAATTTGTGACGAGGAGTTCGAATATTCCGTTTCTTACGGGCACAATTCCTCTTGCTATCCCAATTCCTCGTTCGAGGAGAAGTTGCGTGTTGCCTTCAGCCAACAAACAGCCAGTCGGTGCTCTCTCGCACGTAGCGGTCACAAGGACTGACGACAAGGGAGGCAGGTTGACGTGCTGAGTCGTCACGGCGGTTACGTCCGTGTTTGCGCGTTTCTCCGGAGTTATTCGTGCCCACCACTTGTCTTCTGCTGTTTCCGGCGTTTTAAAAGAGATAACTCCATTTGTGAAGTCGATGATTGCTTCGTTTTCGACTAGAAAGTCCATTCCGAGTATTACATCCCGTGGGCAGTTCGGCAAGACGGCAAAGCTGACGACGTACTGGATGTCACGCACTTGTATGACTGCCGTGCATCGGCCAGTCGGTGTTACGACGTGTCCACCAGCAGTGCCGATGTTAGGCTCATCCCACTTCGTTTGCACCTTGCGAAGCTTCTTAGCCAACCTACCACTTATAACAGAGTCGTCGGCTCCGGTATCGATTAACGCAATCATCTCATGGCCGTCGATGAGTATTTTCAGGTTATTGGTAATTTTTCGAGCGTCGTGTTCGTGCTGCGTTGCTGTTCGTCGAGTTGCAGGAATTGTAACTTGTCGTCGGTCCGCAGCTTCACCTCCCGGAGCTGCAGTCTTCAGTTTTCCCGGTTAGGGCTGCGCCACACAGGTCGTCTTGCCGGTGACGGTGAACGTGCTCTTCCTGGCGACCTGCTGTGGTGGGGGACGCTCGGGGACAGGTCGCGTCGCGAGCCAGCAGAAGCATTCTGCTGCCGTAGATAGTCTTCAATTGCGGCGGGGCGACTACCGCGCTGGGGGCGGGGGGCGTCGGGTGAAAAACGGGGAAGGCCAAGTCGTCGGTGGGGACATCGGCGATAGACGTGGTTGGCCTCTCCGCAGTGGTAGCAGAGCGGTCTGAAGTCGGGAGTCCGACAAACGTCCGTTTTGCGAAACGGCTGAGAGTGTTGCGGGACGCTCGGAGTAGGTTGGACAGGCCGAGGAGGCGTCCAACGGTTTCCGTAGTACGACGGACGAGTAGGTGGCACCTGTCTCACAGCGGCGGCGTAGGCTGGTCTCGGTACTTCGGCGTCGGGGTTGGCGGTTGACGATGTCTGGATTGCCTGCTAAACCTCGTCCTTGATAATCGCACCGATCGAAGACAAAGGGTCTTGAGCCTTCTCAGGACAGAGGAGAGCTCGTACTTCTTCGCGTACCACCTCTCGAATCAGCTGTCAGAGCGATCCGACGTCGAGGCCAGCGGTCGTGGAGAAAGCCTCGTAGCCCTGGTGTCGTTCGTTGACGGTAGCGAGAGAGAGCAGGGTCCTATCAATGCGGACGGCTTCGTCCAGAAAAGCGTCGGTCGTGGCGGGTGGATCCCGGGACAGGGCGCGAAAAATTTCTTCTTTTACTACCCTCATGAGTCGCTGAACCTTCTCCTCGGATGCTTTGGGGTCAGCTCGCCGGAAGAGCCGCAACACATCTTCGACGAAGCCTGTAACGCTTTCGTTTGGCAGCTGGATCCGTCTCTGGAGCAGATGTTCAGCGCGTTCAGCTCGTTGTTGAAAAGCGAACGCCTCGCGGAGTTTGCTTTTGAAGACGTCCCAGGACGTGAGCGAAGTCTCCCGGTTCTCGAACCATGTCTTCGCGGTGCCCTCCAGGCAGAAATAGACGTTGACGAGCTTCTGGTCGTCACTCCAGTTGTTGAACTTGGCGATCCGCTCATAGTGGTCGACCCAATCGTCCACGTCGTCGTAATACTCCCCGCTGAATGTCTTCGGCGACCGTGCAGGGGCTATGGGCGTGGCAACAGGTTGCGCCACTTGGGTACTGGTCTCCGCAGTCATCTTCTTCTTGCGCTTAGGGGGTTCTAATGGACCGAATTCTGCAGGCAGACCAAGCTGTCTTCTCTTTGTCGCAGTTGGTCTTCCAGGCCGTTGGACAAGGAATGCTCCGCACCTCCACCAGAAATGTCACGAAGCGAAATGGGTCGGCGAGTCGTCGAATAAACAGCGAACGGTTTATTAGACTACTTGGTAGTAAAACACAAGAGTGATAGCTCTCTGAACACAACTGAGTCCAAAGAATGAATGCTCCAGCTTGGAGCGCAAAAGCATTTAAGCGTCGCGCCGAAAAGTCTAGAAACAGCACGTGCGTTTGCCAGAAAGGAGGTGATGTGTCTGGAAGCTTCTTGCTTCTTCTTCAGCATGCGCCGGGATGAGATGTACCGTTTCGTGCCTGCCCTGGAAGTTTCGCGATGATGATTCGTGGCAATATCAATGTTCTTTGGTGTCACGAGTCTGTTCAAGGCCTTCCACCTACCCGTCCACCCCTATTCCACTCGACTTTCAGTACATTGTTCTGCTTGGGTACCTGCCCTTTGAATTCAGCATGAGAGAGCCGCGACGATATGGCAAGGAAAAAAACTTGCCAAGGTACGGGGCACAAAAGTGAACTTGCACGGCAAATCGCTGGCAGTCCAAACATTTACACGGCAGCAGACACCTACGAGCGCTGGTGCAAAAGTCTGACGAAAATACATCTTGGATGCAAATACATATCCGTTATGAAGCCGTTTGAATTTCACTGTTGATGGTAATCAACCAATTTTTCTCGAAGTGCAGCACGCATAGAGAAGTCCATGATTCGCTTACACGTCTACCTGCAAGAAATGACCCACAGTCTCCTTCTGAAACATTGCATCACTTGCCAACTTCTTTGAGAAAAGTAAAAAGTAACCTTTCTGCAACCCCGATGAAAGTTGCCTTTGCGCCATTAAAGTCCTAATCATCATCATCCCGCAACCACAATGATGGCAGGGACATCCAAGGAATACACCACAAAGAGTCACTGGTGTGTTCTGCAGAGCGAAGCCATTATCGACGACTTATACTAGGCCCTTATACTTGGATTTGAACAGTGGTGCCCGCAAAATTTCGAAACGGCGCCGGCAGAGCCCTTTCAAACGTGCGAAACCCTTTGTGGGTTCAATGGGCCCATCCCAGCATGCACCTGGCACTTGGCCATAGCGGACCCCCCCCCCCCCTCGAGAAAATCCTAGATCCGGCCCTGTTCAGATCTGTACATTCTCAGCGCATGCGTATTACGATAATACTGGGACTTCCCGCCGAGTCCGTCGAGCGCCTAGGAGGGAAAAAACAACAACAACTTTCTTTCAGGATGATGGATGGGGAGTTTGACTGTCATTGTCAAAAAATCGCACTCTAAACATGGGCCTTGTGCAAAAATCGACGGAATCCCCATAGTCGCAATGCATTAAAATTCATTTGGCCAGGGTGCACTAGGTTTATATTCTGCTGGCGCCTTTCATTTCTCCAGGGGTTCTTTGCATGGTGTTCTTCTGTATGAGGAGACGATGACATCTTCAAATTTTCATTCTGTTTAGCTGTTAATTGGCATAAACGCCGTCTGCCATTCAATTCACATCCTGTAAGGCCGCTTCCCGCACAGCGGCGGAGCATAGCGGCGGAGCGCGCCGGCGCCGGGGGGGGGGGGGGGGGGCGAATTTTGGGATTGGCACAAAGGTATACTTTCGAACTTATGAAAACAGAGATGCTCTCAACCACATATTTGTGAAGAATGTACAGGCCAACGGCTACCTCATTTTGATAGTAGTGTCCCCGGATTAACCGATCATCCTTTCCATGCAATGTATACGTGTACGTAACACAGGACGCAGGCTTACCTTGAGTACATCTAGTGGACGAGACCGTTAACAAGTCTCCGCACGACAAGCAGAGACGCACGCAGAGCTCAAACGCTCAAATCTCGGTATCAGTGTTGCTAGACTGCGCAATCACAAAGGGCACAAGAATATGCAGATATCTCGCGCTTAACTCTTACCACGGAGTCAAGCGCAGGTTGAAGGGAGTTAGTAAAGCATCAAAGCGTAGAAACGCATAAAGAGGGAGTTTCAATGGTGTTTGGTGAGAGTTCACCGGCAGCAGGAGGTGTAAAATTACTTAATACTCTCTTTCGACTTTTTTTATAGTGCAGCGCACTTGCAAAGAGACACTGTAGTCGATGGCCGATAGATGAAACAAGGAAACTATTTACCTTTCCTCTCTGGTACTTGGAAAGGTCTGCTCGTGATGGATTAAGACCATAAAAATTTTCCGTATTCCCCGTAGCGGCTTCCAGTTCAGCCACAGCAAGCAATAGGAACGACGTAACAACTGTTACCATAGAAGACATCTGGCTCGGAGGTTATGCGTCAAACTACAAACGCACCCGGAGTTGAGAAGCTTATCGAGCTCGCCTCATGCAAAATAGGTCAACTGAGAGATGCCACCTGCGATCCTCTTTTTTATATCATGCACCATGTATGATATAAAAAAGAGGGTCGCACGTGCAATATGTGAACCGCTCACATATGGTTGATGTGGTTCACGTGAAATGTTGAAAATAATGCAACTGAATGCAAGCCCCTTGCAACCCCCTTGATGGTACTGAAGGTTGTACCTGTAGAACTCTGTAACGAGAGTGATCCTGTGTAAAACTGTGTAAAGAGAGGAGGGAACACACAAGTGTTCCCTCCTTATCATTATCAGAGAAATAAGAAGAGAGAAGAGAAATATATATATATATAAGAAAAGAGAAATAAATAATAAATCATTATCAGAAAAAATAATTCGGTTTCCTGCAAGGGCTCTGGTCAGCTTCCTGACACGTGCGTTTACCTTCTGCACTCGACTTTCACATTTTGACACGATGAAAATTGATGCTCCGAGGCTGGAACGCAGAAGAAATGACAAACACGCAAAGCCTCAAGTGCTTAAGAACAATGACGGAAGAAAGAATGGAGCGACTGGAAAGGTTACCCAGCTGCAGGACTCGAACCCATATCTTCTGGATTACCTGATTCTAGATTGGCAGACCCTGTACCAGTAATCCAAAAGATGTGGGCTCGAGTCCTGGAGTTGGCTAACCCGTTTAGTTACTTCCTTCTTACTTCGTTCAACTATGCAGTTGGTTCTTGTGAAAAATATTTTGACCGCTGCACGGCGTAGCTGTGTTGCACTGCCCATTGCCGTGTGTTAAAGGGGAGTCTGGCCATTAGGAGGTGCCTAAAAAAAAAGGCTCGATCTGTTAATCAAACTTGAGCGCCTTTCATTGGTTGCAGCTTTCCATGGGAGCCGCCATGACACCAAAATTTCTCGGAAACGGAGGATGGTGCTTCGAACAGAGCAGAGATTTCGTGACTTTTCTTTTTTGTGTGTGTGTGTGTACACGACTCTAATTTTATTCTGCGAGTATACGTCCTCTTGCTACTAGCTGCAAAATTGGCTTCAACTTTCACTCCATCATCATTATTTATGCGATAATTGCATGTTTCGTCGCTACAGTTAGGCCTAGTGAAGGCAGCGATCTCAACAAAATAGCACGGAAGACGTCACTGATGCGCAAGATTTCTGGTTCCATCTACTTACGTTACGTGATTAAAAGTTCACACCAGCAGCCGGTTTTTGCGAAGAAGCGATTCTGCCGCTCTCCTCGCCAATCAGTTCTACCAGTTCTGCCAACCATTATTGCACTTCTCAATCTTCCCAGCATGTCCCTTTTCATGCAGATGGCGTTAATGAATACGGGCGTAAAATCCGTCGTTTTTGTCTGTCACCAGTGTTATCCGTTTCAATCGAAATCAATATAGTTTCTCCAAAATGATGGCACCCAGTACATAAGGGTGAGGTATAAGTACTGGATGGCCTGCAATAATAGGGAACTGTATTCTGACCTGTGGTTGACTAGACACCTCAAAACGTTTATTATTATTATTATTCCGCGATAGCGCCGCGAAGCAACTGTGGCTATGAGCAGCGTACAGACGTGGACAGATGGAGAGGGCCGACTTGCCGACATTCGTCTGGAAAGTCTTCGGAAAACGCAGGAAAAATCTCAGACAGCGCAGGCAGCCGGTGACAGGATTCGAACCCGTGTCACCTCCAAATCTCGGCGTGGAAAGCGATATCCTAACCACTATGCAACGGGAGCTAATACCCCCCCCCCCAAAAAAAAAAAAGTGGGTGGAGCCCCAGGTATACGCAGGACCCATTAATGGCCAAACTCCCTTTTAATGCACGACACAGGCTCTGCCGACGTACACTTTGTGTCATTGCACTGTTGCTAGTTCCGCGTGTCGTTTGTTTTTGTCTCGTCTGTGTTTTATCTGCTGGTTTTAATCTTTTAGCACTCCGAACATCTTCGCCAGTTGTTACAGCGTCTACGACAACATGGCATAGTCATCAATCCTGCTACGTGCGAATTCGGTGTTCCTTCCCTCACTTTCCTCGGCCATCGCATTGACTGCTCTGGCGTTATCCGCTCTGTGCCAGAAGGTTGATGCCATTGATCACTTTCCCTGCGCTACCGCCGGTTCATACCGCACTGCGTGCACATCACCAAGCCGCTATGTCATTGCTTGCTGGCCCTTGCGGGCCGTCGAAAACCATCGAGTGGACGCCATCCGCCGAACAAGCCCTTCCAGAAGATAAAGCACAGGACATCGCCTCCGCCTCACTCTTGGCTCGTTCAATTCCAGACTCATCACTCGCAAACTTCGCGGATGCTCCTTCAAAAGCCGTTGGGGCCGCTCAGCATCAGCTGGGCCCGCACGATCAGTTACAGCCGCTGGGTTTCTTTTCTAAACCCCTCAAGCCCGCCGGAGCAAGGTACAGCACTTTCGGACGCGAGCTGTTGGCGGTGTACCTGGCATTCAAACATTTCAGCGACCGTCTCGAGGGACGCCAGTTCATCGTTTACACTGCCCACAAACCTCTCACCTACGCAGTCACGTCTGCCTCTGGTTCTCACTCGCCTTGAGAAATCCGTCCCTTCGCCTACATCACCGAATTTACGACCGACATCAGGCACATTCCCAGTAACGCTAACGTCATTGCGAACGCTCTCTCTCCAGCTCACGTTGCTGGCCTGTCCCACAGTCTAGCCCCAGACATCGACTACGTCGCGCTCGCACAAGTGCAAGCAAACGACCCCGACATGCCTGCAATTCATAAGTCATCCTCGGCCCTCGACATCCACGAGCTTCCCTATCCTGGAACCCTGAGCCCCTTGTTCTGCGACACCTCTGCGGAAAACCCGCGTCCTCTCGTTCCCCGTGATATCCGTCGCCACATCTTCAACCAATACCGCTCCCTTCATCACCTCGGCATCAAGTCCACGCAGAGGCACATCGGCTCCTGCTTCGTGTGGCAGTTCATAAACCGTGGCATCCGCCGGTGGGCTCGGAATTGCTTGGCCTGCCAGCGTTCTAAGATCCGGCTCCGCACGACATCCTCATGGTTACCATTTCCCACCCCCGATGCCCGCTGCCGCCTTGTCCCCTTGGATCTGGTTGGACCTCTTCCTCTGTCTGCCGGCTACGTTTACTTCTTCACCTGCAGTGACAGGTACACTCGGTGGCCGGAAGCGGTACCTATCAAGGATATCACGGCTGAGACAACCGCTCTCAGGTTCCTGTCCTCCTGAGTGACGCGTTATGGAGCTCCCGCCGTTATTACAACAGATCGCGAACGGCAATTCACGTCCCGCCTCTTCGCTGACGTCTGCAGATTCCTTGGTGCTCGCCATCACTTCACCACGGCCTACCACCTATAAGCGCCAACGGGCTGGTTGAGCGGTTCCATCGCAAGCTGAAGACCGCTTTACGGTCTTCAGTCTAGTCGGGTCTAGCACCAGAACCATTCTGGTGTTTTTAGCGGCTGTGATTTGGAACATTCCTGGTGTTTTCTTCTCTGATGTTAACATCAGAATTCCTCGTGTTCCCAGTGTCTTTTCTCTGATGTTCCACACTAAGATTCCTGCTGTTTTGTGATGCTCCACTGTTGAACATTACGATGTCTTATGCGTTCAATCTTGTGATGTACTTGGTTCCTCAGGAACCTCACGAGGCACTAAAAGCTGTTCATACGTCTGCATAAGTGTGCAGACATGAGAGAATTAAAAAAAAAACACACACACAGAGGACAGTACAAGCGCGGTACCACAGCACGACCAAGGTGTTATAGTGCTGTCGTGTTTGTTTTTCTCTAAGCGTTCACAACTATGCACGGCTCTCAGAGCCTCGTGAGAGTGCCGGTAAATGCTACAAATTTAATGTCGCTTAGTAATTTAATTCTCAACAATCAGATCAATTTAAATTCCTCGTTATTTAATTTTGCGCGCCTGATCCGCTGCGAAGTACACATTGTCTGAATAATGTGCCCTTCAGCCCCCCCCCTCCACACACAGATCTGTTAAAATCTAGTTTTCTTTTTTTTTTCACGCGCAATATGTTTACAGAATTCATTGTTCCATTTCACCATAATACCGCCAGCAATTGGGTAGAGTACCTTGCGATTGAACTGACGAACGACATAATAACGAATCATAAATCACGAACGACAAAACGGGTGGATCCCGTTACTTTTATGTTGGTGTCAAGGTAACATCTTTTATTCCGTGATGAAAAATGTTTGCACTTTAATGCCACTTTAACAAAGAATGGGAAATACACACACACACAAATCCTCAAATTCAAAACCCGGGTTTTACTGCAATGTATTCTGTTCACCAGATCGCTTACTACTTAATCCTTAGAAATGCTTTCAATATAAACTACAATGGTAATAGCGGAATTCTATGTGTGCAGAGCAATATTGGGTCATTATTTGGACAATACTGGGCCACGCTCAAGTTGCAAGATTGGACTAATCTTTGCATCCAAGCTAGCAAATACTTGCCCAGTCTTGGAGCAATAATCGGGTGCTGCCGGGGTGGATACTTGGCTGGTACGTAACATTTATGACGATGTCATAGACCCCCATGGAACACCGTGGTTGTTCGACATTCAGCACGTCGGTGTCAACGAGGCGTAGGCCTTCGCGCATTTCTTCTGGTTGTACTCGATGAATTTCTTGTCTCCGCTTAATAAGGTTTACACATACTCGCATCACGATGGCACTCATTGGGAGTCTCTCACCAGCAGGAAGCATGGGTTACCTTAAATAAATTTCCTACATATATATACCACGCGATTCGTGATACAGCAATGCACAAGGAAAGCCACCAAGCAATAAAATCCAAGGCCAGGTGTTGTGCGGTTTAGTACACGCGCAATGTCACGTATAAGAGGTTCTGTCGCTACTGAGATTTACATATGACATTGCAATCTCAACTCACTCCACACACCACAAGTTCGACAGATGCAAATAATTGAGACAGATCAAAACAAAATCTTCAAATGCGGGTGCCACCGATATTTCGTATTGCGACTCTTCTTTCAGAAAGACACTGTGTTGTTCTGCCTTTGCTCGATAGCTGAATTTTCCAACAACTGAGTTGTGGTGCGTTTTCCTTAGGAGTACATGGCCTTGGTGACGTTGATCACGTGATCCGCAAGCTTAGCGAGAAACTGACGCATCAAAACGCAAGAAATGTTACACGTGAACACCTCAGCATCATTCTTCCGAGAGGGCTTTCCTCCCACATCAACAGAGCGTTTTCTGGAACCGGCGCGCTGCATACGGTCGATCGATCAGCAGTTGCATGGTCCAACGGCAAGAAACCGGTCGCAAACACGGCGAAACAAGTGTCCTCTGGTGCTGTCACGTCGTTCCATGAGTATCTGTTTCACTGTGTGCAGCCATAGAAGCCATCTTAATACGTAATTTTGAATAACGAACACGTCTAGTGTCATGTACTTGTTTATTTAATGGCTTTTTTCATGCATTATATATGTATATATATAGGTATTCAATAAAGATCAGAAGTGGAGACAGCGCTTCCAGGACAAGGAGTAAAACGGAAACTTTATTAAAAACTAAGAGGGGGGTATTCGACGTTTCGACAGCAGCGCTGTCTTCAACAGGAATGGGATATTATGGTGTCGCAAGACAATTCCAAAGAATGAGAGGGGAATATATACAAGGGGAGAGGGCAGCACACGTCCTTTGTCAAACAAAGGTAAAAGGGTACAATGAATCACAGGCAGTCATGTTCTTCGCCGGAGGGCAATCATTTCCTGGGGTGACCAACCGGGGAGTCTGAAAGAGATACAAAAGAGTGTATGTATTCTGAGAGAATTAGGAGTTTAGGTTGCGAACAGTTGAGAGGACGCCGGGGTCCTCGTTAATCTGGCTTTTAAATTTGTAGATCAGGAACGTTTCTCTTTGTCCTCTAAGGCGTTGGGATGAAAACCCGATTGCAGAACGAAAATGGCTATGTCGTTAATTGAGTGGCCGGATTTACTAAAATGTCGAGACACTGGCAGATTAGGTTTCTTTGATGCGTCGGACCTGTGGTTGTTGAATCGGATTCTGAAGGATGTAGCTGTTTGACCGATATATTGGGCCTTGCACATTGAAGGAGATAAAGGACGTTAGAAACGTTACAGTTAAATAGACAATTAATTTTTGTGCGACAGTAAGAATTTGTGCTTTCTACTCTGGTAGCAGTTTACAATAATTTACAGATCTGGCATTTGCGTCCGTTGCATGGTTGACAACCGTTGTGTTCCGACGGCTTGTTTAACTTGGCGTTCACAAATCTGTCTTGGATGTTCCTTGCTCGACGATAAGCAACGCGGAGTGGTTCCGGAAACACCTGACTCATACGATCAGATTGGGTGAGGATTGCATAGTTCCGTTTAAGTATGCGGTTTACGTCCGGGGCTAACCGTTGAAGCTAATAGTGAGATTTACTGAAGAATTATTATCGGCTCGGGGCTGTCTTTGGAATAGGTTCTCTCGATCGGTTGATGTAGCTCTGGCTATGGCATCTTTTACGACCTGATTAGGATATTTTCTATCTACGAATGTTTCTTCAAGGCTCTCAAGATGATTGTCTAGTTCATCATCGTTAGAACATATTCTCCGGTAACGCAGCGCTTGACTATAAGGGATAGTAGCTTAGTGTGTCTGGGGTGGCAACTCTTGAACGATAGATACTGTTGGGAGTCGGTAGGCTTTCGATACAGACTCGTGGTTATGATTCCATTATGTAGTTTAACTTCCACATCCAGAAAATTAACAACTGAGGAGGGGTAATTGAATGTAAATTTAATACTGGGGATGCACTTGGTTAAAGTCGTTAAGAAACAAGTGAAGGTCGCATTCGGAGTGGGGCCAAATAATGAATATCATCTGGGAATCGCTTATATAGGAGTGGCTTCAGTGCTTTTTTGAGGAACGAAAATTTCGAAAAAAACGGAATTTCTGATGAACGTCCTTCCAAGGATGCCATGAAGATATTTGCATAGTTCGGAGCCATTTTTGTTCCCATTGCTGTACCATTGACCTGTATGTAGTGTTTGTCGTCGGATTCGTAGTTATTGCATGTTAGAATCAGATTCAGGAGTTCCGTGAGGACGGACGTATCACATAACCCTGATTGGGTTGATTCTTAAATGCACACTCTGCTGCTGCTATTCCATCTGAGTGGGGAATGTTAGTATACAGGGAAGTGACATCTAGGGTTCAGTGTTGCGGATTTGAACCCACGAATTTCATTTAAATCTGGATTTAAACCCATCGGAGGGCTGCAGGATTTGATTTACGATTTGATTTGCGCGAAAAAATATGGGCAGGATTTGGATTTAGATTGAATCGCATTTTCCACTAATGATTTGGATTTGGATTCAATCGCATATCCCAGGTATGATTTGGATTTGGATTCAACCGCATTTTCCACGAATGATTTAGATTTGGATTCAATCGCCCCTTTTTCAGCGGATTTGCGCGTCGATTTCGCCAAGATGCATTGATTTGAAATTGAGCGAAGCGCCGTTTCGCATACTACGCGAATTGATGTGACCTTGTCTGAAATCTGCACACGCACTAGCGGCGTCCTCTCTCCAGAGCGACGGGAGTAGCCGTTTCGTTCCAATCACTTCCCCTCACCACACCGAGGGAACACCGGGAGCAGTTCTTCAAACGTAGTTAACATTATTCTGTTGATTGGACGGCACGTTTCCCGTGGACCTCTAGCTGAGTCTTCCAGCACGAGCCGTTTCAAGCTTGCCAAATCATGTCGCGAAATGCTTGGTCTCCCCCATCACATTGAACGCATATAGGTACACCGAAAATGGTTAAAAATTGGGCTGTTCGGTACAGCATACTTTAAAAGCGATAAAACCCCCGTGCCGGGGAACAAGTCAACAGACGACACAACACACAGGCACAGACTGACGAACAAGGATTTATTATCAAACTTGGTTTATATCCTGTAATATCCTGTAATAAGGGCGGTGCTTTATTATATCGTGAAGCTTTAAGTATAAAAAATGCGGGGTCCAGGTGTGTGAGTGTGCCTTCAGTGCTGATAACTGCTCCAGTCGAGAATTTTTTGGAAGATTCAAACAGGAGGGACGCAAGATAAGTCTTATGCTTTTGATAAAATAAAGTCACTAGGCATGCTGGGGGTGTGACTGGGAACTTTGCCGAAGAGGGCGTTGTTGGTTAGGTTAGACGATATAAACCAAGTTTGATAATAAATCCTTGTTCGTCAGTCTGTGCCTGTGTGTTGTGTCGTCTGTTGACTTGTTCCCCGGCACGGGGGTTTTATCGCTTTTAAAGTATAGGTACACACATTCACGTTTTTTTTCTTGATTACAACAGATTTGTAGTGCGCGAGGAACATTTTTACAAAGCCCCGAAACGTCAGCATTAAAACAGACTCATAGGCTACATATTTAGTAACCGTATTCGTAACATGTCCCACGATGTATAAACGATCCATTTAATTGTGACCCCCAGGGTATAGTAACCAACGACCCGTGGTCTTTTGAGTACTGATCGAGCGTGTGTTTTTTGGCGTAATTGAGCCTAGGCCCGCGATAGGAATTCCTTCACTCAGGCGTGTTCGCCCGGTGCTAAATGACGAGGAGGTTCCTGTCCCAAAATCCGCTTTTGGGAAGGTGTACCATATACCTACTAACTCCACACTGTTTATGCCCCGTGAAGCCCGAGTCAACACCAACACGATACGTGATGATGGAGATGGGTGTTGCGTACCGCCCCTCCCAGAGCGAGCCAGTCACCGGCGATTAAATACACTTTTATCAGTATCATTTTTTCTATTTTGGTGTAACACAAAAATTTAAGGACACTTAACGAATTACGTGTTTGCAATGCAACAGAAAGTGCTGGTGATTTTCGATAAAGTTTTACTATTTTCTTTCTGGATGCCTTCAACTCAACTCACATCATTTCATTACATGTATTTTCGTTGGGCTTTCCTTTGCGCCCCTCTTCTACTGGCATTTCGCAATTCCGCGCGGCGGAGTGGCCAGCTGTCGGCTACGCGCCGGCGAGGAGAGCTGTCTGAGCCAACGGGGAATTAAATGACGGAGGACGAGTTTTTTTCGTGAGGAGGAGTCTAATGCTATAACACCGCAGGCCGACGCAGCTCTGGGCTCGGGCAATGCTCGGGACTGCCTAGCACTGGGGGAAGTACTCATACCCTCCAAAACGCGGCCGGTATTAGTTTCCAGCTAATCGTACGGCGGCTGGTCGCGCGTGAACTACAACATCCGCATTCAACGATCCGAAATGGCTGCGCGTCCATGCCCGCTGCCCGCACGGGGCGAGCGAACGCTAGAGGTGACACAGTGAGGTCGCCTCCGGTCCACTCTAGTGATATCATCGACGTGATGTGACTAAGCATTTCACCTCCTGTAGCGTCCTGTAGTAAGGTGTGCGTTCGTCGTATGCGTAAGCTCCGTTCTCAAGTGGACTGTGCAGCGCGCCAGTATGAAGCCATTGAACTGGAGATTCCATTACAAAAACATAGAAAGCTCCGCAACGACTTTTCACGGGACACGTAATCATTGCCAGAAGAAGGTGTCGTCGAAGCCGCATGTTACATCCAATTTTATACGGCATTTGAGAAGGCGTCATCCTCAAGAATTGAAAGACCAAAGCGTGGTGCCGTCAAGTCCGTTTGAAGCTGCCTCCTCACCAGCATCAAGGAAGAGGGCTTTGGACACCGCCTTGTTCAAAATGATGTACACCGACATGCAGCCATTTAGCATCGTGGACAGGAATGGCTTCAGGGAGTTCGTCGCGGTACGTACACGATGTAGTGAGCTAACTTAATCTGTAATGGAAGCCTCTCTCAATATTTGGGAGCACAGTAATCCAACACGCGGTAAGCTCTGGCAATATTTCGAGAGGGTGCATTCCTCCTTTGCAGGTGAAGCGATTGTAAAACATGGGACCGCTGCATTTCCTGACCTCTGTTTTATGCTTTGTAGAGGCTTTCTGTTTTTGTCTTTCACACCTCCTTTACCATCGAATTCGTTGAAAAAACATGGGCTCGGATAGGTAGGGCATCCCCCCAAATGTGAGAAGCGCTGCGAGTGCATCGAAATCATAGTAATCAATGAAAGGCTGTAATTTGCTGTGTGTTAAAACCGCCGTCTACGTAACTGGGGGGGGGATATAGGTTTATTGAAAAAAAAACAAAGAAAGAGGGGAAAGGTTAGCCTGGCTCCAAAAGCCGACTTGCTATTCCCGCTTACAAAAAAGGAAAAATAAAAAGAAGAAAAAGAAAGAAAAAGAACGAAAGAAAAGAGGCGCAGTCACAGGCTCAGCGCGAGCCCTGTGTCAGTAAGGAAGCGTACGAGTTCCCTTCCGACGCGCCACTGAATGGGGCGTTGCAGAAGGCCCAGTACCGTTGCCAGCGAGACCTCCTTCAGCCCTAGGGCAGCTAGCCGCTCCATCAGAGTGGCACGAGGAGCGGCGAACAGGCGACAGTGGAGGAGTAGGTGGGAAGTGTTGCCCTCGGTAGAGCAGGCTGCACATCAGGGCAGTCAAGCAGGCAGGGCTGTCAAGCGTGCTGAGTTGGAAGAGCCGTGTTGGCGTTCGAGCCACACTTAACCGCAGACGGTGGATAACAGACGCCGGATAACAGACGCCTCTCTCCTCGTGATGTTTGGGGGAGGAACGTATTGCATTTTTGGGTCGATGGAGTGCAGAAATGTATTGGGCGAGGAGATGGCACGTTCTATGAAATCTTGGACACAGCGAAGGCGTAAGCGACGTATTTGGAGCAGGCAGGCTGACATTGAAAGCGGGATGCTGAGACTCAAGGCAGCCGTGGTATGGGCACGTTTCGCAGCAATGTCGGCACGGGTATTTCCGGCAGCCCGACGTGACTTGGTACCCACTGGAGCCGTACTCTGTGGCCGGAAGCCAGGAGCTCGTTGTATCTGGCGATTACAGGCGTGCAGAGATCGCAAATAGCACTGCACCGGTACGACGTCAAGGTCTCCAATGCTGACTTGCTGTCCGTGAAGATGGACCACGAGTCGGCCTGTGAACCGGATATGGCGTTGAGCGCTTCATAGATGGCTGTCAGTTCCGCTTTAGTGTATGAAATTTCATGCGGCAGCTTGAAAGCCTGCGCAGTGTCGCTGTGAGGCACGTAGAAAGCCGAGTTCGCCTGACCGTGAAAGAGAAAGCCGAGAAAGCCTGACCGTGGACCGAGTTCAAATGGTCAAGAGCAAGCTTGCGCGCAGCGAGGACAGGAGTGTTGTTTTTGCGGGACATGTCGGGAATATGCAGGTCCGTCGGAGGCAGCACGAGGGTCCACAAAGGTGGGGCGTATAGCAGGAGGGGGCGGAAGGGGCGGAAGAAACTGTGCCAGTCTGCAAACAGCAGCCCCGAAAGCTGAGTTTTCATACAGTAGATGAATGTCCCGTAGGTAGTGGGCAGCATGTCGTGTGCGGTACCGCGCACAAGAGCGCAGGGTCTCCATGTCGCGTAGGTCATGGGCTGGCGTCTCCTTCGCCTCAGCCAAGACCAGGAAGGTGTCGGTCGTTCTGGGGACACCAAGGCACACTCGAAGGCTTGGCGCCTGGATGTTCAAGAGTTCGCGCTCTGTTGTTGAACTTAGACCGTGCAATATCGGTAAGCTGTAACGCACGAGGCCTGGGACGAGTGAGGTATGCACCTGGCGAAGGTCAGGGTTGTGGCGGAGGACGTTGACGATGGTAGCCGCCGCGGGAGACAGGGACTTGACGTGCTTGGACCAAGTCAGCTCCCTGTCAATGGTTATGCCCAGGTATTTGTGATGGCGTGCGAAGGCGAGCTGTTGTCCGTCAACGCGGAGGGGGAATTTGCCGAAGGATCCGCGGGTGAATGCCATGGCAAGAGTCTTGCTGGGTGAGATAGAAAGACCACGGTCGGAGAGATAAGATACGATAGTGTCCAGAGCACCTTGCAAGCGACGCTGGATTACATCCCGACGGGTGGAGGAGGCCCAGATGCAGAGGTCGTCGGCGTATATTGTGATGTTGACATGTTCACTTAATTGGGCAGGTAAAGCGGTCATGATGACGTTGAACAGCAGTGGGCTCAGCACACTCCCTTGCGGGACACCTAGCAGAACTCTGTAGTGTGCGGTGTCCCCTTCAGATGTGCGCACAAACAAGGTGCGATCAACGAGGAAGTCCCGAAGCCATGCGAGTGGGCGGCCCCCAGTACCAGCCTCTTGGAGCGTCGCAATGACAGTGCTGCGCTACCACGGTGTCATATGTTTTTTTTTACGTCGAGGAAGACCGCTTCTGTGAGCTTCCCTTCTGATCGCGCTTGTTGTACACTAGAGACAATGTCGATGGCGTTGTCTATCGCCGACCTGCCTTGACGGAAGCCGGCCATGACTTCAGGGAAGAAGTTCGAGGCTTCGAAAAACCAGTTCAGGCGAGATTGAACTATCCGCTCCATGACTTTCCCTGCGCAGCTTGTGAGTGCGATTGGCCGAAAAGAGTCGATATTGTGAGGGGACTTGCCAGGTTTAAGGATAGGCGCGATCATCGTGGGCTTCCAGTGCGGCGGGATGGAGCTGGCCTGACAAGTTTCGTTGAAGAGGCCCAGAAGGAGCTGGCGGCCACGGAGCAAGAGACACCGCACTGCTTTGCAGGTGACTCCGTCAGGACCAGGCGACATGTGCACAGGCGAGAGCCCTATAGCAGATTCGAGCCCAGTAAGCGAAAATGGGACATCCAATGACGGATCTGCGGAGGACTCAAGGGCTACAGGGGTGTCAAGGGAAGACACGAGAGGAGCGGCAGGTGTCG
This sequence comes from Ornithodoros turicata, assembly GCF_037126465.1. Lineage (NCBI taxonomy): Eukaryota > Metazoa > Arthropoda > Arachnida > Ixodida > Argasidae > Ornithodoros > Ornithodoros turicata. The sequence goes on from NC_088203.1 coordinate 35,937,751, forward strand.
ATGTCAGGCGGGCACAGTACTGCTCTGCAACCTCGACTTCAGAGCACCCAGCCGCAAGCGATAGTGAGCGGAAAGGATGCCTTTGGAAAACGGGAGTGGCGAGCCCTTTGAGCACCGACCAAATTCGAGACATGGGTGTTCTTGGAGATAGTGATGTCGCGAAGCTTCTCCAGCGGTCGCGTGTCAGCTTGCACAAAAGCCTATGAATCACCTTCTGTAGTCGCCTTGCTTCACTTTTGTCGACTGGGAGATGTGTGCGGCGGGCACGTCGCTCGGCGCGGCGGCGGATAGCGCGCAGCCTCTCATACTCCGCGTCGACGGACGTGAACTTGGCGGGTATGCAGTGCACCTGGGACGCAGCGCGTGCCGCATTAGCAACCACGTCGCAGAAGTCAGGGGCATTTTGGAGCCTCCAGTCTAAAAGAAAAGATTCGAGCATGCATCTGTAGGACTGCCAATCCGTTCTTTTAGCGGTGTGGCAGTGGGCTTGTGCTCGCGCACCTTGCATGCTGATCAGGACAGGAAGATGATCACTTCCAAGGGTATCAGCGCCCACCTGCCATCTGAAGCGATGTACAATAGGAGCTGACACAGCAGAGAGGTCCAGGCAGGAGGAATGGTACGTTGTCTTCAGGAACGTAGGGGAGCCATCATTGAGGATTAAAAGGTTTCGCTCCTCGAACAGGGCTGCCAGTCGCTCCCCTCGCGTGTCCGAGCGCGCGCTGCCCCAGATGACATTGTGGGCGTTGAAGTCACCACAAAGAAGATATGGAGGCGGGACGTTGTCCAGTACTGCGGCCAGGTCACCAGTATCGTAAGCGACCGCCGGAGGAAGGTAAAGTGATACCACAGTAAGGACAAGGTCGGCTATGCGCACGATGCAACATACGTATTCGCCCTGTCCGCCCGTAATAATATCCTTCTTGATGGCTGGAATGTCGGACCGAACAAACAACGCGGAGCGGCATCGCCCACCACGGGGACTGGAGGTGAATGCCATGTAGTTCGATAAACGAAACTCTGCCGGAATTCAGCATTCCGATATACACATAAGAGGAAACTTGTGTCGCCAGGTGAACTGACGGAAGTCGGACACTTTGGACAGCAGGCTTCTCGCATTCAATTGGAAGACCGTTGTCTCTTGGAAATGCGTTGTCATTCCGATGTTATGTTCTGATCGGTGAGGCCGAGGCTGGATGAGCTCAGTTCCTGCTCTGATCCGCCAGGAGAATGGGGGCGATGAGGTTTTCGAGGCCTAGGATCTATTGAACATCTGGGAGAACGGTACAGTTAGGGCACGCAGTAACTATGACCTTAAGTGCCGGGAACAGCAGTTTTAATATGACCGATGCGATGTCACTCTGAATTCCAGAACGTTATTACAATTACAACGTTATTACAGCCTTCGCTTGCTGTAGTAGAACAGCCTGGCACCAGGGGCTTGACTTCAGAACATCTGAAAGATAAGCGAATCTCTGTCGGAAAAGTAATCAATTACTGAGTAATCGATTACTCAGAAAAGTAGTTGATTACTCGAAAAATTACTTTGACAGTAAAGTAACTGATTACTCGAAAATTTACTCAAAAACGTTATTGATTACAAGTAACGCAATTACTAGTAACGCGTTACGCACAAGTCTGTGTCTACGGCGGCAAGGGATGAAGGGGACGGGGATTGGGTGTTGCTTGGTATGGCAGGTGCAGGATGCTTAACCGCTGTGCGCTTTGTAACGGCCGCTCGAGGATCGCGCGGCGGGAGTGGAGGGTAGTCGCTGTCCGCCCTCGAGGGACGCTTCTCGGGGGCAGGGCTGTTGGTAGGCGGATGGCGTGAACCAGTTATACCCGGCGGGAAGTGACACGATCTAAGGCAGCGCTAACAGTGTGTCTCGGCGAGACATCTGTGTTACACGGTGACGGTGCCATATGCGGAGGCCGCAGTGCAAGCAGGCAAGTACAGATACAAAGAAAAATAGCCGAAGCTCAGTGGCTGCACGTTTAGCATATGTTTATATATAATTCGAGCGTGCACTCCCAGCCGAGGACAGCTGTTTCGCTTTACTGCCAGCCGGGCGCAGGGAAGTGACACGATCTTGAGTAGGCGCGGGTAACAGTGTATCTCGGCTAGGCATCAATGTTCCACGGTGACGGCGCCACCTGAGGAGGCCGCCGTGCAAGCCAGCAAGTACATATGCAAAGGAAAAACAGCCGAAGCTCTGTGGCTGCAGGTTGAGCATATGTTTATAATTGTAGTAATATCAATAATATATATCAAATATATCAAATATATATATATATATATATATAAGCAGGAAAAATCAGAAGACGACAAAGAGCTTACAGGAAAACACAAAGGGGAGTTTATTAAGACATATAGGGATAGGGGTCGACGTTTCGGCAGTCAGCGCTGCCTTCGACGGGACTCCGCTTTTTTTTTTCCTGCTTATTTCATTCTCGTGGTCAACCGCCCTCCTAAGCTTCTAATCTATATATATATATATATAGATTAGAAGCTTAGGAGGGCGGTTGACCACGAGAATGAAATAAGCAGGAAAAATCAGAAGACGACAAAGAGCTTACAGGAAAACACAAAGGGGAGTTTATTAAGACATATAGGGATAGGGGTCGACGTTTCGGCAGTCAGCGCTGCCTTCGACGGGACTGGGGTTTGGTGACAAGAACAAGCTTTATATATGGGAGAGGGTTATGTACAAGGGAAAGAGAGCAGCGCATGCGCTTTTGTCATGACTAACATAGGTTGGTGACTAAGTGAAAGGGGAATGACCGGGTCTGTGCAGCAGGACCTTGAGGAAATACCCGTGAGCCTGAAAAAGAGACAAAAGAGTGTATGTATTGTGCTGGATTAGGAATGCAGGTTGCGAATAGTAGAAAGGATTCCTGGATCTTCGTTTATCTGACACTGAAATTTATGAATGAGATAAGACTCGCGCTGTTCCCTGAGCCGCTGGGAAAGAAAGCCTGACTGCAGGATGAAAATAGATATATTGGTAATTGAGTGTCCTGGTTTACTGAAATGGCGCGACACTGGCAGATTAGGTTTCTTCGCGACGTCAGATTTGTGGTTATTGAATCGCGTTCTAAATGAAGTAGCTGTCTGTCCGATATATTGGGCGTTGCATTCATTACATTGAAGAAGATAGACAACATTGGAAGAATTACAGTTAAAGTCGCCATTAATGTTGACCCGATAATTTGAATTGGTACTATCTGCAGAGTTAGCGGCTTGCATTGATTTACAAATTTGGCATCTAGTTGCATTACAAGGGTGGCAACCAATGTTATTTTCTGGAAGTTTGTTAATTTTGGCATTTACTAGTCTGTCTTGGATGTTCCGCGCCCGGCGATAACTTACGCGCGGTGGCTGTGAGAATATTTCCTTCATCCGATCAGATTGTGAAAGAATTGTGTAGTGGCGGTTGAGTATCCGGCTAATGTTAGGAACGCTGCCATTGAATGTGACAGTGAGATTTACTGCAGAATTACCATTGGCTCGAGGAGATCTTTGGAGCAATTGTTGGCGATCTGTGGATCTTGCTCTGGCTATAGCGTCTTTAACTAGTTTGTCCGGGTATTCACGATCAATGAAGGTTTGTTCTAGTCGTTGGAGATGGTTGTCTAGTTCGGCATCGTTAGTGCATATTCTGCGGTAGCGCAATGCCTGACTATAAGGTATGGCTAATTTAGTATGCCTTGGATGGCAACTGCGGAACGATAAGTATTGCTGAGCATCTGTAGGCTTCCGGTATAAGTTGGTTGAGATGCCTCCGTCTTGTAACTTGACTTCCACATCCAAGAAGGTAACAGTGGAGGCGGAGTAGTGGGAGGTAAATTGAATGTTAGGGTGAATTTGGTTGAACCGGTTGATGAACGTGAGAAGGTCGCTTTCAGAATGAGGCCATATGATAAAAATATCATCTAAAAATCTCTTGTACACAAGTGGTTTCAACACGGAACATTCGAGAAATGTCTCCTCCAGGGATGCCATGAAGATATTTGCATAGTTGGGGGCCATTCTCGTGCCCATAGCTGTCCCGTTAACTTGCAGATAGTGCTTGTTATCAAATTCAAAGTTATTGGAGGTCAAAATAAGTGTTAGCAGTTCGGTGAGGATAGTAGGATCATACGGCTGGTCAGGTTGATTTTTGTATGCTGAAACGGCCGCTGCTATACCATCTGCGTGGGGAATATTAGTGTAAAGGGACGTGACGTCTAACGTTGCCAAGAGACAGCTTGAGGGAACGGTTACTTGCGATACAGTTTGAAGGAAATGGTTGGTATCTTTGACGTAGGAAGGTAATTTAGGGGGGATAGATTTGAGAACGTGATCGACGAAGGACGATATATTTTCTGTAGCGGTACCGTTACTGGACACAATTGGTCTTCCGGGATTGCCTGGTTTATGTATCTTAGGGAGCATGTAAAATCGGCCTGGTTTAGGGTCTTTAGGAAGTAAGTATTCGTAGAGCGCATCGCCAATTTTCTTAGTGGTCTTTAACCGTTTTAGTGTTTTACATATATCTGCGGCAATTTCATTAGTGGGGTCGGATTCGAGAGGTTTGTAAAAGTCTGCACAATTAAGTTGACGGAGTCCTTCCGCCACATAAGCTTGCTTATCCATTACGACTATGGCACCTCCTTTATCAGCCTGTTTGATGATGATGCCTTCGTTGCTTTCTAGCGCGGACAAGCTTTGCTGTTCTGCTTTCGTAAGATTGTGCCGGAATTTCCGATTGTTTGAGCTTGCATAAGTACTGAGAATATCTTTCTGAACAGCTTTGATATACATATCAAGACTTTTATCTCGGTTCGGGTTGGGAGTAAAATCGGATTTTATACGCTGCTTATATATATATATATTATATATACCTGATATTATACCTGCTTATATATATATATATAAAATCCTCGAACACATTATCTACTCGGCCATCTCATCTCATCTCGATCTGAACAATTTCTTTTTTGCTGAACAGCACGGTTTTCGCAAGGGTTTCTCTTGTGAAACCCAACTGTCGCTATTTACTTTTGATATTAGCTCTAACATGGACAGAGGTATCCAAACCGATGCCATTTTTCTTGACTTTAAAAAGGCTTTCGATTCTGTTTCTCATCCTGGCCTCATCTACAAGCTTTCGTTACTAAACCTTGATCCCCACGTGCACAACTGGATTGTGTGTTACCTCTCTAATCGAACACAGGCTACCATTGTGAATGATTCCCTTTCTGACTTCCTTCCTGTTACTACTTCCTGTTACAGGCGTCCCACAGGGATCTGTCCTCGGGCCCCTGCTATTTCTTATTTTCATTAATGATCTCCCGCATTCCATCTCATCCTCTATCAGGCTCTTCGCTGACGATTGTCTATTGTACCGCCCCATACTGTCATCCTCTGACCAAGTAGCATTCCAGCATGACCTTGTGGCTCTCTTTAACTGGTGTGTTACTTGGGGTCTTCCTCTTAATGCTTCCAAGTGTTGTTATATTCCCTTTTCACGGTCTAGGTCACCACTAACACATCAGTATCTCATACGCCAGGATGTCATCCGTGAGTCTCATACTTACAAGTACTTGGGGCTTCATTTCTCCTCAAACCTCTCTTGGTCAGATCATATTCATACCATTGTTCGCGATGCAAATCGCAAACTTGGTTTCATCCGTCGCCACCTTAAACTTGCTCCACCTGAGGTGAAACGTCTTGCATACCAAACACTAGTCAGGCCGAAGTTGGAATATGCATGTAGTATCTGGGATCCTTACCAGTCAACACTTGTGGACCTTCTTGAATCCTTACAGAATCGGGCAGCTCGCTTTATTTTATCAGACTATTCTGTTCCGTCCAGTATTACATCTTTAAAGGCCTCTATCAATCTTCCTCCTCTTGCACACCGTAGGAAATACTTTTGTCTGTGTTTATTCCACAAATTCTACTACACCACAACCATCCGTCCAGGGTACATCACTATGGCCCACTACATCTCCTCTAGGATCGATCATGCCCATAAAATCGACCACATTCCATGTCGTACATCTCATTTCCAATTTTGTTTCTTCCCCAAAACCATCAGTTCTTGGAACGACCTTGCTAACTCCGACTTTTCAGTTTTTCGCAGCCAGCTAGCTGCCAGTTTCGGTGTCTAATTTCCCTATCATCGCATATGTTTTCATAACGTTTTCACATAAGTGTTTTTTTGTTTTTGTTTTTTTGCAAAGTGTTCAATTGCTTCTGTTCTGTATCATATACTTGCTGATGTAACCTCCCCCTCACACAACGCCCCCCGAGGGCACGTGAGGTATTGTCGTAAATAAAAATAAATAAATAAATATATATATATATATATGTTTTTAAGTGCTCAAACGTCAACATGCCAGTACTGGGCAGCTGTTTCGGCGTTAAGTTGTTAAAGCCGAAACAGCTGTCCAGTCATGGTGACGTTTGAGTACTTAAAAACATATTTCCACTATAAAAACACTTTACGTGCAGCCAAAGAGCTCCGGCTAGTTTTTTTTTTTCGGAGCGTCTAAAAAAACGCTTAAAAACTAGAGGTTGACAGATGTGAAGAAAGCGTCCTTCCATATCGCCCATGAAGTGTACAAGTAATGAAGAGTCTTTGGGAAGCCGTATAAGGATTAAGAACAATTGCTAGTTTTATTATATTTAAAAAGGGAAATTAAATGGGGAGTACTAGAAATAGATTTACAGTTACTTAGGGGTCGACATTTCGGCAGTCATCGCTTCCTTCAAAAGGACTCAACTTGAAAAGATGTGATAGGGGCTTATATACAAGGGAAAGGGGGAAGGGGAGAGGGGTACAGTACACGTGCAGCAGCGTTGGTAATGTTCCAGGAGCACTGTTGCTGGTCGTCCATTGAACACTTGCAGGGGCGTTGGCTGTCTCCCAGGAGAGTTCTCCCTCGTCGTCGGATAAACCTGAAACGATAAAAAGAGACTGCAAAAAGAACCGGAGAGGGTCGGGGGATTTCGTTTATGAGCTAAGGCTGTGAACTGTAGACAATACGCCGGGGTTCTCGTTTGTCGTGGACTGGAAATTGTGTATTTGGAATGACTCACGCTGTTTTCTGCTGCGGTTTCAGAGAAAACCAGATTGCAAGATGTACACGCTAATGTCCTTGAATGAGTGGTCGGCTTGATGCAATTGACGCGACACAGGGAGAATTTTTTTTGCAATGTTGCATCTGTGATTATTAAAACGAATTCGGAATGCTGTTGTAGTTTGGCCAACATATTGGATGGTATCTCATTTCGGCCGAAAGTCTCAATACGGCCGATAATCCTTTAATCCCCAAGTGTCTGATTACGGCCAAAGTCTCAATACGACCGAAGGTATAGTCTCATTACGGCCGAAGATGTCTCATAACGGCAAAATGTCAAAATGTGTATTGTAACGTGCATTGACATGCAATGTTGCAGCCAGGTATCGATATACATTCCAGAGTGTATAAGTCATGCGGTGTGCCCTTAGGGCCCTTATCATATATATACACATATTGTGAGACAATCAGTATGTTATCATACCACAGCACAATGCAGCATATTGTGTAATGTGTAAACCCCAAAGATAGTGTTGATGTTGCTGTGAAGCACCAGGCTACTGTGTGGAGTTAGCTACTTGTGGAGAGCTAGATGAACATCAGCTTTGTTGTGACATTTTTTGGAGTCGTCCTACAGTCACTGGCAAAGAAGGAACATTTATCCCAGTCGACGTCAGTTTATTTCCATTCGCTTTACAATGGTACAGTTCTTGCTTCTGGAATGAGTAGACCTGCAAGAAGCAAAGAGCAACCGTGAATATGCTAGAATATATAAAAAAAAACAGGCAGTTGACTCTACATGGCTGGTTTTAATGTGCGCAAGCTGCATACATGTTGATATGTGTCTGCTATTTCATACAAGGCTAACATAAATCTTCATCCAGACAAAAAAAAAATACAAGCCTTAAAGGGACTATGAAATTTCCCGAACCCCCATACTTTTTTTCGATGGAAATCGTTCTTCCCGCAGAGAAACTAATATGCCACAAATTTTTCCGGACGAAATCGCTCCACTCTGCGAGGAGCGCGCGCTGGAAATGTCTCTTCCGCGTTCCTCCTCTCCCGCGCATATTTCCCTGCCGATGGTGTAACTGTACGGACCGCTCTTCGGTTCCCCGTTACGTCACCGGTGTTGCATAATGGCAAGTAATGCCGCGAGCTCGCGCTGTGGCTGCCGCCACGATGAACGCATACACGGGATCCTACGGCGCATGCTCCTGGCGGGATTGCTCGGCTCGGCAACACGTCACGATGACGTGTTGCTGAGCCGGCCGTGGTCGCGTCAAGTTACCCGTTGTGTCTCCGCTCGGCAGCTCATCACGGCGCGGCGCCAGCTGTCCTCCCTTCGCCGCTCTGTTTAAATTCGCTCCCGAGAAATCCGCTCGCGCGACGAAAGTAAAATTTCGGTTCTAGACTCAGAAAGATGTCTTCTTTCGAATGAAACGAAGAAAAAAATCGTTTCATAGTCCCTTTAAGAATGTGACTTCCAGGTAAACACAATGCATGACCATGAGATGAATTTAGTTGCATTAGTTCATTCACTAATGGAAACATGTGAATATGAAACAGTGATACATTACAATTCATGAAATGATGCATGCATGACTTTCCTTTTTTCATTTCTTATAAAAGTAGTGCACGAATTAACGCTCGTGCACTACTACAAAATTTTTCACTTCACAACAGAACCGTATGATACATTGGTACATCTTAACAGCTCACCTCTTCAGCCAAGACTCCCTGGGCAGCAACATCCTATTGGCCATGTTGTTGTTGTTTTTCTTTTTCGTAATCCTTCGCGTAGCCACATAACATGACTGGAATGGAAAATAGCTATAAATAACAATGTACTTCAATGACTTCCTCTTGAAATATGTATTCTAATCAGATATGCTTTTGCGCTTAGTACGGTGCAAAAGCCTGCGCAACATTTCCAGATGTTCGCGGTAAGCAATTCGAGGAGATCAATTCAAGTATGCCGACTTGTGCTTTTGTTCTTGAACAAATATGACGACAAATTTTAACAAAAGAAATATGTCTCACAATGATAAATCTGCGGTACGGTGCGGCATTATCGGTATCTTAACATCGAATGAATTTGTTGTTCCTAAACGCGCAACGAACTACAAACGGTGCATATCTACTAACACATACCGAGCAACATCTTTTACAGGCACTTCGGCTGTTTTGATTCAGTCAAATTACTCGTATGAGAATGCAACTATGTGTTGATAACACACTGCTAAGCCAGACAGTCTACGAAAGCATAACTCACCAGAATTCTTGGTTCTCGGCCGTGGTCAATACTGCGCGATATACGTTGGGACTGTGACGATTCATTCAACTCAGTTTTCACCGGAACAACACGCGCTTCTCGAAAGACAACGACGGAAAATAAAGAGCCGCTTAAGTCGGCTAATTTGCACTTTACAGCATTACAAATCGATACATATAAACACGTCGTAAACTACAACGGCTCGCTAACACAAGAAACGAGATACCCAACGTTGCTAGACACCATCCGAAGTTGAGAGCGTGAGAGTATAGCAAAATAATAAGATATCAAAACACGAAAGGACAAAACGTGATTAGCGCTGAGATGAACATACATGTTCATGACGCGAGCTATTTTCACTGATCAAAAAGAGGTCACGTGGATTGCGTGATGCTTGCGAAATGTGCAGCAATGTGCAGTATGGCGAAACGAAACTTGTAAATCGTGCATTGCACTTCATGGTAGCTGCCAGAAACGAAGCAAAGTTATGCGACAATGGATTACAGGTATGTTGGCACCTTTTTGATTCCTGCGTATTCTTTCACATTACACTGTGACACTGAATACATGCGTGTCGTGTCTCACCGATGCTGGGGAAGTAGTTGCACGGGAAGTGTGCATGGTAGACTTTTAATTTTTGATCGCGTGATCGGAATATCGGCACCTCTCGCGTTGTGGCTTGCATGTGACCAACCAAGTGCTGTTCCCTTACTAGCGCTCCTTACAAACGACAAACGAAACATATTGGAAGGTACATTTTTGATTACTCATATATAACGAGAAAATGTATCGTTTTCAGGTTGCTGCCACTACTCCATATGCCCGCGATTGTCCTGCGTGTATGATTACACTAACGACGTCGCCCTCCACGGCGGAAGTGGTTTGCGCACACGTGTTTCAGCATGAAGCCTGCAGGTAACATCTGATGCTTACCCTTTGGATATACTGATTCTGAATTTACATATTGTAGCTTAGAGGAATTCCGAATACCCAGAGTGACACACGCTTATAACATTGTGGCATCAGCGCAGTGGCATAAGCACTAATGTAGTGCCCCACGAAAATGAACGAGGGGCAGTGGTTTATCCAGAATCCCAAGCACGAGAGGGGTGTTGGAAAAAATGGGGGAGGGGGGTCATCATTATAGTTACGTCATTACAGCTTAACATATCATTACAGACGTGTCTGAAGCCGAAATTGCAAGGCCCCTAACTTTTTTGACTGTGCACCATTAGACTGTGCAGCATCATTATCACGTAATTGTCATTGTTGTCCATAATTCTTGAATATATGCAAAAAAAGTCTGCTTGACAGCATATGTCTTGTGGTCATCATCAAACAGAGCATATGTCGTTTTGTTCAACACCTTATCTACTTTTTTTAAATTTCAGGTGGATGAAATTGTAGAAGGCAGCTAGTGGTGGAAAAGATCATGGTCATAGGTCATGTGGCTCCTCGAGCTCCCAGAGCTCCCTCGTGGAGTAACTTTTCAGAACACACACAGTTTGCTCACAGGACCAACGAGTAGGATGTTGCTCGAATGCTGAGACAAAATGGCATAACACATACTAATATCATGTGACCCCCCCCCCCAGTGGGACAATAAAAACATTTTTCACGAGGGATGCATGAAACACTGTCACAATATTGGGTGCATGAACCATTGTGTGTGACACAAGCCGTGGTTCACACCGCCTCGGACACACTTTGGGAAGCATAAAACACAGCGATTGCTAATATGGTGGATGCTTCTTTTTTCTTTTTGGCCGTAATGAAACATCTTCGGCCGAAATGAGACTACCTTTGGCCGTAATGAGATTTGGCCGTAAGAGACACTTGGGGATTAAATGATTTTCGGCAGTAATGAGACTTTGGTCGTAATGACACTTTAGCCATAATGAGATGTTACTACAAATTGTGCTTCACATGGACTGCATTCCAGTAGATATGTTATATTGGATGAGTTGCAGTCAGAAGCACTTCTGATTTTTACTTGGAAATTGCTGTTCCTGCTTCGTACCGTGTCTGCGGTCTGTATTAGAGTACATATATGGATATCTTTGTCCGTGGGTGGCGGCCTTCGGTTGGAGATAGTGGCATATTGACTTTTGCGCTGATTAAGTGGTCTTGTAGGTTCCTTGCACGACGATATGCTATGAAAGGCGGTTCTGGGAATATTCCTTCAAGGCGCTTCGACTGTGTTAAGATTGAGTGATGACGGTTCAGTATATTTTTAAGGTTGGGGATCGCGGTATTGAACGTCACTGTAAGATTAACCCGTTTGGGGCGTTCGGGCCGTGCTGTGTCTTGTAGAAGTTTGTTGCGATTAGTGCGGCGGGCTCTACATATCGCGTCTTGCACAAGACCCTGAAGGAAGTTTCGGCGGACCAGCGTGTTTTGAAGATCGTTAAGGTTTGTGTCCAGTTCTTCCTCCTGGGAACATATACGTCGGTAGAGGAATGCCTAACTGTAGAGGATGGCCAATTTAGTATGTCGGGGATTGAAGCTGTGAAATGATAGGTACTGTTGGGAGTCCGTCGTTACGAGTTAGTTACGAGGGTGCCATCACAGACGCTTATATGGACGTCTAGAAAATCAATGCTCTCCCCAGAATACGCGCGAGTGAATTTTATAGTGGGGTGCATGCTACCGAAGATTTCAACAAACAACAAAAGGGAGTCTTCGCAATGTGGCCACAGCATGAATATGTCGTCGAAAAAAAAAAACGCTTAAAAACTAGAGGTCTAAGTTGACAGGTGTCAAGAAACCGTACTTCTAGGTCGTCCATGAAGATATTGATGTAATTTGGGGCCATCTTCGTGCCCATAGCTGCGCCGTTAATATAAATGTAATCCCTGTTGTCGAATAAAAAACTATAACATGTGAGTGTGAAGTAGCGGAATTCGAAATTAGTGTTTCTACGAGAGCAGAGTCGTACGGTGTTTCGGAAAAAAAAATCGTATGCTACGATTGTCGTATGTTATGGGTGCCGTCATCGTGGGGGATGTTGGTGCACAATGAGGTAACACCGATGGTCACCAGTAGGGAACCGGTCGGGACTTCCATATGCGAAATTATTTTCAGGAAACGGTTGGTTCACTTCGTGAAATGTTTTTGCAGGTCATGACAGTTCAAAGGTAAGCTGCTCTAGAGGGCTATGCACGTCACCGGCCATCGTCCCCCCGAAGTGCCCCAGTAAACACCAGACTATTGTTAGACTTCCCAAGATGGATCTTCTTACGCATCACCCGACCAAGACAATTCCATGGACACTGCCATGACCCCGATGACACAGCACCAGGAAAATTCCCGGACCGGACACGACAACAAACGCCGCTCTGCGCGCTGAAACCCCACTGACGTCACTGAGAAGATCTTTAATACACACTGGACCTGACGACCCTGTCCAGTCCTGAACAAGGCGGAACCTCCGCCGAAACGTCGATCTGTTTTCTATACAATGTTTTAATTAAACTTAACAATGTAGTTAATTTGCTGATAATATCCGTCTTGGACTCGCTCATTCGTCCCTTCATATTATTTTGTAGCCATCTGACTCTTTTCTCATCGGCTTCTCTCACTCTCTGTCGCATCGTTCCATGAGTATCGGTTTCTCTGCGTGCAGCCATAGAAGCCATCTTAATCTGTAATTTTAAATTTCAAACACGTCTTGTGTCATTTACTTGTTTCCTTAATGGCTTTTTTTTTTCTGCATTATAATTCACCGGCTAGCACTGTGGCATTGAGGAGTGTTCAATCACCCTCCCAGGTGTATATCGCTCGCTGAGCGACCCCTGGTTTGCCAATCCCGAACGATGCGCAATTATGCAGAGCTGACGAGCCGCAAACACGGCGAAACACGTGTCCTCTGGTGCTGTGGCATCGTTCCATGAGTATCTGTTTCTGTGCGTGCAGCCATAGAAGCCACCTTAATCTGTAATTTTGAATTCCAAACACGTCTTGCGTCATTTACTTATTTCTTGAATGGCTTTTTTTGTATAATTCACTGGCTTGCACTGTGGCATTGAGGAGTGCTCAGTTACCCTCCCAGGTGCATATCGCTCGCTGACCGACCCCTGGTTTGCCAATCCCGAACGATGCGCAGCTACCCAGAGCTGACGAGCCGCAAACACGGCGAAACACTTGTCCTCTGGTGCTGTCGCATCGTTCCATGAGTATCTCTTTCTCTGCGTGCAGCCATAGAAGCCATCTTAATCCGTAATTTTGAATTTCAAACACGTCTAGTGTGATTTACTTGTTTCTTTAATGGCTTTTTTCCCTCATTATAATTCACTGGCTTGCACTGTGGCATTGAGAAGTGCTCAGTCACCCTCCCAGGTGTATACCGCTCGCTGAGCGACCCCTGGTTTGCTATTGAGAACGATGCGCAGCTACCCAGAGCTGACGAGCCCCAAACACGGCGAAACACGTGTCCTCTGGTGCTGTCTCATCGTTCCATGAGTATCTGATTCTCTGCGTGCAGCCCACGACCTACTCTATAAGAACACGACCATGACACTCGCCGATCCCCCTATGGGACCGCCGTCCGCGGCCCGAAGCGGAGAAAACCGGTTTTGCGCTCAACATGCTCGCTAGGGGCGCCACGTGCGCACCCCACGAGCGAACGGGAGGCGGCTGCTGTAATATCGGCAATGTTTATTAGCATTGTTTGATGCGTATGTCTACGCGTTCTTTTCGTGTATCCTGATGCGATAGACGTGTAATGTGCATGCTTAAGGCAAGTTAGTTCTACCTTACGCAAAATACATGAATTCTCGCGCCTAGAGCCGCCTTGCTTGAGACAGTGCTTGTACTGGATGTACGGTATCCCGGGGGCCCCTTTTGACGAACATCGTTGGTAAAACATTCACACAGTGCTTCAACCGATGATAATACGAAGTTGAACTCGAGATCAGTGATTGATGCGATTGTGTGTTTTGTGGCGTAAAAGCATCACGGCCATAAAGCGCCACAAGCGAGGTAGTAATTGATGTACGCGGCTGTATTTCCATGCGCGATCGTGCTCGTCCGTGCCCATCGGTATGGCAGCGAGCCTCCAACATTTATCCGTGGACCCGTAGTTACTTGACTTTGCGAATGGGTATATTAGCTGCCATTTGATTGTCACTACTGCACAGCATGCAGTGTTAGTAGGTTTTAATTCAAAGTTATACAAAGAACGCAGCACACATAACTGAACAGACACTTTTTTATTCCATTTAATTTTGTCTGCTAGCTATTTCAGCTATTTCATTTTGCTAGCAGAAATCTCACATCTACTTTGCTTTTTCATTATAATCATGTTGCTATACACTCGACACCTTCAGGACCTTTCGCGATGATGGTTTCTCCTTAATGACACGTCGTGGGGCTTGCTCCTTGGTATTTTCTTTGCACTCATGTGAGATACATGGCCTCATGAACTTGGTCACAATCAATGTTGCCAGCTGTGTGGTGTGGCTGCCACCCTTTACGCAGTGGAACAGAGGATTTTGTGTGACGTGCGGAAGCACAAGTCTGGGAACAGAAGGGGGCAGGCATTGTAGATGACATTTCAGACAAACAGTGTATATCACCTCAAGAAGTTCTTCAGTGGGTGTGGGTGCTGCATTAGGTGGGGAAGCAGCTTCTGAGCAGCCTCTTCAAGGGTCACAATGAAGCCAACAAACGCAGCTGTTGGATAACTCAGACCACCACGGTCGAGATTAAAGATGAGTCCGGTCAGCAAAGACGGTGAGCGTTCACTTAGGAGACCTTGCAGGCATCCATCACATGGCATCTTTTCTTTTACCTCCCTAACGAGGTACCCTCCAAGAAGGGCTAGGGTAGCACTTTTTAGATTCTGCTTTGGTGTCACTGGAAAATAAACTGGGCTTAGTACAGAGTGCTCGTAATATCGAAACAATAATGCATACCAGAACTTTCCAAAGGCAGCAGGTACTGTTTGCAGTTGTCGGGCACTGACACATTGTTAGCTGCTTCAGAAGGTGTAGTCTCTCCCTGTTTAATAGCAATTTCAGATCAGATATTTTTATCCTGTTGCAGCCATTAGGTTCAGAAATGAGCGCAGAGGTGACTAACGTTCTGTCCTGTCTCCCTCTTCCTTTTGGAGAACATAGCCTGGCCGTCACTGGTGAGGAATGCCTTTTCCCCCTTAACATTACCATTTGGTGAACTCTGAATTATCCCTGTCACCAGCACTCTGCGTAACGCAGCCACAGCTGCCCTTGCATCCGTTCGATCATTACCACCGTTCAATTGACGTAGTGTTGAGAACAATGACTCAACAGCATCACTAGAGAATTTGCCAGTCAGTACATACTGGAATCCTCCATCGAGAAGGTGGCGTGTGCACATCACTGTTGACATTGTAGTAACTCTGAGGGCATCATAGGTATTGTCCGAGAGGAAGGCAAGCTTGGCTGGTGCTGCTGTTTTCCATGTGAGAAAGTATTCCAGGAAGTCTTCCTCCAGCCATTTCAGTCTATGAATGAGGTTACATATCAGTTAATAGCTTCATGCTCCCAATACCTGTATTATAATGACTTGTGTAAGCCCACCTTTCATCATCAGCTGAGTAAAAGGGCATTCGCGCAGCATCCCGTGTGAAGATGTACCTTGTGCTGTTCTTGATGTTATGAAGTGTAAACCAAGTGTATATCATCTCCATAAACTGGATAGTGGGGAGACAGTCATCAAATCCATGAATCCCCAACTCTTTCCCATGGCCTTTAAGATAATGAAGGGCACTTGTGACTTCAGGAGCAAAGACTTCTACAGCCCTCTGAAAATAGCAAGCAGAGAAATTAAGGGCTGCCAACTCAGTGCATTTCAGTTGCTACCTTACCTTGACGTTCATTTTCTCGAAGTTCGTGGGAAAAATGTGCTTCCTGGTCAAGAATGACACAGGCCTGAAGTTGCTGGGTAACTTTTCTTGAATGTCGTAGAGCCGACGCAGATAGTGCGGGCTGATGTACTCGCCATTGTTTTGCAGAGTTCGGCGGCTGTCCAGGAACTAGAGTGCGAACAATATTAGCCAATCTGCTCAGCTAGCAGTAAATATGGTAACTATTCCCTACCTGTGAGCGAATATTCTTAATGATGTGACAGTAGTCAAACGCTAAGTACAGCGGCCGCTTTGGGCACTGCTCGTCCAGGGGATGGTTGACAACAGGAGATAACATGCCTCCAGCCAGCCGTGCAAAGGCTTTGCAGTTGGCTGAAAGGTTGTCAGCAACTAGCCTGGTCACTTGAAAGCCAGCCCTCTCGACAGCTGTCATCACTTTAATGATCAGCTCAAACAGCTGCTCACCAGTCAAACCCTTTGTGAAATAATAGCTGACCGGTATTCTGTAGGAAAGTGATGAAAGGGTAACAAAACGATTAGAGTGGCATATTCTATGACTAATTGTTACCAGGAAAGCTCACCGATATGAAGTTGAGAGTCCAACCAATACGAAGCAAAGGAGGTGAGATGCTAATTTGCCCTCCAGGCCATGTCTTCCTTCTTCACCACCAAGATCAACTAATCCATGAACAACGTCGCCTTGACGCTGGTAGAACTCTGCCTGTTGCAGTGACATTTCGTCCATAACCAAGGAGCCGTGGAGAGCCTGTGGACAGTGTTGTCTGGCTTCCTGGGCAAGTCTTTGCTCTATCAATGATGACATTGCTGTGGCAGTGCAGGGTCCAACATAACGTTTTAACGTTGCTGGGCAAGGCAATGACAGGAGCTTCGTGTCGCGGACGAAACGATATGCAGCTGGTGACTGTGCCTGCGTCGGAAAAGAAAAATGAGAGAAACACAGGATATGTAGTTGTGAAAGGCCGTGCAGCACGGGAATGAGTTCCCCTTCAGTCACCAACTCAGATGCCATAGAATAGAGTGCCGGATCGTCTCTTCTGTCCACCGTGGTTTTGTCTTCTCAAGAACCATCAGCTGCTCTTTCAGGAACAGCGCACGGGGGTCTTCTTCTTGAAGCTTAAGTTGTGCAAAAGTGTGGTCATATGTTAGTGGTCCCTAACCAAATAAAGATTTCAGGTTACCTTCCGCTCCAAAACAGTGACATTGAAGTCTGACAACTTCTGTTGTGCATTCTTAACATCATCGGAAGCTGACCTAAGCTGGTTCTCCATGGTTTTCAGCTTTGCCTTCTCTCGTCTGCATTTCCTTTCCAGTGTTTCTATTCTAGTGTACAAGCGAGATATATCTGCTGATGACAGCTGTGTTTGACAAGTAACAGAAAGTGCACTTGGTTCCTGTAATAAAAGGACTTTTTATAAATATAATTAATTTATAATAAGAGAATTTATTAACAGCACAATTGAGGGCACACTTGAAGAAACTCTTGCATAATATTGCACGTCTTACCTGTTCCACAGGTTCCAACTCCGTTGTGCCGTTCGCTGTCGCGCTTCCGGCTGCTAAACATGGGCCAGGGTTCAGACTCGAAGATTCCACGAGCTGAACACAGTCGGCAGGTGGTACGACTTCTTCGCCTAGCGTAACAGGTCCCGTTCGGCTTCGGGGTTTTAGCGGGTGCTTTACCAAAGCGCGTCGTACCGGCTTTGCTTCAGGTTGTTTATAGGTGGGGTACTCCTCAAATACCGTAGGAACAGCATCACGCCTCAGCCGCTTGCACTTCGCGCCGACGATGAAGTCCTCAGGTTTGAAATGACGAGAGCATACTTTGGAGCGGTCCGCCGGCAGAAACGCCTGATTCGTTCCTACAAGGAGAAAATACCATACGCAGAAATTATGCAAGACTCTTTCGTAGATATAGAAATGCGACTGGGGCAACTTGCATTAAAACAGGAAGCTATAGTCACCTGGGTCTGGTCCACGCGATACGTTGCGCAGCCACTTCTCTCGCAACGCAGCATCCGACGGGTATTCGTGGTACGAAATACTCGAGTCCGACACTCCTTGCTTCGACTTGCAGAGTGGGACGGTGCAGTACACCATCACAAACCACTCAATGGACAACGTGCGGTTAACCAGAACTTCATACGGCAGAAACAGGCACCCAGATCAGGAACGAAAACTACGTATCAACACGTGAAGCGGCGTCTGATGAGGGGGTTACTTGTGGCGCCGCGCCCTTGCTGCGGCCACAAAGAGAAACATCTTCCCCGGCGCTGGAGAGAGGCGCAAGTGCTATGGTCGTGTTCTTATAGAGTAGGTCGTGGTGCAGCCATAGAAGCCATCTTAATCTGTAATTTTGAATTTCAAACTCGTCTAGTGTCATTTACTTGTTTCTTTAATGGCTTTTCCCGCTCAATATAATTCACTTGGTTGCACTGTGGCATTAAGGAGTGCTCAGTCACCCTCCCAGGTGTATATCGCTCGCTGAGCGACCCCTGGTTTGCCAATTCCAAACGATGCGCAACTACCCAGAGCTGACGAGCCGCAAACACGGTGAAACACGTGTCCTCTGCTGCTGTCGCATCGTTCCATGAGTACCTGTTTCTCTGCGTGCAGCCATAGAAGCCATCTTAATCTGGAATTTTGAATTTTAAACACGTCTAGTGTCATTTACTTGTTTCTTTAATGGCTTTTCCCCCTCAATATAATTCACTTGGTTGCACTGTGGCATTGAGGAGTGCTCAGTCACCCTCCCAGGTGTATATCGCTCGCTGAGCGACCCCTGGTTTGCCAATTCCAAACGATGCGCAACTACCCAGAGCTGACGAGCCGCAAACACGGTGAAACACGTGTCCTCTGCGGCTGTCGCATCGTTACATGAGTACCTGTTTCTCTGCGTGCAGCCATAGAAGCCATCTTAATCTGGAATTTTGAATTTCAAACACGTCTAGTGTCATTTGCTTGTTTCTTTAATGGCTTTTTCCCTTATTATATATATATATATAAATTAAAAATAGCACGTTGAGCGTATGTTTATAATTTGATCGTGCACTCCCAGTCGAGGACTGCTGTTTCGCTCTACTTGGAGCACTTCAGCCCGGCGCAAGGAAGTGACAGAATCTTGGGTCGGCGCTAACAGTGTGTATTGGCAAGACATCAGTGTTCCACGGTGATGGCGCCACCTGTTGAGGCAACACTGCGGGCCAGAAAGTACATATATAAATGAAAAATAGCCGAAGCTATGTAGCTGCACGTTGAGCATATGTTCATAATTTGATCGTGCACATCCAGCCGAGGACAGCTGTTTCGCTCTACTTGGAGCTCTTCAGCCCGGCGCAGGGAAGTGACACGATCTTGGGTCGGCGCTAACAGTGTGTTTTGTCGAGACATCAGTGTGCCACGGTGACGACGCCACCTGTGGAAGCTCTGTAGCTGCACGTTGAGCTTATGTTTATATATTTGAGGGCCAAAGGTGGAAATAGTACCGCTCACCGGCTGTTAGTCAGTCCTGGCATCCGTCCTCGCTGTCGTTGATCCAAGATAGTGGCTTCCTGTGGAGTTGGCCACACCGGGTCCGGGACAGCGGGGGACTCAGGTCGACGCGGTGACAGTCGTCGTACGAGTCGCGTTATTAGGTTCTGCAGGTGACGGCTGATCATCCGACCTACTTCGAAGTTTGGATGATGGCCGTCCGCAGCCAGGACCTGAGTGGGACGTAGTCGGTAGAGTTCGTGGTCAAGGTAGCAGAGGTCCGCGGTGTTCCGGCACAGCTGGATCAATCGACGGTTGAACTCGACGGCCCGCGGTTACACTGAAACTCCCTGAGTCTCTCAATGAAGGGTCGGCGTCGGTTATATGATTGAGGAAGGACGAGGGTACAAATCACCATGTCAATTCCTCCTCGAGCACGTATCTTCTCCAATAGTCGTTGGTAGTGAGATTTTGGGTCGGCGCGAGCAGTGTGTCTTGGCAAGACATCAGTGTTCCACTGTGACGGCAGCCGCCGGCTCTAAAGCGAAACGCACCGCCTCCAAAATAATGTCGCCACCGGCGCGCGTACGCTAACGATCCCTGATTGGCTGCGCAATATATGTATAAATATTTGGATGCTCATTGGTCTAAAAAACTGGCGTCAGTTTCCTTTGCGCTGATTGGGCGAGAGTCATTTGACTGAGGAGCGAGCATCCGAACGCGCGAACCGCTCAACGGAAGCAGTCGAACGGAGGAGAATCACGAAACACGTCTGTTCGGCCACGCGTGTTCTCTCGGACTGCAACCGTTGTGCACGCAGACGCTAGGGGGTAGTTTGAGGGTTTTGAATGCTTTAGATTTAGATTGTGGCGAACTGCTAATGTGAGAACGGAATGCCACATCCACCTCATCATCACAACAGCGGGAAGACGAACATGTGATGGAATCCCTGCACCTCCAAAGGACGCAGAAATCATCAGAGAGGAAGTCTGCACTCTTTCCGACGTACTGCACGTGAACGGTAAGACAAGTTTGATTACTTTTTTGTGACTGAAGGAAGTAATGCAGGTTTATCACGTTAAGTGCATTACGTACAACATTTACGAGTCACTCGGTACGTCAGTGCATTGCCGTAACTTGTACGTTTCTGATATGCCGTTAATCAAATTATGTGAGATTATGCTAGTTGCCCCTCATGCGCGTCGGAGCCGTTCATTCACTGTGATCTACGAACATTCGTGACAAATGCCTTGGTGTTCAAATACGAAATCAAGATCGATTGCCTATCATAGCAGTGATTTCCGTGCAGAGTTACGGACCATCAATATATTTTTTGTTTTGTTTTAGTTCTCCCGCAGCCATCGGCAACAACGACGCACATAGCCCAGCATTGGCTTTTGAACTACCCTTCGATGCCGAAGTACCTAAAGCTCCAGTGAAGCCTGTTACAAGACGTAAAAAGATATGTACTGTAGATTTTTCGAGGCAGTTTCCGAGGACAAATAAAGTTGATTTGTCATACAGCATCGCTTTTTGATTGACTGCTTTGGGACGGCATGATCGTTGCTCTACAGCGAGACAGCAAGCGCCGAAGACAAACGGACGAGGCTGGGGGGATAAGAGGGACGAGAGGAGAGACGAAAAACCCGAGGAGAGAAGGGGAAGGAGGTTGGGAAAGGTGGTCGGTCTGCGCATGCGCACTGGGCCCCAGCTTTTTTCCCGCGCTGGCCAGCGGAGACGCTGTGAGTGGCTCCTGGGGATCACGTGGTTTGGGCGCCCGCCATTTTCCCTGGACCATTGCGTAAACGGCGGCTTCCGGCGGATGGTGACGGCGCCACCTGTGGAGGCCGCATTGACGTATATGTTTTGTCCTTTGGTGGTGCACGGGGTTCTCCACCAGTTTGATGGCGGACTGGTTGTAGCAATAGATCAACATTTCTCCTGTGGTGTATTCCTGTAGGCCAAGTTCGTTCAAAAACATTTTCAGCTATTTCCCTTCCTTGATGCACTCTGTGAGTCCAACGTACTCGGCCTTGCATGTGGAAAGTGTCACAATCTGCTATCTGGCGGATTTCCAGCTAACAGCGCCTTTGGATATCGTGTAAACGTAGCCGCTTCTCGATTTCCCAGTCTCTTCCTCATTGAAGCTTGCATCCGTGTAGCCCACAGTTGGTAAGCCACAAGCTGTGTAGGTTATTCCCGTCGTCTTGGTTCCAGACAGTTGGTTCCACACGTTTCGCCATCTTCCAGTGTGTCTCGTTGTAACAGTTGTTGAATTGGCTTAAGAGGTTCGTTGCGAAGGCAATATCAGGTCGCATCGCTTCTGCCAGATACATGAGACTTCCGATCAGACTTCTTAACGAACTTCTTAAGCCAATTCAACAACTGTTACAACGACACACACTGGAAGATGGCAAAACGTGTGCTTCGCTACCTGCTTGGAACCAAGACGACGGGAATAACCCACACAGCTTGTGGCTTACCAACTGTGGGCTACACGGATGCAAGCTTCAATGAGGAAGAGACTGGGAAATCGAGAAGCGGCTACGTTTACACGATATCCAAAGGCGCTGTTAGCTGGAAATCCGCCAGACAGTAGACCGTGACACTTTCCACATGCGAGGCCGAGTACGTTTGACTCTCATAGTGCATCAAGGAAGGGAAATGGCTGAAAATCTTCTTGAACGAACTTGGCCTACCGAAATACTCCACAGGAGAAATGTTGATGCGACAACCAGTTCGCCATGAAACTGATGGAGAACCCCGTGCACCATCAAAAGACAAAACATATCCACTTGAAATATCTCTTTGCTAGGAACGAGATCGAGGATAAGGAATTTAAGGTCTCCTTCGTACCGACAGAACGCATGATCGCCGACGCCTTGACAAAACCCGTACCTCACCCGAAGAACATCCTGTGCATCCGAGGTTTCGGACTCGACGTCTCTTGAGGCCGCAGTAGCGTATCAGGTGGATTGGGGGGGAGCATGTTGACAGATGTTTATCCCAGCTGAGACCGCATTGTTTGCAACATCGTTTTTGGTTGGTTTGACTTTTGAAAGAAAATGGCGAATAAACGGCTGGCTGTGGTGAGGCGCGAGACAGCCCATTCGTTTTCGCCACTCAGTCAGTGAATGGAACACTACCGTCTACCTGTAGCTGCCCAACAACGGTTATCGGCCATAGCTGCCATACCTGAGCTGTCGTCCATCATCTCATTGCCACAACCAGTTCTGATGGCAGATGTGCAACATGCAGTTCCTGCGAAGTAGCCCACTCGTTATAGCGCCATCTACGCACAGCCGCTGGCTGACTGTGGCGTAGTTCTTTTCTTGTTTTACTTCAAAAACGTGGCTGAGAAATTTCACACACATGGTCTGGCTGTGATACCTTGACATCACTTATCAGTAAAAAAAAAGCAGGCTACTTTGGCCTCGGCAAATTATTGAAGCGGCGGGACATTACTCCTTGTCGTAATGAAACTACATGTCCGATGGTGTCCAGAAATGTCAAAAGAGCTTTGAGCGCAGAGCGTTGCTGGGCTGGATTGGGCCAGGGACCAAGCAATTTCGGTAGGGAGAAAGGGCGAGAGTCCAGCTGACGAAGAGACTCGGAGAGTGTGATTCGGGAAGGTTCGTAGTGAGGGCAATGAAGAAGAATGTGCTCCAGATCCTCAAGAGCACCACAGTGGCAACAGGTGGGAGAATCAATTTGTCTCAAGCGGTAACGCCACTGAGCTGTAAAGGCCACATCGAGGCGCATGCGGTGGATTAATGCAGCATCCTGACGAGATGTGTTTCGTGGCATGCGGAAAGCGAGCATGGGATCAACTCTGTTCAACATAGAGGGGGGAATAATGTCGGTTGTCCGTTGGCGGGAAGCCAGGGGTGTCACTAGACGTCGCAGAATTGAACGGCGGTCTCCTCTGAGCAGAACAATACGGGTCCGGTTCCGAGACGAGAGTGCTGCTTCTGCGGCGCTGTCGGCCTGCTCGTTCCCCACGACACCACAATGGGCTGGAACCCACTGGAGAACTAGCCTGTGGCCTGCGGCGTAGATAGTGTGGTAAGCCATTAACACGTCGGTGACTAGGGGTGCGGATGGGCCTCGTATGCCGGAAGTTTCAATTGCTTGAAGTGCAGATTTGGAGTCTGTAAAGACTGCCCATTCCCGGGGTGGAAAATCAGCGATGTGTTGTAGAAAGAAAAGGATGGCATAGAGTTCCGCAGCTGTGGAGGAGGTTGGATGTGAAAGGCGTCTTCCGTGCACGACGCCTTCGGATGGAATGACGAAGGCTGAGGCAGACTTGTTGTTTCGGGATGCGCCATCAGTATATGCTGCCGTAAACGTAGAAAATTTCTCGCCTACCAGAGCATGAAAATGGGCTCGGAGGACTTGAGGGGGGACCTGATCTCTTCTTTGCAGAAGGTTTGGGAGGCGTACAAACGTGGGCGGTACCGGGAGAGACCAGGGGGCTTCCGGCGATATAGTGTCCTTAGTTATGAAGCCAGTGAGAGTCTGGCGTGTCCTCTGCGCTACTCGATAGAAGTCGCTTCCAGGGCGGTATCGAATTTTCCTGAGTAGCGGGTGGCGGGGAATGTGAGCACGCAAACGGAGGTAGTGCCGAGCCGTTTCCCGTTCACGTAGAACTTCAAGCGGGAGCTCACCAGCTTCAGCCAGTACTTGTCGTGTTTCAGCCATTCTTGGAACTCCGAGGCATCGACGAAGGCTTCGAGCAAACAGGGACCGAAGCGTATTTAATGAAGTTGTTGATATCCTGTGCAGAATAGGAAGGCTGTAAAGCACAGTTGCCCTCACCAATGCCGCGTGAACCGCGAGCAGGGAACGCTGATCACAGCCCCATCCTGGGCCAGAAAGATGTTGGATTGCGGGGAGCCATCGCTGCACTTTAGTTTCAAGGTGTTTAATGTGCCGAGCCCAGCGCAAGTCCGAGTCGATTACCACGCCAAGGAAGCGGTGAAAGCGTACTGGTTCTAGCTTCTTTGAGCCAAGCCAAAGTGGGAAATTGGCCATAGCTTTACGCGTGAAAGGGAGCTCGACACACTTTTCGGGTGAAAGGTCCATCCCGAGGTGCGTCAGGTACGTATGGATATTGTTTAAAACGAGCTGCAGGCGGCGCTGGAGAGCCGGGCGTGATTTTCCTACTGTCCAAAGGGCGACGTCATCTGCATACACGGAGAACGACACTTTGCGAGGAATTACTGATTGTAGGCCGGCCATCACCACGTTAAACAGTGTAGGGCTGAGAATGCTTCCTTGGGGGACTCCTTGGGGAACAGGATGCTGAGGGCTTTGGCCTTGGGACGTACGGACAGCGACAGTTCGGTCGGTAAGGAAGTCTTGGAGCCAGATGAAGAGCCGACCGGATACTCCAAACGAGCGCAAGGCATGCAGCACACAAATGTGCGAGACGGTATCATAAGCGCGCTTGATGTCGAGGAAGACCGATCGGACGATCCGTCGATGGGCTCGAGCATGTTGAACTGTAGAGACTAGGTCGAGAACTGGATCCATGGAGCTTCGGTGGCGACGAAATCCAGCCATTTCGTGAGGGAACGCACGTCGTTTTTCGAGCCACCAGTCGAGGCGATGCAGAACCATTCTCTCCATCAGTTTCCCCATACAGCTTGTCAGGCTCACCGGGCGAAAGGAGGATAGGGCATTTGGGGGCTTGCCTGGTTTCAGGATGGGAACAACCAAGGCCTCCTTCCATGTATGTGGTAAAGATCCTTGTTGCCAAGACGTGTTATAGACATGAAGGAGAGCTTGGAGTGACCGCCCGTCAAGGTTTCGTAGGGCGGCATAGGTGATTTTATCGGGCCCAGGGGACGAGCTGGCGTTCACAAGCTTCAACGCTGCCTTTAGCTCGATTAGTGTGAAGTCGCGGTCCATAACTTCCGGGGGACGGGGCCAGTCGTGGTGAAGTTCAGCCGTCAAACTGTGGACAAAACTGCGGTGTAGGGGCGTGGTCGAGGCAGCCGCCGGAGTCGTTAGTACCACACAGAAGTCCGTCGCAAGCGTGTTCTCGTCTACACGCTGAACGAGAGCCAAGGCCGCGAGAGGATTCTTTTGAGGGGGCGCCTCCTTCAGAGAACGGATTGTCCGCCAGATCTTCGTGGCCGGATCGAACGGTGAAAGGTGGTGGCAAAACTTACGCCAAACTTACGCCAGACTAAGTCAGCAGAATCCAATGCCTGTCGTAATCATATAGAGAACTTGGAGAGACTACTTGGACTGTGTTATCACGACGTTATCGTGAGGAAGGGGGCCCGGGTATGACCCATCCCCGGGGCCCGTAATTTCTCTCGCCAGCCCTGACTGTAGGCAGTACACACTGAAATACGTGCGTCACTGGGACACTGGAGTGGTCACAAAAAGACGGGACGCAGTTAAAGCTTAGAAACCCAGCCTGTGTCTGTCAAGAATCGTTGCAGGGCGTCTGCCAGAAAACGTTGGGATGATGGATTCTTCCAGAGCCCTAGAAGGAACTTTCGTATGCGGGTACTATTCCTTACGTGGAATTACCCTCGAAATTGTTTTACTCTGTCTTGCTATTTCTAACTGTCTCCTAGCTACTGCACTGTTGCCACGAGCTCGACTTTTTGCAAACCTCGCCCCCACCGCGCACCCCGTGCTTGGGAGCATAGCAGAGCATGTTTTCACACAGGTCCCCCAAGGTCGCCATTTTCCCATGTATTTGTTCCTATCCCGATGCGTGCAATGCCGGAGGCCGCCCTTAGATACCCCATTGTTACTAGACGTTGGCTTGCGTTGGATTGTAGCGCGCTAAAGATCCAGTTGAAGCACAATCCAAGCCAGGCCAAGTCACCGAAGGAGAAATGGACGACTGCGCCTGCGGCGCCTGGTACGACAGGTACGCTATGTGATGCACGCAGCCGTGCACTAGATCCTTCCGATCGCTCATCACGTTTAAAAACGGGACCAAAAAGTGAAACACGACACAGAAAGTTGTTATAGCGATTTATTTAGACATATAAAGACTAGATTCATTCGCAGAAACAACAAAGAAGAATAAATCAGCAAGGAACAACAGCATTTATTTGTTAGATGATTATGGCGATTTCAATATTAGAAGTTTCTTGAGGACTGCATCTTTTAGGCATCTTCTGTTCGTCCATACAATCGGATTAGCAAAGGAGTACAGCATCTCCACAGGTGCCGATGAACAAAGGCTTGTATTAAATTTGACGAAGACGCTTCAGACACACAGGGAGGCGGGCCCTATTTTCTACCGATCATGTACGACATAATCGATCCAAAATAGGCGCCGCCTCCCGTTTTCAACAAATCAAGTGCGAGAACGTTGTCATTCGGGATGATGGTTGGCTGGGAGCATGCTATGTGGTGAAGTTCATCTGTAATAGTCTACAACAAGGTAATGAGGTAGCAGCCACCGTTCTCCGCAACAACAGTGAAAAAATCGCCATCTAAAATGGTTTGTCGTATGCGCATGCTAGCGCAAACACGTACTGTGCCTCAAACTCGCCCTTCTTCCCAAAGGTCAAATGCAGGGTAACTTTAAGATATGAGCCAGTATATTCTGTATTTATGAGTATTTATAAAGTATTTAAAAGAATAAATACCTGAACATTTAATTTAAATATAATTATGAATACATTTTTCAAGTCAGTATTTAAATACGAAATATCAATACGTATTTATATTTTAAGTAGTATTTTAAGTACAACGTATTTAAATACTGACTATCCCTGCTCGAGGCTACGTTGGATTCGTATCTCTTTCCGTACCAGAAGACACCCTAACAGACACTTTCTTCATCGAGGCGCAATTCAGACCACAACTGGGCCGTGAGCATTGCATTCCCCGATGCGTAGTGGGTGTGGAAGATGATGGCTCAACATGCGTACCCGTTGTAAACGTCTCTTCTCATGACATTAGTTTTCAAGATGAGGAATGCGTTGTTCGAGGATGTTCTTGCATTGACGAAGACTCCATCATGTCGTTACATACGACAGCCGAAGAAAGAGAAATCACGTCTATTAACCCGTCAAGCGTTGATATATGAGAAGCCGTTTCGTAAGAAGATCGTGAGAACCTTCTCAAACTTCTCGATGAGTACAGCGAGTGCTTCGCCACTACTCTGACCGAACTGAGCTGCACAACGCTCATAGAATTGCATATAGATCTACCTACTGATGTTCCAGTGAATTTTCGGGCGTACAGCATGTCGTGTTCAGAACGACAAAGGGTCAGAAATCTAGTTGATGATCTGAAGAATGCTGGAATCGTTGTAGACTCTAACTCTGCCTACTCCAGACCTGTTTTACTCGTGCGAAAGAAAACACGAGAATCAAGATTGTGGACTGGCTTCTGAGCACTGAACCGTGTCACGAAACCTGACCATTATCCACTACCACTAATGTATGACCACTGGAGAGATTGAGAGGTCACCGTTACTGCACTAGTCTGGACTTAGCATCAGGGTACTGCCAAATACCGATAGCCAAGGACTCTCAAGTCTGAACACAAAACAGCGTTCGTTACTCCTTACGGTCAATACGAATTTGTCGAGATGCCATTCGGGCTCACCAGTGCCCCTGCAGTCTTCCAGAGGCTGATCAATACCGTCTTGGGTCGACTGCGTTACTCAGTAGGGATGGCCTACATGGATGGTAATCTTATCCCGTGGTCTTGAGTCCCTTGATAAAGTTGTTCGTACTTTGAAAGACGCTGGGCTGACGCTTTGCCTGAGCAACAGCTACTTCTTTCAAGACCAGGTTGATTATTTGGGCTACGAGGTGTCCGCGGAGGGCATAAGACCTGGACGTCTAAAGACTGAAAGCATACGCAACTACACACGGCCCACCCGACGTGCATGGTGTGCGACTCTTTCTTATTTTCTCTACTTTTACGTAGAAAAAAGCCTCGTGGTAAAAGCTGAATAGTGTTTTATCAGTGGAAGTGGGGTTGTTTGATTTTGTTGGGTGCACGATATGTGTGATGAAGTAAGCAGTGCTTAATTTTGCAGTTATGGGTTTTTGAGCAGAGATGCTGGTATTTGAGCACGGAGTAGAAATTCCTATATTTCTGTGCTCCCTAAGAAAATTTCTACGTCGTTTTCCGAGCAGGAAATAGCAAACCGCGTTTAGTTTACGCGAAATACAAAAACGAAGTTGTGTATGCTCTATGATTTTCTGTCGCAGGCTTAGGCCCTTTCCCCGATGAGCAGTATTTTGTATGCGATGTCGCATGTCTGGACTTGTTCAATAGTGTCTTTGTTGCTGCAATTTTTACTTTGCGCTAATATCTTGTTGTCCTTTTGGTAACAAGTCGAGGTGAATCCAGAACAGCCTTTATTCCGGAGTCAAGTACAACGACTGACAAGAATGAATGTCGCCCAATCTGACATGCGCTTAAGAAGGCGCCTGTGCGGAGCCGGTAAACAAGTGGCGAGGGTAACACGTTGATAACGAGCTAGCTTGTGATACGTGATAGTACAGACTGCTACTATCTTAAGATTACAAGCTTCTTACATCTCCCCTTCTACTACAGAAAACAATTTCTTTGTCAATCAAGCCATGAACAATAAAGCAAGCTTAAATTCAGTTCTCAGGTCTTGGGTATCGTTGCGGGCTACGGCGCCTCCGGGAGCTTCTCCTGGGTGCTGCTAGAACGGGCTGCGGCTCTTGCCTTTGTTCGCTTCTGCTTGTCTGCGGTTGCTCATGAACTGCACGAAGATGCTCTCGAGTACGACGGTACTCCCGACCATCGTCAGTCCTCACGTGGTAGGATCTTGGTGTACCTGCAGTTCCCAGGACTATGCTGGTGCCCATGTGCGATTTTGATAGTTGAAGACCGATACAGGGTCATCTGGATGAAGGTCTGGAAGCTGCCTGGTGCCATGGTTGTAGAAACATCCTTGGCGACGCCGGATGTCGCGGGGGCGACTGACAACCTCTTGTGGTGGCACAATGTTGGGCTTCAGATGTTCCGAGTGAACTGGCAGCAGGCTTCTTGTCCGACGTCCCATCAGTCTCTGCACTGGAGACTTAAGGATTCTGTCCCTGGGCGTGTTTCTCCATTCCAGGAGTGCGCATCTGAACTCAACACTGTTATAAGCGTAGTTTCTAAGTAGCTTCTTTGCTTCCCCAACGGCACGTTCAGCCATTCAGTTGGTTCGGGGATAATGCGGGCTCGACGTTACACGAGTCACTTGAAGAATCTTCATCCCCTCCTTGAACGTGTTGCTGCTGAAAGGTGGCCCATTATCGGTGATAAGCTTACTAGGAATGCCGTGCGTGCTGAAGGTTTCTGTCAAAAACGAGATAATTTCTTTCGCTGTCGTTGTCTTTAGTTGCTGTATCTCGAAGTAGAAGGAGTAATAATCAACGACGACAATGTACTCACTTCCAGCGTGGTAGAAAAGATCAGCTCCCAGCGTTTCCCAAGGCAGGGTAGGAATCTCGTGACTCATCATGGGAAGTCTTGCGTTGCGTGGCTTATGCTCTTTGCAGCTGCCACAGTTCTGGGCTTGTTGTCTGATAGCTGCTGACATGCCCGGCAAAAACATGACGTCACGAGCGCGTTCTTTCATCTAATCTTCTCCGCAATGTGCTGCGTGTAGCAAGCGAAGAACTTCCCGACGCATGGATCGAGGAATGATTATCCTGTTCGACTTGAACAGGAAGCCGTCTTGACCATGAATTTCTTCTTTGTACTGCCAGTATTCTCGTAGTTCCTCGGCGACTTCTTTTCTTTCCTCTGGCCAGGACGATTCTACGTAATGCCGTAGCTGTTGCAGTTGGGAATCTTGCTCTGTAGCACGAAGAATATGTGTTAATTTCTCTTCCGATATGGACATGTTTTCCAAAACATTGACGTGGAAATCTTGTGCTTCCTCTTGTAGCTCCTCTTGTGCTGGGAAACGGGAAAGCGCGTCCGCTATAAAAAGCTGTGCTCCAGGCTTGTAGATGACTTCAATTGGATATTTTTGTCGCGTCAATCTCATTCTCTGGAGACGAAGTGGACACTCATGCAGCGACTTTCTAAATATGGCTTCTAGTGGTTTGTGGTCAGATTCGACTGTTACGGTCACTTGCCGGAAGAGGTAATCGTGGAATCTTGAACAACCATACACGATCGCCAACATCTCCTTTTCGATGTGTGCGTACTTTTGTTGCGCTTCGGTTAGGGAACGAGACGAGTACGCAATAGGACGTTGCTTCTGGAGGAGTACCGCTCCAACACCGTACTGGCTTGCATCAACCGAAAGGGTCAGTGGCTCGCCGGATTTAAAATAAGCTAATACCGGGGCCTTTGTCAGTGCGTCTCGCAGTGATTGGAAGCTTTCTTCCTGTCTGTTGGTCCATTCCCATGGTACGTCAGCCTTCAGTAGCTCACGTAATGGTGCGGTCCTGTGCGCTGCGTTTGGAATAAACCTGGATACGAAATTAATCATCCCAAGAAAGGTTCGCAGTTCTTTCACATTGCTCGGCTGCGGCACAGCCCGGATGTCTTCCACGCGCCGGGGATCCAATGATAGTCCGTCCGGTGTCAGAATTTGTCCCAGGTATTTGACTTGTTGCTGACAGAAGTGGCACTTCTTCAAATTTAATTTAAGATTCACATCTCGACAACGTTCTAAATGTTTCCGCAAGCGTTCGTCGTGTTCAGCTTTTGTTCTGCCCCAAACCAGAACATCGTCCATGACGACCTCGACGCCCTCTAGATCCTGGAGTATCTTGCTCATGGCTCGCTGGAAGATCTCTGGCGCTGTACAAATTCCGAATGGCATCCGCAGAAATCTGTATCTTCCGAACGGAGTGCTCATGGTGCACAAAAATGAGCTGTCTTTGTCTAGAGGGATTTGCCAGAATCCAGAGGAGGCATCAACCGTCGAAAAATACTTTGCCCCACTCAAACGTGGGACAACGTCTTCTAACGTTGCCATTGGAAAGTGCTCCCTGAGCAGAGCTTGGTTGAGGCACGCAGGATCCAGGCAAATTCAAACCTTTTCCTTCTTTGCTACGACGACCATGTTACTGGTCCATTCTGGAGGCTCAGTGACCTTGCATATCACGCCGTCTGCTTCCATACTGTCAAGCGTGTCTTTTACTTTGTCTTTTAATGCAACGGGTATTCTTCGCGCGGGATTCACAACGCCTTTGACGTTTGGTTTCAGTCTCATGTGGTAGACTATTCCTTTGAGCGTGCCTAGGCCCTTAAAAACGTCCTCATAAGGCCGTGCAGCTTCGTACAATCCAAACTGGTTGTCCTCATGAACGCGGGTGGAGTGCACCATTCTACTCACCAGTCCCAGATGTTCAGATACCGTTCCACTCAGTGTTGTAGGAACCTGGCGATCCACAACGAAGAACTCCGTGCTAAGGTCTTTTCCTTGAAATGAGATATGCAGTTGTATTCTTCCTTCAACTTTTTCACTGTGTCCGAAGAACGTGCTCAGCGGCACGCTGCATTTGGATGCCTTCTTGTCTGTTATTTTCTTGAGCAGGGCTGGCGATGTCACAGAACAGTTCGCTCCGGTATCCAACCTGCAGGACACGTTTGTTCCCTCGATGGTGACCTTGGCGGACCATATCTCGGTCTCATCAATTCTTTTCGATGATAGCGACTGAAGGAAATAGTCGGCTTTATCTTCATATTCCAGATGTCTTAATTCTTTCTGATGTTGCCTTCTTTGTCTCGGCGGTCGCCCAGGATTCTTCGTTCTGCAGACTGACGAAAAATGATTTTTCTTTCCGCACTTCTTGCAGACTTTCCCTACCGCTGGACATTGGCCTCCTCTGTGCATACTGTAGCCACACTTGGAGCACGGTATCCTTCCACTCCTATTGTCCTGGACGGCGTTCACTTCAGACTTTTCTTCTTTTACTTTCTTGTCGCTTTGGATTTCTTGTAGTTGTTGATGACTGCGTTCCCGCTGCCTGCAGATTTCAACGACCTTCTCGTAAGGTGGGTTTTCATTGATAAGTTTTTGCTGAAGGGCTTTGTCTTGTGTGCCCAAAATAATGCGGCTTCTTAGCATGCGAGTTTCAAGGCTGCCAAATTCACAGGTGGCTGCTAACACCAGAAGCTCTGTTATCCACTCGTCGAAGCGCTCCCCTTCCTTCTGGTCTCTCGAACCGAAAAGGAATTCTTGAGAGGTGAGGTTTACTGTGGGCTTGCAATGTGCTTCGAATTTTTCTATCAACTTTGCGACATCTGTATGTTCCTCTTCACTATCAAAGTGCAGCGTAGTATATATCTTCCTTCCGTCTTCACCGATGATGACCAAGAAAGTTGCTGCTTGTACATCCTTTGGTTGAGCTTTCAACCCCGTAGCCACAGAAAAAAGTTCAAACTCCCTTCGCCATAACTTCCACGAGTTCCAGAGGTCTTGTGTTGTGTCAAGTGCTTTTGGTGGCGGTAGCAGGCTTGACATGCTGTGCCGTGCCATCGGTTCTTGTGACTCTTGTTCGAGTGCAGTCGGTGCCCCTGATTCTTGCTTATCCGTGGACGTCACTTGGCATCATCTTACTTGATATCCCTCACAGGAGTGGAGTCTTTGGTTCCGTTCTCTGTGGTCTTTTGCTGTTTCGTCGAAGTTTGCACCGCTGCCACCATGTAACAAGTCGAGGTGAATCCAGAACAGCCTTTATTCCGGAGTCAAGTACAACGACTGACAAGAATGAATGTCGCCCAATCTGACATGCGCTTAAGAAGGCGCCTGTGTAAGAAGCTTGTAATCATAAGATAGTAGCAGTCTGTACTATCACGTATCACAAGTTAGCTCGTTATCAACGTGTTACCCTCGCCACTTGTATACCGGCTCCGCACAGGAGCCTTCTTAAGCGCATGTCAGATTGGGCGACATTCATTCTTGTCAGTCGTTGTACTTGACTCCGGAATAAAGGCTGTTCTGGATTCACCTCGACTTGTTACACTTTTGTGTTAGCCGATGAGCTTCGTAGCGATGTGCGGTAACGCCCAGTAGAAGTGACTTTCCCGGTTCGTTTTGTGTAGACGCTTGGCCTGCGCTTTCTTTACGCAGGGACAACGCAGCTGTGTGTATCGCATTATGCAATAATTTTCTGATAGCAGAAATGAGTGTATGCCAGCCGCGCCAACGGCCGCCTGCTTTCAGATTTACGTTCAGCTTTCACTTGCAATACTTGCGATATCATGCGTATTCTGGAATTTCATTAGAATTGAACGAGTTCCTCAAAGTAGTTAATTTGCCACACAGACATACGGCGTTCTTCTTAATCATATTATTATTTAATTTGAGAATATGATGTACCGTTAGTCGCCATTACACTCATTGCTTCAGCATCGGGCGTCTCAGTTATTGTATTGGTGACTCTGCAACATGTTGGATCCCATTAAATCAATTGGAAATCCCATTCTCTTTGAGACACATAGGCTCCATTTTATTCCTCCATTTTAAGATGTTGCAGTGTGAGCTCTGTGAAACGTAACAGTAATGTTCTGAGGGAATATCTAGACAACGTTTCTGATGCAACGTAGCGGCGTTGTTTCGTTATGTTGAAAACGTAACGTTTCTAAAGCAACGTACCAGCAATGTCTCTTTTTTGTTGAACATGTGACGCTTCCAGGAGAACGTTGCAATAACGTCATTTTTTGTTGGAAACGTTGCTGTCACATCGGACACATTCAGGCAACGTTGCTGCAACTTTTTGTGCTACCTTGGAGGTTTGTATGTTTTTCGTTTGTTACATGCAATTAGGTGCACGGTGTGTTGAGGAAGTCGGCTGTTACAGGTATTTGTACAGAAATGCTTGCATCTGAGCGCAGGACAGAAATTTCTAGCACGCCACCCTCAGTGTAAATTACTTATTTTGGCTGTGAGACTGCTTCACTGCATGACAAGGCTGAAATGGGGAGAGAGAACAAATTTGAGCGCTTGATTAATAGTGTTCCAAGTAACAGGGCAATTATAGTTTCCATAGAAAGTAGAATATAAGGCTCCTAAATTATAGTTGAGCGTAGTACGGATTTTTTGTGATAGTCTTTCTAAACTGCAATGCAATAATCATTTATATAGTAGGAATGCAATCATGTTCCCGTAACGGCGTTCTGTCTAGTCCTCCGTCGAGCGCGAATAGAACTTTGCCCCCAGGCTTTTGCGCTTTTTTGCTTGCAGGTGTAGCCTCAGACAACGAATGTATGAGCATAGAAAGGGTCATGTATTACATAAGCCTGGTGATGATGTTGAGTGGTCTCACTTATTATTTTTTAAAGAGCAGTGGTAGCTTGCTACTGGTGTTGTGATTTTAATGATAATGATGAGCCTTTGGGGTGAAAATCACTAATATGCACGGTGCTTTTTTGTTGAATTTTAATGTAAGAATGAATATCATTAAGAGTAGGACAAAGGAAATAATCTTGCGATTCAATAAATAATAGGAGTCTTTGTCTTTGACGCTGTCTTCTTCAGACAGGATGTGATGACGTGACGCAGTCTGTAGCAATGCATTGACCGTTACTGGAAAAAAGTGTAGCAATAGAAAAATGGTGTGGATTGTCCTGGAGGGATTTACGATGAGCACTGTTCTTTGAATAAGAGGAATGTGTGTGTTTAGAAATATTTTGATGTTGGTTTTCTGTTTTGTTCAAGTATTTCTCTTCACTTTTTCCCCCTTTTTGTGAGACAAACATGTGTTGACATACCCTGACCTGTTCTGTCATGCTTTCCTTCTGCATATAGTTTTTTTCTTTTTGACAAGGAACATTCTTGTCTTGATGATAGTGCTTCCCTGAATGGAGTAGTGCTAGAATGATTCTTAAAGGGACTCTGACCAGAAACTGTGGGAGCTCTTTCGTACCTGTAGTCGATAAAGCACCCAACAAGGACTCTCCATGCGAAAATTCACGCATTAAAACCCCACGGTTTCTCTAAACTCGAATTTTAAACATTCGACTTCATCCGAGTGCAGCACGCCTAGCGTCAAACCGAGAAAACATACGTTTATATAGAATATCCACCCCGGTCCACCATCAAGATGACGTCAACACGGGGGCCACTCGCAACACCCACAATTGGCTCAAACGCGTCACGTGGTCACGCAATATCTGTCAATTTCCTTCAAGAAATGGCATTTCTACGTTAATATGTTTTTGTTACAGAGCCTCAAAAAGAAAAATATACCCTGCATTTATCACCTGCAACAGTTTCTACGATTTTCTTTTCAATCTGTACACGGCGTTCGATATATGCTTCCGTATCCGGTCAGCTGTAATGGATGCCGTATGCCGAGCTTGCGAACTGCGAACTTGTGTGACTCCCGGTTCATCCTCTTTGTTCGGGTCATTGGGTTGGTGTTAGAGTTGGTCACCATATTCTGAACGTTTCACCTATCGTTGCGGTGTACTGTTCTTGATCTGCTGCGAAGCGACGAACCGCAACGGCAGTCACTCGCCTCAGCGAACTTCTGTCTGCTGCATCTCAAAGGAGCATGGGGACCTGATGATACCTTCAACTAAAGAAACCAAATGTGCTCTCGTGTGGGCCTGACGGAAAAGTAGTATCAACAAGGTTAGCACATTTATTTTTCAGTTCCAAGTCTACGTACTGAAAACCATGCAGGTGCAGTCGATCATTCTCGTAGCTGTTGTGTAACGCGTATGCTTTCTTACATATCCCACAGAACCCTCCACTTTTTCGACCAAGTTATCGTTATGAGATCCTTCTGATGGCTTCTTACTAGGCTATGCCGCTCCGAAGCATTGAGATAACGAAGCGTCGTGGTAGCTGCACCTCTGCCTTCGAAAGATGAATCAGTCATTCCACACTGTGCTTACTGGCTTTGTGTAGAGTCTGGCAAATCCGACAGACTTGGACTGCCTTTTTCAAGAAAGTTTGAAATGTAAGTATGTGTATATTGGTTTCACATATCCACCACATATTGAGCGTGTGTATGATTGTACTTTATATGCTACAGCGTATCAGCGTACATTATTATTCAACACGTAGTGTGGCAAACTCGACATCAGTCACACAAAGCCAACAATTGCCTTTTCTTCAATTGCTTATTTTTATCATATCATGTTTTTGTCTATATCTCAATTTACCAACCAACAAAGTATATTATTTTAGTATAATCGTCTGATATTTAACAAGTCACAGTTTTACCATGGTTTTGGCACACTATAGCCCGAGTTGCTTATGCGTCATTAAATTGAATCATCGTCATCTTCAACTGCCATTATTCAATTGAAGTGCCAGGTGGATATAATGATATGGCAAGATATATTTTTTTGCTGTCATCCTGGAATTGCTCATTTCAGAAGAATAGTCACCGTGAAGTTTGTTTTCGTTTTCAGAAACATTAAGAGGACTAAAACCAAACACTTTTCTTGCAGAGCATCCCTTATGCACCTGCATTTCAATTCCAGTCTGTATTACAAGAATGACAGACCACTCAACAGAGATGAACATCTGAAAGTGAAAGAGCTGGAATGAAGATACGTTAATCTGTGTCAAAGGTTCTTAGTATGTGTGCGAGTCGAGGACATAGGTCTCAAGCTTATTCCTGTCTTCAGAAGAGGTGACAACTATGCTCCTTCTATCTATTAACCAGCTCCACTTTTTAGGGTTCCCTGTAAACTAATGGAGCACATCATGTACTACCACGTTGTCAACTAAGTTGACTCTGTCAATTTCTTTTTTTAAATTCCAGCATGGCTTTAGAAAAGGGTATTCAGGCAAAACTAACGTAGTGGAATTTGTTCACAGCATTTCAAACTGTCTTGATTTCTGGGTCCATGTAGATGTAGTATTCTTTTTATTTTGTAAGGGCTTTTGACACTGTGCTCTACGCTCGCGTGTTGGCCAAAGTAGCCAAATTAAAATTTGATCCTGCTACCTGGATATGCAGTTTCTCAACTAACCGTAACTGTGGCGACAACTCATGAGGAGAACCTATCATATCGCCACCATGCAGCATTTGTTATATTACAATCGCTTCACAGTTTAATCTAGTCAAAAGCAAGGCCTTTTGGTGATCGGTCTTGTATAATTACGTGCCCCTCCGTTATGTAACACCACACTGGGTTCTTCAACCTATGAGAGAGAAATAAATATATTGCCAAGTAAATTGTCTACAAGGCTCGTTATTCCATTTCGCCACACTACCACAAGCAATTGTTAGAGTAGTGGCCCAGGGTATGAAGCTCGCCACTAATCATCATTCAAACATAGTTCATAATGTAAAATGCTTTACTCACAACACTGGCTTAACACAACAATTAAGAATAAAGAGAGTAAACGTTTCATTGCCTATCCAGGTGGCATCATCCCTCCAACAGAGAACAATCAAAAACAACATCAAAGGAGTCAAATCGGTGGTCCGCATTCCTTTCATCCAGTGTATCTCATACGCTATTTGGAGGGCACTGTGCCCATCAGGCATTTTGACTGTGCATATCAAGTTGAGTGCATAGAATCTGATGCAACCTACATTGGCGAGATAGACAAAAGACGTGGGACAAGACTAAAAGAGCCAGTTGCCAGGGCTACTAATGCTTAGCTTAACTAAACAGGACCGAATCAGTCTACCACTGCTGTCCTAAGGGACATATATTTTGATGATGCAGTAACCTTTGCTCATGACTAGCGATGGGACCCTAGAAAGTTCTTAGAATCCTGCTTTATCAGGCGTGATGCTTCAGCCTGTAATACATACCGTGGCCCCCTATCGGATGTGTAAGATTCCCTCTTAGATAGGCTGATGTGCTCATCTTTGGCCTCTGTTGTACTGATGATGCCACCTGGATAGGCGACAAAACGTTTACGCTCTGTTTTTATTCGTTGTGTTGAGCGGTGTTTGCAGTAAAGGACACTACATTATGAGGTTGTCACCCGGCTTTTGGAATATATTTTCAAATAAAGTTGTTGTTTTACAAAGCTCAATACATTGCAGAAATCATTCTTGTTGCCTATTGTTTTGGGGGTGCCATTCTAGCAGTCACATGAAGCACTGAAGGGCCAATTTAAAAAGTAAAGGCAGTCTGATTTATGTTCTTGCCGACATGGCACAGCGTATGTACGAGGTAGTTCCATTTCAGAAGCCTGAGAACACTCAAAGCAATTAGTGTGCTAGCATCAGATATGGTGTACAGCATTACATATTTGCTTTTGCTAGGGCAACTAAGAAGGGTGGATAGAAAGGCAGTTACAACCTGTTTCCACAAAAGACACTCAGATTCATTAG
This sequence comes from Ornithodoros turicata, assembly GCF_037126465.1. NCBI lineage: Eukaryota > Metazoa > Arthropoda > Arachnida > Ixodida > Argasidae > Ornithodoros > Ornithodoros turicata. The sequence continues at coordinate 35,976,665 of NC_088203.1, forward strand.
CAATTTCCTCTAAGAGAGCCAAGGCTTTTTCTAGATTACTAGAACATGGGTACCTGGTTATAAATAACAAGAATTCATCTACCAGAAGTCAGTGTTTCACACACCCTGCTTTCCATCAACACTTTTAAAGGGTGTGACCCCCAAACCTACACAAAATTCCTGGAGAGTCTTTACTGGACACTGTTGCTGTCCCTCTCACCAGGTGCTCTCTATGAACCCGATTCACAGTTCTGGATGCACTGCCTGAGCTAACTTCAGCATGCTTTCCCAACACGAATGGTAACTGCTATGAGAAGTGTTGTACTTACTGAAAGCAACATGAAATGCTGTACCTTGACAGGTAACGTTGATATCCTTCTTAAGACCGTAGAGAGATGTTCCTTGCTCCCTTTCTTCCAAATCTTACTATCAGACGCAAGCCCACTTGCCACCAAGCCAATGAGATGTGCCTCACAGTCAGTGCAATCAAGGGAATCAATCACTGAGGCTCAGAAAAGCTGTTTTCCATCGGGATCTGATCCAGCACTGAGCCGTGAGTAGCCCCGTGAAAGTACCAGGGTTTCTTAGAATTTTAGATGTGCCAGCATTTGTTTTCCTCCCCTCCTTCTTTTTATGTAGTAGCTGATTACTTTAGCCTTGTACTGCTTTGGAGATTGTGGAGATGATGTAAGAGGTGGAACTAGGCTTTATGCAAAATGAGGCAAAGTGTGACTATGTACAAATCTTCTGAGAATGTCTATGTATCATTCACACAAAGAGAGGATACGTGTTACATCTTTTTCCGGTTTTGATATTTATTTATTTATGAATATGTCTCAAAGGCCATTGCAGGCATTACATGAGGGGGGACATCAACATGGGTCACTTAACAAATACGGAAGTTACAAGGAACATACATATTTGGAAGACAAGACTCTATTTTTTGTTCGTTCATCGGTCTTGCTCAAGAAATTGTTCACTGTAGCAATGGTACACAATGTCACGAAAGGAGTGCTCATCTATCGTTCCGCAAGACTCATTAAAAAGGACTAGTGTTGTGTTTCAACACAACATGTTGAACTCATGAACCATGCATCATCCTGAGAGCTATAGATCATCCTAAATACAGATGCTGAATTATTTTAAATGTGATAGACGAGTTGTGCGAAGAGGTACCCCCAGTTAGGATCTTGGGTACTTGAAGCCTGTGGCATTTTCTGTGGGAAAGGCTTGCCAGACCCTCTTCACTGCACAGGCTGGGATGACCATGATCTTGTTTTTTCCAAGCTTGTGCCATACTCACCTTGCAAACTGGCGATACGCAGTGTATCTGCATCGTCTACACAGATGTACATAAAATATAGTTTAGGCAAATAGGTAACCGGTTACAGTACAGTGTGTGTGCATTGTCATTTCTACATGTACCTGAGAGTAACTGCAGTTTACCTGTCCACACCTTGTACATTGCTACACATGCTGTGTTCTTTTAGAACCCAAAATTGTTTTGCTTTTCACTGAATCGACAATCAAGAACACTCAATATCGCTAAAAACCTACGCTAAAACCTTATGCACAGGGCAATACACAAAAACGTGACTCAGGACACAGCACACTGACAATTACAAAACTGCCTATATTGATTTTCTCCAGTTCAGAGTCGTGTACTGTATAGCCCTTTTATGTGCTGCGCCCTGTACTGGAGTTTTTAACGACTCTATTGCAGGACCAAACCAGTTTTGGGCGCCCAAATTTTAACATCGTTCGACAAGGATACATGTGACTTACTTGTGAATACAGTCGCTCATAGGTTCGCGCTGCCCACGGAGTGCAATATGCGACCTTCAGGACAGTCATATTGAAGAATAGAAGGTGGAAATCTTTGTGGGTTGTAATGCACTCATACTGCAGTCATTCGGCAGTGTTTTCGAGCTCTTTGCAGCACAAGCATTCGATCTCCTTCGGCATTATGACACACCAGCCACACCGGCACCATGAACAGCAAGTGCGCATTAGATATCAGAACACGAAATTTCTGAGAACGTTTACATGTTCGATCACAGTGTGCGTTAAAAAGCTCATCGCTTACCTGAAGACAGTCGACTCATGCTGTTTGCTTCATCTGTAACTGATGTTCGTAGAGCTCTAACTTCGTCTCGCATTCGCGGCATCGGCGACGTTTCGAAAGCCTACCGAGCTGTTCAGCACGCAGAAATTTCTTCTCGATGTCTCGATCGCAGAAAGGTCAGAAAGAAGTTCCGGGCTCGAAGTCTCCGCATTTCTGCCTTCGACGTCCATATTGAAGATCGCTTTCCGGACGGATGCCGGCGCTCTCACAAACTCACTAACAACAGAACTTCCGGTCCGGGCGCCCAATGAAACGTGGCCCTCGTGACTTCGTCACACACACGGAAATTGGCGGATGTCCACTGCAAAGAGGCTAGATTTCGGCCCCGATTGCGCGAGTTGAGGGGGAAAAGCGAAGCCAGTTTTCAGCTCCCTGTTTGGCAAACTTTGCCTCCGCGCACAGCCAAAATATTTCGCGTGTGGCTTGGAGGCATATTATACCTTCGTAATAGATGCAAACGAAATATTTGTCGAACTTCTGGTCAGAGTCCCTTTAATAATTTTGCGATTCATTTAGTTCAGAGAGTAACCGCAAGGGGGACAGGTGCATGGCTTTATCGAGTCGACGAACAAAGCGTCATTATTCAGTTATCTTCCTGGCTCTCGGATGGAACGGACATGTCTCGATTAGCTCGTTTTATGTAGCCATTGATGGTGTTAGGATATTTTGTTCGTTTGCAAGTCTCATTTAGTAAGACTTTGGGAATGAAATGCTTAATTCCTACAATCAGCTTTCATGCATGGTGTTTTTCTGCAATACTTTCCTATCCAATGGTTATAGTAGAACAAAGGAAATAATCTTGGGATAGTGATTCAATAAATAACAGGTCCTCTGTCTAGAGCGTACGCGTCCTTGAGGCACACAGGTGCATGATGACGTCATACCGCAACTCTATTGTTTCAGGTGGACCTTGTCCAGAGGAGATGGGTTGGACATTAGTGGAAAAACACAGTGTAGCCCTGAGACGATAGGATGACGTCACGACCAATGAGAAAGGTCTGCAGAGGGCGCAAGGAATCACTTCTCTCTTGGACACTGGCGGGTGTGGACAATGCAATTCTGCAATTCTGTTCCTAGCAACTGCGATGGCCGTTACTGGAAGAGCGTAGCCTCGGTGGGGCTCCGTTTGCCTCTGATGGGGTATGGATGTTTGGTTCATCACTGGTGAATGGTGTTCGACGATGCAGGTGGAGTTTCTGACAATTGGATTTACAGTGAGGGAATGCAGTGCACGTGAAAAATGATGGTGAGTGCCTTTTTCATTCTGTTGAAGTGCTTTTCTGTGTTTGCTTTCCTCTGTTGCCCAGCAGTCGTGCGATTTGTCCTCGTGTAATAGCGCTCCTGACATGCCACGACATGCATGCTTTCCTCTGTTGACGCGTCTAGCTTTGTATTTTTTTTTTTTTTTGACAAGGAACATTCTTGTCTTGACGATGTCGAGAGTGCTGCCCTGAATGGGAATAGTGCTAGAACAATTCTTAATAATTTTGCAATTAAATTAGTTCAGAAATCAACCGCCAGAGGGACAGATGCATGACTTTACAGAGGAATAAAAAGCATTACAATTCAGTTCTGCGCCTGGCTGTCGGACGGAATGGACGTGTCGTTCTGCGCTCCTCGGGACTGATGTGTTGTGTAACTAATTCTTTCGCCAACTTTGTCCCCGCTTTGTTTGTGATTATCATGCCTGTGCATGTCGGGCGCCCCTACTGAAAAATCCTATATGTAGATCCTCATATGATGGTATTGGATATAGGACCTATAAGTGGTGTAGGTACAGGTCCCGACAAAAGTTTACGGAACACGCGAGCGGTGTATTTTCTCCTCGGTACGACACCCTAGCGGCAAGCGGAAGCTGGCGAAATCAGGCCAGTTCACTGCCTCAGAGGGGTGGACGACTGTGCTCTTAGCGACACACAGCGGTACTTTCGGTATGACTACTGTTGTATGTGCCCGCGAAGTGAGTTGGATTTAACTGTTGTGCTCGTCAACAACTCGTAACTCACGTCAGTTGTTTATCAATCAATCAATTATCAAATGTCAGCGTCAATTGTTTATCAGCTCGTCACGCGTCGTCCATAATAAAGCAACTGTTTACGAGATATCTTTCTTTCTCTTGTCTACGTATCATGGCTTTCCAATAAAAGCAATACACAGCAATAAAGCGTTGCCACCATGATTCATCCTGGTTATCACGATGATAGCGGCGAGCTCCCTTTCTCAACAATCGTTGAATCACGTGTTGTTGGCGAGCACAACAGTAAAATCCAACTCACTTTGCGGGCACATACAACAGTAATCATACCGAAACTACCGCTGTGTGTCGCTAAGAGCGCAGTCGTATACCCCTCTGAGGTAGAGGCATGGAGGAAGGAAACACAGGAGCGGCCCTTCCAAGTTTTTGCCATGGGGACGGGCGTGCCAGCCTCGCATTGCACTTTGGGATGCTCCTGTCTACCATGTGACCGCTCACCTGACCCCAAGAGCATGCGCAGGCCAGCTTCCTAAGCAGACGACGGGAGTCGTGATTGCAGCTCAGACGCTCAGGTATCTATCTGCCTTGTACGTGATGAGCGCCGCGCGTCCAGTTTTATTTGTGTGTGTTCGGAGGTTTACTCTTGGTTTACCCTTCTACTACAAGACCGGTCACGGTCTGCAGGACAAGCAGGCCGTACCAGAAACATCATTCGTGGCAGTGACGTTTGTGTGGCGACGTGGCCACGTTTTGTGTTTGTTGCTGAAGTGGTAAAGCATGCCAGTAATCAAACTTATACAACATAGAAGGAAATCAGATGAATCTGCAGCTGTAGCACAGCGCTAGCTTGCAAACGAACGATTCAAGATGACTCTCTCACAGACAGGGATACGAAACAAACCGATCAAGTACGTACTTAAGAATGAAACGTTATTCCCGTGACAGAGCTGCTTTCTGTTGAACTACAGCCGCAACAGCGGTAAGAACACGTTAACAAAATGTTGTTTCCGCAATGGCACGGAAAGCAGCGCGAGCTACAAAGCGTTGCTAAACCGAAACTTTAGAGAGGATCACGTGGTGGACAGGAAGTAATGGCGGTTTTGACAGGGGCGACCGCCAGAGGGGTCCCACGGAAATCTGTTCGAAACCGCCGCTCCTGTGTTTCCTTCCTCCATGGGTAGAGGTGTGCGCCGAAGCGCCGCCGCTGGAGGTTGGGGCTTCGCCGTCGTACCAAAACTGTCGGCGCGCCGCCGCCGCCGATGTTGAAAAATCGGCGCGGCTGCGTAATGTGCCCATTTTGATCCACTTTCTATAAACGAATATCTCCCGTACCTAATATTTTGTTTGTTTTTCTTTCATCTTAGGTTCCAGGCTTCATTTGTGGTGTTTTTAGCAGTGACAATCAGGGTGTCGAACCGTAAAAAATACGGGTTCGGTTCGGGTTCGGGTTCGCGTTGTTTTGATTTCGTTCCGGTTCAGTTCCGGTTCGGCCACACCAGAAATCGAACCGGTTCGCAAACCGGTTCGCAGCCCCGAACCGGTTCGCGAACCGGTTCAACGCTTCCGTTTTATATTTTCCATAAAACTGCTTTTATCAGGAAATGCGTGGCTAATAGCTTACTGCTGTTGTCTGCGTTGACGTCTCTAGCGGTGAGGTAGCCCTTTAGCGAGAGAAATGAGAAATGGATGAACACTTATTGCAACTAGAGTTCACGCTGTTGAAGCGGTGTAGTCCTGCTACTTTCTGTTCCCAAAATCTCTTTTTTCACACGCACAGTGCCAGCAAGATACACTTGAAGGAAGCCTAATAAGATGGACAGCGTAACATAGACGACAGTACATGCCGCCACACTGCCTTCGCAATCGCCTTCGTGAATCGATCTGAAACCGTGCTGAAGCATGTCGAAAATAAGCCTGCCAGCCTTACTCTGTCCGAGCTCACAGCAGTGTACTAGTTAATCCACAACACAACGGCAATGTGTCACGACACAACTGCGCTACCAATAAGCAGAACCACATTTACTTTTCAAACCACGACCAATCAAACAGGCACCGTTCTGTGTACGCTCCTTCTCCACTTCTCATGTTTCTGACTTGTTTAATTTGTACTGCTCACGTGTAAAGGGAAATCTTGGGCGCTTATTTGATCACATATTCGTCCTGTAGAGCTATATAACTGGCCTACTCCATTCGTGTTTCATTCGTCCGCGTGGCACCTCGTCTCTGAAGAGTAGACGCCACACCGCGTGCGTGGGGCGCTAGCCGCGGCGCTCACAAGGACAACTGCGCTTCAACATGTTAAAAAGACGCCGAAAGTATACTTACTATACGTCGTCGTCTGACTGCTAGGTGAACATTTCTGAAATCCATAGGCGCGTGATGGTGATACCAATGTGTCTTCGTTCGGGGATAGAGAGGAACTCTTATGCTGACTTCTTTTATGTCCGAACCGTTTTGTTGCGAACCGGTTACCGCTATTCTTTTTTACGGTTCTGCTCCGGTTCGGGTTCAACAGTGTCATGAAAATTTCGGTTCGGGTTCGGGTTCGGTTCCGGCAAAAATAACGGTTCGGGTACGGTTTTCGGTTCGGGTTCGGTTCGACACCCTGGTGACAATTTCATTTCCTGATATGCTGTTTATGCTGTAGAGTTTCTTTTCATAGTCGACCCTGGAGGCACACAACTCTAGGAAAACTTGTCATTCAATTCTTGCAGGTTGTTTGCTGGTCATCCACCAACACCATAGCACTGGTCATTATCCATATACAGGGTGTTTTGTTTTTTATTCGTCACAGAATTTTTGTTTAAAAAATAGTGGAACGAAATACATGCCGCTTTTGAGTTGGTCATGCGAATATTATCTCGAAGAAAGTATGTAACTATAAGATCATTAATTACCTCAAATTCATCAATTCTTTAAATAAGGGATTTCGCGTAAAAACGGGATAGCAGAACGGAAGATACTCATCGTTGAAAGCCATTCCATGTTTAAGAAATTTTTAAACACGCACGTGTGTTGAAATATCCGACGCTGAATGTCGCTATACAAATGAGCCGAAACAAGAAGTACGCCATTTCCGAGCGCAGAAATGACGCGACTTTCGCCTTATCTGGGTTGGTGGTGGTGGTGGTGATAGTGCTTGCCGTTGTCGGCCTCACGTATGTGGGCAACGTCACGACTCACGCCTTGGGGGAATGTGCGTCCTGGGCCGACTTCTAAGGGAACTGTGCCGACATATGTCTGGGTTGGACACATCTGGGTTGGAAAGCGGTCTATCTGACCAACAGATTAGCGCCTACACCAATCAGCTCGATCGCTCCAAAGCACTTGGTCCTCTCACGTGGATTGCCCGTCGCTCTTTCTGCGCTCGAAAAGTGCGTAGCAAATAGTGCATTTTGTGTGTGCCGGCGAAAAGCACACAGTCAGAGAGCGGGTTTTCAATCGCGGAATTGCGGGGCTTATAATGCGCGCGAAGCATGGCAGACTCAACCCACTCGTTCTGGACAAGTTTATACTGTAAAACCCTTTAATTTCGAGATACCTTAATTTTCGCGTAATTTTGTGAATCGAGAAAATTCGAGGAACTCGTGGAGTGCGCGAAATTTAGTTGTTGCGAATATTTCGATTCGCGAAAGGGCTGCGAAATTAAATGATTTTACAGTATTTATTCATGATAACTACAGCCTCTGCAAAAATACTGTTCAATGACGTGGGGGGGGGGGGGGGGTGCGCCTTATGTCATATCGTTTGCTAACGTTCGCATATTTATATGGTTTCCGAAAAAGAGCCACTGGATCAATGGACAGAGCTTTCACGCGTCGTCGTCATTCGATCCGTCGATTCGTCTGTCGAACATTCGATCAGCACTCGCTATAACTGTTACGTGTAGTTGCCATTAAAGGGATGGCTCGTCGTTCTGATTATCTAGCTATGTTGTTTTCTCCAGCGCTTAACGCGCACTTAACGCGCCCAGTCGAAGTTCTTGGGCGACGACCTTCTTGAAGTGCTTTACTTTTGCTAATGTTCCTTTGTGTGTTCGGTTTTCTTTCATAATACTATCCAGTGCTGACGCACTTGTTTGGTGCAAGGTACAGTAAATACTGCCACCGTCGCGTTGACTATGATGGAGAAAATACCCCCGCTCTGAGGTGTTCGTGCGTCCCCGTTGGAGAAGAGAACATATATTGACAGCCCACGGGGCGCACGCCGATATGACAGCATCGGCGTGACGCCGCTGACGCCGCCGGGCCTTCAACCTGCTCTACGCAGCCGCTGAAAAAAATGCGCACGGCGTACACCTCTACTCTGAGGCAGCGAACTGGCCTGATTTCGCCAGCTTCCGCTTGCCGCTAGGGTGTCGTACCGAGGAGAAAATACACCGCTCGCGTGTTTCGTAAACTTTTGTCGGGACCTGTACCACAGGAGTTATAGGTTTTATAGGAGATCTAGGACCTGCGTCTCCTATATGATCTGTACACTCCGTGTATGGGGACACGGTATGAAATTTGGCTGTGGCGATACATGCATACACATGCAATGAACAAAAATAATAAGAGAGGAGTACAATAAAATACCGTCTACTTCCCTTTATTTATTAATACCATTCACAATTTCTTACATTCAAGGACACAGGTGTAAAGGCTTGCACTGCCGTGGAGCAGATGACGGAGTTGCATGGGTGAGGCGTATGCCTCGTCTGTTTCACAGTAAACACAAATCAGTGAAGAGCTCTGCAACGTACTTTGATGCGGCTTACTTGATGTCTTTCAACATTTCCGTGACGTATCTGTTCATTTTCCCACGTCCTGTGTGTGCTGGCTCATCTGCGTTATTCACGAAAATCGATCTGTGAAAAGCATATGAAATATCACAAATTCGTCGTAAGTAGCAGGGCCACTGGAGCATCACATGTGACATCTTCACCCTGATAAGCGTTGGAGGTTTACCAATAGGGACAGTGAGCTAACAGATAGAGATAAGGTAATAGGAATCACAAGGGTAATATTCACACTGAGAGCATAAAGTAGGAGGAACCCACATGCTGGAAAGGACACTGAACAAAAAGCACGAAACATGACACTACTGGCACGCAACGAACCTTTACTTCACCAAATCTAAGGGCTTCTGGACGTATCTTCCAACAGGCACACAAGAAAGCACGTCCATGCATCACCTGTAGAGCAGAATAACACATCCACCGTAGTTCGGTGCACCAGAGGAGCCCAGAGCCACAACGAAACGCGAAAATCCGGATGCGAGAACAACCGCGTCCGACCTCAACGAACTTTGCAAGCGAAATGGACGCCAGAGCGGCCAGAGCCCCGCCAGTCCTCCTCAGGTAACCGAGGATGCGGCTGTAGAGTATGTAACACTGCGCCAATCTACAACGTTGCAAGCTCATTGGCCCAGACTGCGTGCGCGCTCCGATTGGTCGACGACGTTTTGAAATCGCATTTTGTACGCGCGCATGTGTGTGCAGCGTCCCGGCGGCCGTTTCAGCATATAGTTTCGAAATAGCTCGCATCGGTCGGCATGGCGTCCGTCTTCTTGTGTTCCGTGTTTCGGTGATGTCAATCGGCAGAACAGTTTGTGATTCTACGCGTGTTGTGCTGTTCCTGGACACGACTATTATCCCACGTACAGTCTATCAACTACGGAACTGGAATGCTTCGTGGGCTGGTGCGGTTGGAGCGTGAAGAACGCGTTCGGGCGCCGTCGGATTTTGAGGCCTGACAACAAGGACAGGATTACGATTACGTGCCACACAAGCGCCTTTTCCGCTCTGCAAACAACGAAAGAAGATGCTCATCATAAAATCGACTGGCAAGGCGTCCTCTTGTGTTCCGTGTTTCGGTGATGTCAATCGGCAGAACGGTTTGTAGAAGTGTTCGCTGGTTTATTCATGCGTCGATGTGATTCAACGTGTGTTGTGCTGTTCCTGGACACGACTATTATCCCACGAACAGTCTATCAACTCCGGAACTGGAATGCTTCGTGGTTTGGAGCGGTTGGAGTGTGAAGAACAAGCGCGGGCCCCGTCGGATTTCGAGAGCTGTGTTCGTTTTGTTTCAAGTTCGAACTTATATAGTTACAGTGCGTCAGCAACGCAGTGGACTTTGTGTTCACAGTGCATCCATGTATCAGATCTATGAATCAGTGCTTTGTGTCAAATAAATATTTCTTTTAGCCAAAAGAAGCTTCAGTTATTTTGAATATCGGGTGTAACTGTGGTAGGCGTGAAATCCGGTAGAAGTCGAAGGTAGCCAGAACCGGTCGAAAGGTCAGCCAAAGTTAAGGCTCCTGATTGGCCGACTGGCATTGCATAATTTATACAACGTTGTACTCTCATTGGTCGAGTGCCCAGTGTTGTGTGAATTATCTCAAACTATGGGCTCTATGGGGAGCTGTTGGAGCCTGGCCCCGCCTGGTGGCGGCGGTGGAAGAGAAGGAAGATGCATGCTGTTCAGGCGCTCCTCGTACTATGGCAAGAGAACAGAAAGTTGCGCGAAGACGGGACTAACGCTATCGGAAAGAGGACGCTTTCCCCGTCAAAAAGAGACCCCAATAGCCTTTCTACGCCAACAAAAACCCGATATCGAGAAAAATGCCCCGGTCCTATCTATAAGAGGGCCGCCGTTGCCACTTTGTCCTAACTCGGAAACGGAAAGGGATAGAAAGGTGCCGCAAGTTTCTACGCGTTGCCTATGTCGAGCGCGTTTATCCATTAAAAGCAAATTCGTATCCGCCGCGGGCTTGGAAGCTGAAAACGGGGACAAAGTCAGGAAATGGTGGTCGGTGTGAGGAATTTCGAGAATGATGCCTTAACCCCTGGAAATAGACGGGTAGTTTGAACGCGAAAGTTGTAGAGCAGAGAACAGAGCACATGAACACAAAATTTCGACTGAATCGGACGTCGGGTATGCGAGTTGAGACTCCGAACAGTGGGAAGCGTTTCAGAGTTGCGCTAGCCAAATTGGTCGCCTCGTCATACTCTTAAGCCGATATCGCGAGAACGGAACGTCGCGCGTCTAGGGGATCAACGCTGTTCGAAAGATCACATCGAGACTGTCACAGTAGTCCCAAGTAGGACGAAACAGCTGTACTTGGCTGGGAGTGCACGATCAAATTGTAAACATATGCTCAACGTGCAGCTACAGAGCTTCGGCTATTTTCAGTTTGTATATGTACTTGCTAGCTTGCACTGCGGCCTCTACAGGTGGCGCCGTCACCGTGGAACATTGACGTCTCGCCGAGACGGACTGTTAGCGCCGACCCAAGGTCGTGTCACTTACCTACGTCAGGCTGACGAGTCCCAAGTATATTGACGTCTCGCCGAGACGCACTGTTAGCGCCGACCCAAGATCGTGTCACTTCCCTACGCTAGGCTGACGAGTCCCAAGTAGGACGAAACAGCTTTACTCGGCTGGGAGTGCACGATCAAATTGTAAACATAAGCTCAACGTGCAGCTACAGAGCTTCGGCTATTTTCACTTTGTATATGTACTTGCTAGCTTGCACTGCGGCCTCCACAGGTGGCGCCGTCACCGTGGAACATTGACGTCTCGCCGAGACGCACTGTTAGCGCCGACCCAAGATCGTGTCACTTCCCTACGCCAGGCTGACGAGTCCCAAGTAGGACGAAACAGCTTTACTCGGCTGGGAGTGCACGATCACATTGTAAACATATGCTCAACGTGCAGCTACAGAGGTTCGGCTATTTTCAGTTTGTATATGTACTTGCTAGCTTGCACTGCGGCCTGTACAGGTGGCGCCGTCACCGTGGAACATTGACGTCTCGCCGAGACGCACTGTTAGCGCCGACCCAAGATCGTGTCACTTCCCTACGCCAGGCTGACGAGTCCCAAGTAGGACGAAACAGCTTTACTCGGCTGGGAGTGCACGATCAAATTGTAAACATATGCTCAACGTGCAGCTACAGAGCTTCGGCTATTTTCAGTTTGTATATGTACTTGCTAGCTTGCACTGCGGCCTGTACAGGTGGCGCCGTCACCGTGGAACATTGACGTCTCGCCGAGACGCACTGTTAGCGCCGACCCAAGATCGTGTCACTTCCCTACGCTAGGCTGACGAGTCCCAAGTAGGACGAAACAGCTTTACTCGGCTGGGAGTGCACGATCAAATTGTAAACATAAGCTCAACGTGCAGCTACAGAGCTTCGGCTATTTTCACTTTGTATATGTACTTGCTAGCTTGCACTGCGGCCTCCACAGGTGGCGCCGTCACCGTGGAACATTGACGTCTCGCCGAGACGCACTGTTAGCGCCGACCCAAGATCGTGTCACTTCCCTACGCCAGGCTGACGAGTCCCAAGTAGGACGAAACAGCTTTACTCGGCTGGGAGTGCACGATCAAATTGTAAACATATGCTCAACGTGCAGCTACAGAGCTTCGGCTATTTTCACTTTGTATATGTACTTGCTAGCTTGCACTGCGGCCTCAACAGGTGGCGCCGTCACCGTGGAACATTGACGTCTCGCCGAGACGCACTGTTAGCGCCGACCCAAGATCGTGTCACTTCCCTACGCCAGGCTGACGAGTCCCAAGTAGGACGAAACAGCTTTACTCGGCTGGGAGTGCACGATCAAATTGTAAACATAAGCTCAACGTGCAGCTACAGAGCTTCGGCTATTTTCACTTTGTATATGTACTTGCTAGCTTGCACTGCGGCCTCCATAGGTGGCGCCGTCACCGTGGAACATTGACGTCTCGCCGAGACGCACTGTTAGCGCCGACCCAAGATCGTGTCACTTCTCTACGCCAGGCTGACGAGTCCCAAGTAGGACGAAACAGCTTTACTCGGCTGGGAGTGCACGATCAAATTGTAAACATATGCTCAACGTGCAGCTACAGAGCTTCTGCTATTTTCACTTTGTATATGTACTTGCTAGCTTGCACTGCGGCCTCCACAGGTGGCGCCGTCACCGTGGAACATTGACGTCTCGCCGAGACGCACTGTTAGCGCCGACCCAAGATCGTGTCACTTCTCTACGCCAGGCTGACGAGTCCCAAGTAGGACGAAACAGCTTTACTCGGCTGGGAGTGCACGATCACATTGTAAACATATGCTCAACGTGCAGCTACAGAGCTTCGGCTATTTTCAGTTTGTATATGTACTTGCTAGCTTGCACTGCGGCCTGTACAGGTGGCGCCGTCACCGTGGAACATTGACGTCTCGCCGAGACGCACTGTTAGCGCCGACCCAAGATCGTGTCACTTCCCTACGCTAGGCTGACGAGTCCCAAGTAGGACGAAACAGCTTTACTCGGCTGGGAGTGCACGATCAAATTGTAAACATAAGCTCAACGTGCAGCTACAGAGCTTCGGCTATTTTCACTTTGTATATGTACTTGCTAGCTTGCACTGCGGCCTCCACAGGTGGCGCCGTCACCGTGGAACATTGACGTCTCGCCGAGACGCACTGTTAGCGCCGACCCAAGATCGTGTCACTTCCCTACGCCAGGCTGACGAGTCCCAAGTAGGACGAAACAGCTTTACTCGGCTGGGAGTGCACGATCAAATTGTAAACATATGCTCAACGTGCAGCTACAGAGCTTCGGCTATTTTCACTTTGTATATGTACTTGCTAGCTTGCACTGCGGCCTCAACAGGTGGCGCCGTCACCGTGGAACATTGACGTCTCGCCGAGACGCACTGTTAGCGCCGACCCAAGATCGTGTCACTTCCCTACGCCAGGCTGACGAGTCCCAAGTAGGACGAAACAGCTTTACTCGGCTGGGAGTGCACGATCAAATTGTAAACATATGCTCAACGTGCAGCTACAGAGCTTCGGCTATTTTCACTTTGTATATGTACTTGCTAGCTTGCACTGCGGCCTCAACAGGTGGCGCCGTCACCGTGGAACATTGACGTCTCGCCGAGACGCACTGTTAGCGCCGACCCAAGATCGTGTCACTTCCCTACGCCAGGCTGACGAGTCCCAAGTAGGACGAAACAGCTTTACTCGGCTGGGAGTGCACGATCAAATTGTAAACATAAGCTCAACGTGCAGCTACAGAGCTTCGGCTATTTTCACTTTGTATATGTACTTGCTAGCTTGCACTGCGGCCTCCATAGGTGGCGCCGTCACCGTGGAACATTGACGTCTCGCCGAGACGCACTGTTAGCGCCGACCCAAGATCGTGTCACTTCTCTACGCCAGGCTGACGAGTCCCAAGTAGGACGAAACAGCTTTACTCGGCTGGGAGTGCACGATCAAATTGTAAACATATGCTCAACGTGCAGCTACAGAGCTTCTGCTATTTTCACTTTGTATATGTACTTGCTAGCTTGCACTGCGGCCTCCACAGGTGGCGCCGTCACCGTGGAACATTGACGTCTCGCCGAGACGCACTGTTAGCGCCGACCCAAGATCGTGTCACTTCTCTACGCCAGGCTGACGAGTCCCAAGTAGGACGAAACAGCTTTACTCGGCTGGGAGTGCACGATCACATTGTAAACATATGCTCAACGTGCAGCTACAGAGCTTCGGCTATTTTCAGTTTGTATATGTACTTGCTAGCTTGCACTGCGGCCTGTACAGGTGGCGCCGTCACCGTGGAACATTGACGTCTCGCCGAGACGCACTGTTAGCGCCGACCCAAGATCGTGTCACTTCCCTACGCTAGGCTGACGAGTCCCAAGTAGGACGAAACAGCTTTACTCGGCTGGGAGTGCACGATCAAATTGTAAACATAAGCTCAACGTGCAGCTACAGAGCTTCGGCTATTTTCACTTTGTATATGTACTTGCTAGCTTGCACTGCGGCCTCCACAGGTGGCGCCGTCACCGTGGAACATTGACGTCTCGCCGAGACGCACTGTTAGCGCCGACCCAAGATCGTGTCACTTCCCTACGCCAGGCTGACGAGTCCCAAGTAGGACGAAACAGCTTTACTCGGCTGGGAGTGCACGATCAAATTGTAAACATATGCTCAACGTGCAGCTACAGAGCTTCGGCTATTTTCACTTTGTATATGTACTTGCTAGCTTGCACTGCGGCCTCAACAGGTGGCGCCGTCACCGTGGAACATTGACGTCTCGCCGAGACGCACTGTTAGCGCCGACCCAAGATCGTGTCACTTCCCTACGCCAGGCTGACGAGTCCCAAGTAGGACGAAACAGCTTTACTCGGCTGGGAGTGCACGATCAAATTGTAAACATAAGCTCAACGTGCAGCTACAGAGCTTCGGCTATTTTCACTTTGTATATGTACTTGCTAGCTTGCACTGCGGCCTCCACAGGTGGCGCCGTCACCGTGGAACATTGACGTCTCGCCGAGACGCACTGTTAGCGCCGACCCAAGATCGTGTCACTTCTCTACGCCAGGCTGACGAGTCCCAAGTAGGACGAAACAGCTTTACTCGGCTGGGAGTGCACGATCACATTGTAAACATATGCTCAACGTGCAGCTACAGAGCTTCGGCTATTTTCAGTTTGTATATGTACTTGCTAGCTTGCACTGCGGCCTGTACAGGTGGCGCCGTCACCGTGGAACATTGACGTCTCGCCGAGACGCACTGTTAGCGCCGACCCAAGATCGTGTCACTTCCCTACGCCAGGCTGACGAGTCCCAAGTAGGACGAAACAGCTTTACTCGGCTGGGAGTGCACGATCAAATTGTAAACATATGCTCAACGTGCAGCTACAGAGCTTCGGCTATTTTCACTTTGTATATGTACTTGCTAGCTTGCACTGCGGCCTCAACAGGTGGCGCCGTCACCGTGGAACATTGACGTCTCGCCGAGACGCACTGTTAGCGCCGACCCAAGATCGTGTCACTTCCCTACGCCAGGCTGACGAGTCCCAAGTAGGACGAAACAGCTTTACTCGGCTGGGAGTGCACGATCAAATTGTAAACATAAGCTCAACGTGCAGCTACAGAGCTTCGGCTATTTTCACTTTGTATATGTACTTGCTAGCTTGCACTGCGGCCTCCATAGGTGGCGCCGTCACCGTGGAACATTGACGTCTCGCCGAGACGCACTGTTAGCGCCGACCCAAGATCGTGTCACTTCTCTACGCCAGGCTGACGAGTCCCAAGTAGGACGAAACAGCTTTACTCGGCTGGGAGTGCACGATCAAATTGTAAACATATGCTCAACGTGCAGCTACAGAGCTTCTGCTATTTTCACTTTGTATATGTACTTGCTAGCTTGCACTGCGGCCTCCACAGGTGGCGCCGTCACCGTGGAACATTGACGTCTCGCCGAGACGCACTGTTAGCGCCGACCCAAGATCGTGTCACTTCTCTACGCCAGGCTGACGAGTCCCAAGTAGGACGAAACAGCTTTACTCGGCTGGGAGTGCACGATCACATTGTAAACATATGCTCAACGTGCAGCTACAGAGCTTCGGCTATTTTCAGTTTGTATATGTACTTGCTAGCTTGCACTGCGGCCTGTACAGGTGGCGCCGTCACCGTGGAACATTGACGTCTCGCCGAGACGCACTGTTAGCGCCGACCCAAGATCGTGTCACTTCCCTACGCTAGGCTGACGAGTCCCAAGTAGGACGAAACAGCTTTACTCGGCTGGGAGTGCACGATCAAATTGTAAACATAAGCTCAACGTGCAGCTACAGAGCTTCGGCTATTTTCACTTTGTATATGTACTTGCTAGCTTGCACTGCGGCCTCCACAGGTGGCGCCGTCACCGTGGAACATTGACGTCTCGCCGAGACGCACTGTTAGCGCCGACCCAAGATCGTGTCACTTCCCTACGCCAGGCTGACGAGTCCCAAGTAGGACGAAACAGCTTTACTCGGCTGGGAGTGCACGATCAAATTGTAAACATATGCTCAACGTGCAGCTACAGAGCTTCGGCTATTTTCACTTTGTATATGTACTTGCTAGCTTGCACTGCGGCCTCAACAGGTGGCGCCGTCACCGTGGAACATTGACGTCTCGCCGAGACGCACTGTTAGCGCCGACCCAAGATCGTGTCACTTCCCTACGCCAGGCTGACGAGTCCCAAGTAGGACGAAACAGCTTTACTCGGCTGGGAGTGCACGATCAAATTGTAAACATAAGCTCAACGTGCAGCTACAGAGCTTCGGCTATTTTCACTTTGTATATGTACTTGCTAGCTTGCACTGCGGCCTCCACAGGTGGCGCCGTCACCGTGGAACATTGACGTCTCGCCGAGACGCACTGTTAGCGCCGACCCAAGATCGTGTCACTTCTCTACGCCAGGCTGACGAGTCCCAAGTAGGACGAAACAGCTTTACTCGGCTGGGAG
This sequence comes from Ornithodoros turicata, assembly GCF_037126465.1. NCBI lineage: Eukaryota > Metazoa > Arthropoda > Arachnida > Ixodida > Argasidae > Ornithodoros > Ornithodoros turicata. The sequence goes on from NC_088203.1 coordinate 35,993,999, forward strand.
TGCACGATCACATTGTAAACATATGCTCAACGTGCAGCTACAGAGCTTCGGCTATTTTCAGTTTGTATATGTACTTGCTAGCTTGCACTGCGGCCTGTACAGGTGGCGCCGTCACCGTGGAACATTGACGTCTCGCCGAGACGCACTGTTAGCGCCGACCCAAGATCGTGTCACTTCCCTACGCCAGGCTGACGAGTCCCAAGTAGGACGAAACAGCTTTACTCGGCTGGGAGTGCACGATCAAATTGTAAACATATGCTCAACGTGCAGATACAGAGCTTCGGCTATTTTCACTTTGTATATGTACTTGCTAGCTTGCACTGCGGCCTCAACAGGTGGCGCCGTCACCGTGGAACATTGACGTCTCGCCGAGACGCACTGTTAGCGCCGACCCAAGATCGTGTCACTTCCCTACGCCAGGCTGACGAGTCCCAAGTAGGACGAAACAGCTTTACTCGGCTGGGAGTGCGCGATCAAATTGTAAACATAAGCTCAACGTGCAGCTACAGAGCTTCGGCTATTTTCACTTTGTATATGTACTTGCTAGCTTGCACTGCGGCCTCCATAGGTGGCGCCGTCACCGTGGAACATTGACGTCTCGCCGAGACGCACTGTTAGCGCCGACCCAAGATCGTGTCACTTCTCTACGCCAGGCTGACGAGTCCCAAGTAGGACGAAACAGCTTTACTCGGCTGGGAGTGCACGATCAAATTGTAAACATATGCTCAACGTGCAGCTACAGAGCTTCTGCTATTTTCACTTTGTATATGTACTTGCTAGCTTGCACTGCGGCCTCCACAGGTGGCGCCGTCACCGTGGAACATTGACGTCTCGCCGAGACGCACTGTTAGCGCCGACCCAAGATCGTGTCACTTCTCTACGCCAGGCTGACGAGTCCCAAGTAGGACGAAACAGCTTTACTCGGCTGGGAGTGCACGATCAAATTGTAAATATAGCCAGTGAATTATAAAGAAGGGGGAAAAGCCATTAAAAAAATAAGTAAATGATGCTAGACGTGTTTGAAATTCAAACTTACAGATTAAAATGGCTTCTATGGCTTTTTAAGGGCTTTTTAATGGCTTTAAGCCATTTTAATCTGTAAGTTTGAATTTCAAACACGTCTAGCATCATTTACTTATTTTTTTAATGGCTTTTCCCCCTTCTTTATAATTCACTGGCTTGCACTGTGGCATTGAGGAGTGCTCAGTCACCCTCCCAGGTGTATATCGCTCGCTGAGTGACCCCTGGTTTGCCAATCCCGAACGATGCGCAGCTACCCAGGGCCGATGAGCCGCAAACACGGCGAAACACGTGTCCTCTGGTGCTGTCGCATCGTTCAATGAGTATCTGTTTCTCTACGTGCAGCAATAGAAGCCATTTTAATCTGTAAGTTTGAATTTCAAACACGTCTAGCATCATTTACTTATTTTTTTAATGGCTTTTCCCCCTTCTTTATAATTCACTGGCTTGCACTGTGGCGTTGAGGAGTGCTCAGTCACCCTCCCAGGTGTATATCGCTCGCTGAGTGACCCCTGGTTTGCCAATCCCGAACGATGCGCAGCTACCCAGGGCCGATGAGCCGCAAACACGGCGAAACACGTGTCCTCTGGTGCTGTCGCATCGTTCAATGAGTATCTGTTTCTCTACGTGCAGCCATAGAAGCCATTTTAATCTGTAAGTTTGAATTTCAAACACGTCTAGCATCATTTACTTATTTTTTTAATGGCTTTTCCCCCTTCTTTATAATTCACTGGCTTGCACTGTGGCATTGAGGAGTGCTCAGTCACCCTCCCAGGTGTATATCGCTCGCTGAGTGACCCCTGGTTTGCCAATCCCGAACGATGCGCAGCTACCCAGGGCCGATGAGCCGCAAACACGGCGAAACACGTGTCCTCTGGTGCTGTCGCATCGTTCAATGAGTATCTGTTTCTCTACGTGCAGCCATAGAAGCCATTTTAATCTGTAAGTTTGAATTTCAAACACGTCTAGCATCATTTACTTATTTTTTTAATGGCTTTTCCCCCTTCTTTATAATTCACTGGCTTGCACTGTGGCATTGAGGAGTGCTCAGTCACCCTCCCAGGTGTATATCGCTCGCTGAGTGACCCCTGGTTTGCCAATCCCGAACGATGCGCAGCTACCCAGGGCCGATGAGCCGCAAACACGGCGAAACACGTGTCCTCTGGTGCTGTCGCATCGTTCAATGAGTATCTGTTTCTCTACGTGCAGCCATAGAAGCCATTTTAATCTGTAAGTTTGAATTTCAAACACGTCTAGCATCATTTACTTATTTTTTTTAATGGCTTTTCCCCCTTCTTTATAATTCACTGGCTTGCACTGTGGCATTGAGGAGTGCTCAGTCACCCTCCCAGGTGTATATCGCTCGCTGAGTGACCCCTGGTTTGCCAATCCCGAACGATGCGCAGCTACCCAGGGCCGATGAGCCGCAAACACGGCGAAACACGTGTCCTCTGGTGCTGTCGCATCGTTCAATGAGTATCTGTTTCTCTACGTGCAGCCATAGAAGCCATTTTAATCTGTAAGTTTGAATTTCAAACACGTCTAGCATCATTTACTTATTTTTTTAATGGCTTTTCTCCCTTCTTTATAATTCACTGGCTTGCACTGTGGCATTGAGGAGTGCTCAGTCACCCTCCCAGGTGTATATCGCTCGCTGAGTGACCCCTGGTTTGCCAATCCCGAACGATGCGCAGCTACCCAGGGCCGATGAGCCGCAAACACGGCGAAACACGTGTCCTCTGGTGCTGTCGCATCGTTCAATGAGTATCTGTTTCTCTACGTGCAGCCATAGAAGCCATTTTAATCTGTAAGTTTGAATTTTTCAAACACGTCTAGCATCATTTACTTATTTTTTTAATGGCTTTTCCCCCTTCTTTATAATTCACTGGCTTGCACTGTGGCATTGAGGAGTGCTCAGTCACCCTCCCAGGTGTATATCGCTCGCTGAGTGACCCCTGGTTTGCCAATCCCGAACGATGCGCAGCTACCCAGGGCCGATGAGCCGCAAACACGGCGAAACACGTGTCCTCTGGTGCTGTCGCATCGTTCAATGAGTATCTGTTTCTCTACGTGCAGCCATAGAAGCCATTTTAATCTGTAAGTTTGAATTTCAAACACGTCTAGCATCATTTACTTATTTTTTTAATGGCTTTTCCCCCTTCTTTATAATTCACTGGCTTGCACTGTGGCATTGAGGAGTGCTCAGTCACCCTCCCAGGTGTATATCGCTCGCTGAGTGACCCCTGGTTTGCCAATCCCGAACGATGCGCAGCTACCCAGGGCCGATGAGCCGCAAACACGGCGAAACACGTGTCCTTTGGTGCTGTCGCATCGTTCAATGAGTATCTGTTTCTCTACGTGCAGCCATAGAAGCCATTTTAATCTGTAAGTTTGAATTTCAAACACGTCTAGCATCATTTACTTATTTTTTTAATGGCTTTTCCCCCTTCTTTATAATTCACTGGCTTGCACTGTGGCATTGAGGAGTGCTCAGTCACCCTCCCAGGTGTATATCGCTCGCTGAGTGACCCCTGGTTTGCCAATCCCGAACGATGCGCAGCTACCCAGGGCCGATGAGCCGCAAACACGGCGAAACACGTGTCCTCTGGTGCTGTCGCATCGTTCAATGAGTATCTGTTTCTCTACGTGCAGCCATAGAAGCCATTTTAATCTGTAAGTTTGAATTTCAAACACGTCTAGCATCATTTACTTATTTTTTTAATGGCTTTTCCCCCTTCTTTATAATTCACTGGCTTGCACTGTGGCATTGAGGAGTGCTCAGTCACCCTCCCAGGTGTATATCGCTCGCTGAGTGACCCCTGGTTTGCCAATCCCGAACGATGCACAGCTACCCAGGGCCGATGAGCCGCAAACACGGCGAAACACGTGTCCTCTGGTGCTGTCGCATCGTTCAATGAGTATCTGTTTCTCTACGTGCAGCCATAGAAGCCATTTTAATCTGTAAGTTTGAATTTCAAACACGTCTAGCATCATTTACATATTTTTTTAATGGCTTTTCCCCCTTCTTTATAATTCACTGGCTTGCACTGTGGCATTGAGGAGTGCTCAGTCACCCTCCCAGGTGTATATCGCTCGCTGAGTGACCCCTGGTTTGCCAATCCCGAACGATGCGCAGCTACCCAGGGCCGATGAGCCGCAAACACGGCGAAACACGTGTCCTCTGGTGCTGTCGCATCGTTCAATGAGTATCTGTTTCTCTACGTGGAGCCATAGAAGCCATTTTAATCTGTAAGTTTGAATTTCAAACACGTCTAGCATCATTTACTTATTTTTTTAATGGCTTTTCCCCCTTCTTTATAATTCACTGGCTTGCACTGTGGCATTGAGGAGTGCTCAGTCACCCTCCCAGGTGTATATCGCTCGCTGAGTGACCCCTGGTTTGCCAATCCCGAACGATGCGCAGCTACCCAGGGCCGATGAGCCGCAAACACGGCGAAACACGTGTCCTCTGGTGCTGTCGCATCGTTCAATGAGTATCTGTTTCTCTACGTGCAGCCATAGAAGCCATTTTAATCTGTAAGTTTGAATTTCAAACACGTCTAGCATCATTTACTTATTTTTTAATGGCTTTTCCCCCTTCTTTATAATTCACTGGCTTGCACTGTGGCATTGAGGAGTGCTCAGTCACCCTCCCAGGTGTATATCGCTCGCTGAGTGACCCCTGGTTTGCCAATCCCGAACGATGCGCAGCTACCCAGGGCCGATGAGCCGCGAACACGGCGAAACACGTGTCCTCTGGTGCTGTCGCATCGTTCAATGAGTATCTGTTTCTCTACGTGCAGCCATAGAAGCCATTTTAATCTGTAAGTTTGAATTTCAAACACGTCTAGCATCATTTACTTATTTTTTTAATGGCTTTTCCCCCTTCTTTATAATTCACTGGCTTGCACTGTGGCATTGAGGAGTGCTCAGTCACCCTCCCAGGTGTATATCGCTCGCTGAGTGACCCCTGGTTTGCCAATCCCGAACGATGCGCAGCTACCCAGGGCCGATGAGCCGCAAACACGGCGAAACACGTGTCCTCTGGTGCTGTCGCATCGTTCAATGAGTATCTGTTTCTCTACGTGCAGCCATAGAAGCCATTTTAATCTGTAAGTTTGAATTTCAAACACGTCTAGCATCATTTACTTATTTTTTTTAATGGCTTTTCCCCCTTGTTTATAATTCACTGGCTTGCACTGTGGCATTGAGGAGTGCTCAGTCACCCTCCCAGGTGTATATCGCTCGCTGAGTGACCCCTGGTTTGCCAATCCCGAACGATGCACAGCTACCCAGGGCCGATGAGCCGCAAACACGGCGAAACACGTGTCCTCTGGTGCTGTCGCATCGTTCAATGAGTATCTGTTTCTCTACGTGCAGCCATAGAAGCCATTTTAATCTGTAAGTTTGAATTTCAAACACGTCTAGCATCATTTACATATTTTTTTAATGGCTTTTCCCCCTTCTTTATAATTCACTGGCTTGCACTGTGGCATTGAGGAGTGCTCAGTCACCCTCCCAGGTGTATATCGCTCGCTGAGTGACCCCTGGTTTGCCAATCCCGAACGATGCGCAGCTACCCAGGGCCGATGAGCCGCAAACACGGCGAAACACGTGTCCTCTGGTGCTGTCGCATCGTTCAATGAGTATCTGTTTCTCTACGTGGAGCCATAGAAGCCATTTTAATCTGTAAGTTTGAATTTCAAACACGTCTAGCATCATTTACTTATTTTTTTAATGGCTTTTCCCCCTTCTTTATAATTCACTGGCTTGCACTGTGGCATTGAGGAGTGCTCAGTCACCCTCCCAGGTGTATATCGCTCGCTGAGTGACCCCTGGTTTGCCAATCCCGAACGATGCGCAGCTACCCAGGGCCGATGAGCCGCAAACACGGCGAAACACGTGTCCTCTGGTGCTGTCGCATCGTTCAATGAGTATCTGTTTCTCTACGTGCAGCCATAGAAGCCATTTTAATCTGTAAGTTTGAATTTCAAACACGTCTAGCATCATTTACTTATTTTTTAATGGCTTTTCCCCCTTCTTTATAATTCACTGGCTTGCACTGTGGCATTGAGGAGTGCTCAGTCACCCTCCCAGGTGTATATCGCTCGCTGAGTGACCCCTGGTTTGCCAATCCCGAACGATGCGCAGCTACCCAGGGCCGATGAGCCGCAAACACGGCGAAACACGTGTCCTCTGGTGCTGTCGCATCGTTCAATGAGTATCTGTTTCTCTACGTGCAGCCATAGAAGCCATTTTAATCTGTAAGTTTGAATTTCAAACACGTCTAGCATCATTTACTTATTTTTTTAATGGCTTTCCCCCCTTCTTTATAATTCACTGGCTTGCACTGTGGCATTGAGGAGTGCTCAGTCACCCTCCCAGGTGTATATCGCTCGCTGAGTGACCCCTGGTTTGCCAATCCCGAACGATGCGCAGCTACCCAGGGCCGATGAGCCGCAAACACGGCGAAACACGTGTCCTCTGGTGCTGTCGCATCGTTCAATGAGTATCTGTTTCTCTACGTGCAGCCATAGAAGCCATTTTAATCTGTAAGTTTGAATTTCAAACACGTCTAGCATCATTTACTTATTTTTTAATGGCTTTTCCCCCTTCTTTATAATTCACTGGCTTGCACTGTGGCATTGAGGAGTGCTCAGTCACCCTCCCAGGTGTATATCGCTCGCTGAGTGACCCCTGGTTTGCCAATCCCGAACGATGCGCAGCTACCCAGGGCCGATGAGCCGCAAACACGGCGAAACACGTGTCCTCTGGTGCTGTCGCATCGTTCAATGAGTATCTGTTTCTCTACGTGCAGCCATAGAAGCCATTTTAATCTGTAAGTTTGAATTTCAAACACGTCTAGCATCATTTACTTATTTTTTTAATGGCTTTTCCCCCTTCTTTATAATTCACTGGCTTGCACTGTGGCATTGAGGAGTGCTCAGTCACCCTCCCAGGTGTATATCGCTCGCTGAGTGACCCCTGGTTTGCCAATCCCGAACGATGCGCAGCTACCCAGGGCCGATGAGCCGCAAACACGGCGAAACACGTGTCCTTTGGTGCTGTCGCATCGTTCAATGAGTATCTGTTTCTCTACGTGCAGCCATAGAAGCCATTTTAATCTGTAAGTTTGAATTTCAAACACGTCTAGCATCATTTACTTATTTTTTTAATGGCTTTTCCCCCTTCTTTATAATTCACTGGCTTGCACTGTGGCATTGAGGAGTGCTCAGTCACCCTCCCAGGTGTATATCGCTCGCTGAGTGACCCCTGGTTTGCCAATCCCGAACGATGCGCAGCTACCCAGGGCCGATGAGCCGCAAACACGGCGAAACACGTGTCCTCTGGTGCTGTCGCATCGTTCAATGAGTATCTGTTTCTCTACGTGCAGCCATAGAAGCCATTTTAATCTGTAAGTTTGAATTTCAAACACGTCTAGCATCATTTACTTATTTTTTTTAATGGCTTTTCCCCCTTCTTTATAATTCACTGGCTTGCACTGTGGCATTGAGGAGTGCTCAGTCACCCTCCCAGGTGTATATCGCTCGCTGAGTGACCCCTGGTTTGCCAATCCCGAACGATGCACAGCTACCCAGGGCCGATGAGCCGCAAACACGGCGAAACACGTGTCCTCTGGTGCTGTCGCATCGTTCAATGAGTATCTGTTTCTCTACGTGCAGCCATAGAAGCCATTTTAATCTGTAAGTTTGAATTTCAAACACGTCTAGCATCATTTACATATTTTTTTAATGGCTTTTCCCCCTTCTTTATAATTCACTGGCTTGCACTGTGGCATTGAGGAGTGCTCAGTCACCCTCCCAGGTGTATATCGCTCGCTGAGTGACCCCTGGTTTGCCAATCCCGAACGATGCGCAGCTACCCAGGGCCGATGAGCCGCAAACACGGCGAAACACGTGTCCTCTGGTGCTGTCGCATCGTTCAATGAGTATCTGTTTCTCTACGTGGAGCCATAGAAGCCATTTTAATCTGTAAGTTTGAATTTCAAACACGTCTAGCATCATTTACTTATTTTTTTAATGGCTTTTCCCCCTTCTTTATAATTCACTGGCTTGCACTGTGGCATTGAGGAGTGCTCAGTCACCCTCCCAGGTGTATATCGCTCGCTGAGTGACCCCTGGTTTGCCAATCCCGAACGATGCGCAGCTACCCAGGGCCGATGAGCCGCAAACACGGCGAAACACGTGTCCTCTGGTGCTGTCGCATCGTTCAATGAGTATCTGTTTCTCTACGTGCAGCCATAGAAGCCATTTTAATCTGTAAGTTTGAATTTCAAACACGTCTAGCATCATTTACTTATTTTTTAATGGCTTTTCCCCCTTCTTTATAATTCACTGGCTTGCACTGTGGCATTGAGGAGTGCTCAGTCACCCTCCCAGGTGTATATCGCTCGCTGAGTGACCCCTGGTTTGCCAATCCCGAACGATGCGCAGCTACCCAGGGCCGATGAGCCGCAAACACGGCGAAACACGTGTCCTCTGGTGCTGTCGCATCGTTCAATGAGTATCTGTTTCTCTACGTGCAGCCATAGAAGCCATTTTAATCTGTAAGTTTGAATTTCAAACACGTCTAGCATCATTTACATATTTTTTTAATGGCTTTTCCCCCTTCTTTATAATTCACTGGCTTGCACTGTGGCATTGAGGAGTGCTCAGTCACCCTCCCAGGTGTATATCGCTCGCTGAGTGACCCCTGGTTTGCCAATCCCGAACGATGCGCAGCTACCCAGGGCCGATGAGCCGCAAACACGGCGAAACACGTGTCCTTTGGTGCTGTCGCATCGTTCAATGAGTATCTGTTTCTCTACGTGCAGCCATAGAAGCCATTTTAATCTGTAAGTTTGAATTTCAAACACGTCTAGCATCATTTACTTATTTTTTTAATGGCTTTTCCCCCTTCTTTATATATATATATATATATATATATATATATATATAGTTGAAATAAATGGGAGACAGAAGACGAAAGTAGGGGAAGTAACAAAAAAGGGGTTTATTAAAACTTAAAAATCATAAAAGTTAGGGAGGATGTCTACGTTACGGCGGAAGCTCCGCCTTCTTCGGGACAAAAGAGCTAAATGTGGCCACGAGGCTGATAAGGGGCTTGAGAATGACGTGGTCGGTTGGGGGAAATTCCCGCCACCTGGCGGTTGTCAATTGGGGAAATTCCAGAGCGTTTCTGTGTCAGGTCCAGGAGTGGGGTCATCGTCCTTGTGGGTCAGTGGGGATTTTGATCTGGCTGAAACGAGAAAAGGCAACAGGGGCTTATCTAGGTTGTTAGACTTCTTATTGTTGACAGCATGCCAGGGTCCTCGTTAATGGCCGATCGGAATTTGTAAATTAGGTAAGATTCCCGTTGTTCCCGGGAGCGGTCGGAGGTAAAGTTCGACTGGAGAATAAAAACTGAGGCTTCGTTGATTGAATGTTCTGGTTGTTTGAAATGGCGTGAGACTGGGTGATTAGGTTTCTTGGTAACATCTGATCGGTGATTGTTGAATCTAATTCGGAAAGAAGTTTTTGTCTGACCCACGTATTGGGCCCGGCATGTGTTGCATTGGATTAGATAGATAACGTTGCATGAGTTACAGTCTACGTCTGCGTTGATCTTGACGGTAAAGTTTGAATTCGTACTTCTGACCGTTTGTGCGGTCTGCATTAACTTGCAAATCTGGCATCTCCTGCCATTACATGGATGACAGCCCGCCGGAGGGCTAGTGGGTTCGCCTACTTTAGAGCGGACCAAGCTATCTTGTAAGTTACGTGTACGTCTGTAAGCGACACGTGGTGGATTAGGAAATATGTTTTTCGTGCGTTCTGACTGGAGAAGGATACTGTGGCGGCGGCCAAGTATGTTGTTAATGTTTGGGATATTTCCGGCGAATGTTACAGTTAAGTTCACGGCATTACTTTCTGATTTGTTTTGTCTTTTCTCCAGTAAGCTTAGACGGTTTGCCTTGCGAGCTCTGTTGAGAGCATCTTGAACTAGATCGGGTGGATACTGACGACGAGAAACACATTTCACACAGAACGCACGAAAAACATATTTCCTAATCCACCACGTGTCGCTTACAGACGTACACGTAACTTACAAGATAGCTTGGTCCGCTCTAAAGTAGGCGAACCCACTAGCCCTCCGGCGGGCTGTCATCCATGTAATGGCAGGAGATGCCAGATTTGCAAGTTAATGCAGACCGCACAAACGGTCAGAAGTACGAATTCAAACTTTACCGTCAAGATCAACGCAGACGTAGACTGTAACTCATGCAACGTTATCTATCTAATCCAATGCAACACATGCCGGGCCCAATACGTGGGTCAGACAAAAACTTCTTTCCGAATTAGATTCAACAATCACCGATCAGATGTTACCAAGAAACCTAATCTCCCAGTCTCACGCCATTTCAAACAACCAGAACATTCAATCAACGAAGCCTCAGTTTTTATTCTCCAGTCGAACTTTACCTCCGACCGCTCCCGGGAACAACGGGAATCTTACCTAATTTACAAATTCCGATCGGCCATTAACGAGGACCCTGGCATGCTGTCAACAATAAGAAGTCTAACAACCTAGATAAGCCCCTGTTGCCTTTTCTCGTTTCAGCCAGATCAAAATCCCCACTGACCCACAAGGACGATGACCCCACTCCTGGACCTGACACAAAATCGCTCTGGAATTTCCCCAATTGACAACCGCCAGGTGGCGGGAATTTCCCCCAACCGACCACGTCATTCTCAATCCCCTTATCAGCCTCGTGGCCACATTTAGCTCTTTTCTCCCGAAGAAGGCGGAGCTTCCGCCGTAACGTAGACATCCTCCCTAACTTTTATGATTTTTAAGTTTTAATAAACCTCTTTTTTTGTTACTTCCCCTACTTTCGTTTTCCGTCTCCCATTTATTTCAACTATAATTACGTAGCCGTCCGATCCAACTCCAAATTGGCCATATATATATATATATATATATATATGAATGTATAACTGAGTACAGATGGACGCGAAAACAAATAGACTACAAGTAATGAAGAGACTTGGGAGGCCGTATAAGGGTTAAAAACACTTGCTACTTTTATTACATTAATAATTAAGGGGCGCTAGGAATAGATTTACAGTTAGGGGTCGACGTTTCGGCAGTCAGCGCTGCCTTCAACAGAACTAAACTTGGAAATAGGTGACAAGGGCTTATATACAAGGGAAAGGGGGAAAATGAGAGGGGAACAGTGCACGTGGAGCGGAGTTGGTGGTGTTGCAGGAGCGTTGTTGCTAAGGAGCTAGCAACAACGCTCCTGCAACACCACCAACTCCGCTCCACGTGCACTGTTCCCCTCTCATTTTCCCCCTTTCCCTTGTATATAAGCCCTTGTCACCTATTTCCAAGTTTAGTTCTGTTGAAGGCAGCGCTGACTGCCGAAACGTCGACCCCTAACTGTAAATCTATTCCTAGCGCCCCTTAATTATTAATGTAATAAAAGTAGCAAGTGTTTTTAACCCTTATACGGCCTCCCAAGTCTCTTCATTACTTGTAGTCTATATATATATATATATATATATATATATATATATATATATATATGGCCAATTTGGAATAGGAAATCAATAGAATTTCTATAGACAATCTACAGTGTTTCTTTATACTCTCATTGACGTTTGTCAACAAAGTTTTTATAGACCGTCAATAGTTTTTTGTTTTGTTTTTTCATAAGGGCGGACTCACGGATGACGATTGACTCGCTGCAGCACAAGCGACATCTCCAAAATCCGTGACATCAATATGCGACTGCAGAAGACCTGTTGAAGGGCCTGTTGCGCTGTTGAAGATCTAGAGCACATTATTCTCCATTGCAAACAGTACCAACCTTCCATAACCGTACTCTCCGGATCCCTCAACGAGCTAGACTCTCGTGCCGTCTCTCTCACAAAACTGCGTGGTCTCTGGCCATATCCAGCACACCAACGCTCTGCCCTCAAGGCTCTCTTCACCTTTCTGGACACCACAGGACTTCGATCCTTATTGTGAAGGGGCTCATTATTTCATTCCCCGCATCGCCACCAGCAACGGGGTAGAGTATCGCCCCCGGCGATGAAACACTATAGTCATCATCCCGTAGTAAAGTTGTGTTTTGCGGAAGACGCCAAAATTTTCCAGTCATGATCTTGATATCACTAAGAACTGCACCATGAAGGGAAAACCGCGTGTATAAGAAGGTTTCTGGTGACGACAGCCACGTAGGTTGGGCAGTTCCGGATTCTGCTCGTTGGATGGTGGTTTCCCTGTGCCGTGACCATTTAGGGCGTTTTGGACTCTAGGAGACAATGACGATACATATTGGGTTCCCCGCATGAGAAGGTACGTACGGCGGTACCTAGCGTCGTGCCTGGAGTGCCTTTACAATAAGATCCCTCTGAAAGAAGACCAGGTTACCTGCATTCCATTGACAGAGTAGGGGTGCCTCTCCATACCCTCCACCTTGACCACCTTGGACCGTTCCGTTGAAGCAAAAAGGGAAATACCTTCCTCGTGGTGGCATTCGACTGTTTTACTAAATTCGTAACTCTGCGCGCTGTGCGTAGCGCTGCCGCTGGACCTGCTGTGCAGTTCCTTGAGGACTTAGTCGCCGTTTTTGGTAGTCCTCACCTTGTTATCACAGAGATAGGGACCTCCTACACGGCCAAATCATTTGAGCAGTTTTGCAAGGAGCATAACATTATTCACGTGAAAGCTTCTACTGCGACTCCCCGTGCTAACGGACTAGTTGAGCGTGTGAACCGTATCCTCATTCCTGCTCCTGCAAGGTCGTCGGAATATCCTCACGGGACAGACTGGGACAAGCAACTGCTACAAGTGCAGTGCGCAATCAGCAGCACCGTGCACAAAGCAACTAAGAAAACTCCATTTGGGTTCCTGTTCAACTATAAACCCAGACGTTTCGATGGAAGCCCGTTGGATGGTGCCCTAGTTACGGGAGGACTTCGAAGAAGCCTTGATACAGAAGCGCCAAGAGACAATCTCTTGTATCGAAAGTGACCAAAGGAAACAACGGGAAACGTATAACAAAAGATGCAGAGCGATGCAGAACGGTTCGAGCTCGGTGGTCTCGTGATCGTCGAGAGAGATCCTTCACCGCACGACCAGCCAACCAAGCTCTCGAAGCGATATAAAGGGTCATACGTTGTGACGGAAGCAATACCCTGTGACAGATACGGAATTGAATACCTACAAGAACAGCAGCTCACTAGACGTTTCTACTCTGGATGTGCTCCAGTCAGCAGGTTGTAACATTGGGTTGTCCATGACCTGTTGGGTTGTCTGTGACTTGTTTCTGACACCGATGATGACGACCAGGACGATCGTCACTGAAGGATGGCCGAATGTGCAATATGGCAGGTTTCGGCATAAACACGGTCGCCAACTGGGCAACCCTGGAAGTACTGTGCAAGAACATGCGAGAGTATCTATTCCGAAACTTTAGACATTCACTGTCTCCCCAACCTTTGACTCATGCAGTCACGCGTTTCGTACTAGGTTGCAATAAACCGCTTTGTGTAAGTGATTTGGCATTTCCACAGCGATAACTCGGCTACTGTAAGACGCGAACAGCGGTCCAATGGGGCAGGGGAAGTGATGTCCAAACCTTGCGCTTGCCCAGTGTCTCTAATGATGTTCACTGGGGTGGTAAGCAAAGAGCAGCAGAGTGTTGGCGGCCTGCCTCTGTCAATCAACCAGCCCTCTGTATTTTGCCACGCTTAGGAAGTACTAAACAAGATAAATTAAATACAAAATCATTGACGATTTAGCGGTAAATGCGAGAGAAATGCGTTAGCATTAATCACCTTTATCAGTCCATACTTGACTTCAGGGTAACCACTTCCGGCTTAAACCCAACTTCCGGTTGTCCACATGCCGTCTATATATGACTTCCGGTTGTCTACCTCCAGTCAATGCTCCGTTCCCGGTTTGACACCTATAAGTAAGGACGTATGTAGGTCCATTTAATTAACCTTTAATTAGCCTCAATTACTTTCGATTACCCTGTAATTACCCTTTAATGTCCTTAGGTAACCGCAGGCTACATGAGGTAATCTTGACTTCCCTTGACTGGCTTTAATTTCTATTAATGTTTCTCTTAATTACACATATCTTAAATTCATTACCTTTAAGCTCAACTTTCTTGTTTTAATTCCTTTAATTACCTCTAGTTATCTCCAATTACTCTTACCTCTAACTCTTAATTACCTTCGACTACTTCAATTTCAAATAATTTTTTTCCATTTACATTCACCCTCTTATATCCCTTTTGCATGTCCACTCATACCGCTATCTCAGTGAGGCTTCACCATCTCACACACGGACACACACACACCACACATACATACAGCTTTTTCCGTTTGGACACTCCTAATGCTACCGCATTAATAAACATAACTTTTAAATGCAAGTATAAGCAAGCTTCGGCTGTATCTAAAAATTATGAAATATAAATAGATATCTTTGAATATTTTACATACAATGCAGGTCACTAATACATGTCAAGCTCAGATAATCATATTTTTAAGCCGTGTGAGAGGTGCTTCGTCATTGACAAATAATATTGTAACTTTTGTGCCCTTCATAGCTAAAAAAAAACAACATTGTTCAGGTCTCTGAAGAAAGCAGCTGGAAACACAAAATACCTGCAGATCTTCCCTACTAATAGAGGGTGGACCAATTTGAATTGACAAACATTGCCGACTTACACTGGCTGTTGGCCCACCAGCCCTCCTACATACCAAAACCGAAATTTTGCACTAAAACGTGCCTCTTTCCCTTAAAACGTAACACTTTACACTATGATATCTACGATAAAATGAGGCTACCATAAAGCACCTAGAAGCACCATCAATGGACACTGGACTATTTTTTCCTCGCGTGCTAGCTGGGGACCATTTCTTCGGTGTCATTCTTTCCAGCTCTTTTTGCTAGAGCAGTTTTTTCTATAACCCAGGACTTATTCCTCTCTTTGTCGAAGGGACAGCGAGCACCTTTGGTTTAGGAGCATGTCTGAGGCGATGTGTTGCCCTGAAGGGTGTTGTGGGCAAACCATTGCGAGTAGACCCCTACCAGGCAGGAGTGAATGCCTGTACCGAATGCCGTAGCGAAAGGGGGCATCTAAAATATTAAGAACTGTTTATGTGTAATTTTACATAAAATTTAGAATGTACCTGTGTGGGTGTTGTTTGTTTCACTGACTAATAGCGACGCAGCGCAAAAATTATATATATTTTTCAGCACCTGCCACACACTGCGCTGGCGGCAGGCGGCTCGTCAGGTTACTTCCCTTTGTGCCTGGCGTCCACATTTCTGTACGAAACGAAATAAATAAATTTAATTTAATTTGATTTGGGGGTGATAGAGGGTTTCGATAAAAGCACTGCCGTGACCTTAATTTGCTGTATTCGAAATGACCTCAGAGGGAGGCTTCCTTAGGCATTGGAACTAGCTCCACTAGGCAGTTGTAAGCTATGAATGAATTCTGGTACGAAATACAACCCCGTGTGGATCTTTGCCGTAAGCAGAAATTTTTAATATGTCTGTAGGCCAAGAGCCAGAGAGACGGATAGCTATGGTGAAGATGTTTAAGTCTCGAAATTTCGGAGAGGCTTGAACTAATATGCAGGCCACGCCTCTAAGCAAATGCGAGTGACAGTAGATGAACACCACCGTCGAGTGACAACGAGACGAGTTCAATTTCTTCTGTTCTCTTTTTATTCATACAAACAAACAAATCATTGTCTTCCTTAACAACGTGCATACCTCTGGAGCGTACCAGACTATTTTATGAAAAAATATGCATAACGTAAACGAAATATTATTGTAATATAATTCATGACGGTGATAGACGTAACGAACATATCTGAAACTCACGTCATCAAGATATTTTACTTTGCAGGGCTCATCTAATACATGGTCGGCACACATGCTATACATGAGAAAACTTGATGTAGTGCAACAGCGTGGTTGTTTCACATTCAACACGTTTCCGTAGGAGACTTATAGAACTTGTCGCATTTCTTCGGGTTGTAGTTGATGAACTTCTTGTCTCCGCATAATAAGGTGTAGACGTACTCGCAGCACGATGGCACTTGTGGAGAGCCCACCGTCAGCAGGAAACATGCGTTGCCTGAAAGAAATTTCCTACTTATATATGGGTTTTGCCATAACTAAAAAAATATAATGCAAGCCATAATGCAATATAATCTAAGGTAACGCCATCTTGTTTGCCGATCTTGCGCATACGCTGTGATAGGCATGACAGGCTCAGTACGTCTTTTCTCGCTGATAGGATTTATGCTTGACTTTGCAATCTCACCACGCTCAAAAACTGATGAAATACATCAAAACAAGATCGGGATCCGCCTGTATTTCCAACTGAAAATGTTCTTCTTGAACAACAACAACAACAACAACTTGATTGCGAGATCATGAATGGGGAGTTCCATGGGCAGGGGCGATACTCTACCTCATTGCTGGTGGTGATGCGGGGAATGAAATCATGTGCCCCTTCACAGTAAGGATCGAAGTCCTATGGTATCCAGAAAGGTGAAGTGAGCTTTAAGGAGAGAGCTCCTTCTGGAAGAGCACTGTTTTGATCTATCTTTTACGGATTACTGGATTTCCTACTACATGTTTTCCCGTCGTATTTAATCCTTATACTGCGGAATTTAATCCTTATACCGTGGAATTTAATCCTCATGCCGCCACTTTTAATCATTATACTGTTATCTTGTTCTGTTAAATTTAATCCTGGTGGTACCAATTTTAATTCTTATGCCGTGGGATTTAATCCTAAATTCTCGGGTAATCTTTTCACTACTCTTTTCACTACAATGCGACAATGAGGGACTACCTGTATGATTTATGACCTATTTTGACTATTTCCTCGTTTACAGCAATACACTGACTTTTTGTGACTACCCCTGCTCAGTGCACTACTATGTGATAGTGTGGGACTACATGCATAAGCTATGACTTATTACGAGTATTCTTTGTTTATGGCTACAAATTGACTTTTTATGACTGTATGATTTACGATTTCAATGATACCTACACGATTTATGATAAGTTTTGACTATTTCGTCCTTTACAGCCATAAGTTGATTTTTTTTGTGAATATGCCTACTCTATGCACTACCATGAGATAGTATGGGACAACCTGCATGGTTTATGAACTGGTATGACTATTTCATTGTTTATGGGTATAAATTGACTTTTTATGACTATGGCTACTCTATGCAATACAACGGGATAGTATGGGACTACTTACATGATTTATGACCTGATATGACTATTTCCTTGTTGAGGACTATCAAATGACTTTTTTTGACTATGCCTATTCTATGCAGTACTAATGAATACTATGGGACTACCTCCATGATTTATGACATATTATAAACCATTATAAACGTATTATGACTATTTCATTGTTTACGGGTATAAATTCATTTTTATGACTATGCCTACTCATGCACTACTATGGGATGGGATGGGACTACCTACATGATTTATGACCCGATATGACTATTTCCTTGGTTACGGCTACAAATTGACTTTTTATGACTATGCCTACTCTGTGCACTACTATGGGATAGTGTAGGACTACCTGCGCGATTTATGACCCGTTTTGACTATTTCGTCCTTTACAGCCATAAATTGATTGGATTGGATTGGAAAAGAAAGAAAAATATGGAGAGGTTAGTCCCGACCCAGTCAGAACTGGCTACTCCAAAACGCGTTTGTTGGTAAACAAAAAGAAAGAAAAAGGTCAGCTACGAAAAATAGGACAAACAAACAAACAACCAAGCAGGATAAAGCATAAAGGAAGACGGGGGAAAGGAAAGGGGGAGACGTTCGACGCCGAGAATCACTCACTGCACAATGTCAGATATAGTGCGAACACAATGTCACCGAAGTTTTCACAGAGTGTCCAGCAAGTCCGAAGCGATAAGAAAGTCCACAAGAGCGCGCAATGCCGGCACCTGGTGTTGGGCGGGCCAGCAGCCTAGAACCTTCCCAACGGAGAAAGGGCGATTGTCGAGGCGGGCTAGTGCCGCCTCAAGGGAAAGACGAGGCTCTCTGTATCGAGGGCAGGCTTCTATAACATGCTCTGTGTCCTCCAATACCCCGCACTCGGAACAATTCGGTGTGGAAACCTTCCCAAGTTTAAAGAGGAGGCGGCCGGTATATGGCACATTGAGACGTAGCCGGTGAATGATGGAGGTAACGGCCCGGGGGAGCGCTGGGGGCATTAAAAACTGCAGGTCTGGATCCACTTTGTGCAGCAGTGAGTTAACTGGGACGCATCGACGCCAGTGTTCCCCGCTCAGACGTTTCACTACTGCGTTTATCGTGCTCTTTGCATCCCCTCTTGTGAAGTAGACGGGGTGCGTGCGAACGCCACGCGCTAGGTGGGCACGCCTGGCAGCTGCATCCGCAGCCTCATTTCCGGGGACACCGCAATGGCCAAGGACCCACTGCAACTGGATGTCATGTCCCCGTGATACGGCAGAAGTGTACACTTCAAGGACGTCATGCACCATTGGAGACAGACATCCCGATCCTGTAGAGTGGAGAAGGGGGCTGCCTAGGCATATTAGTAGGCATATATATTAGTAGGCATATTCACAAAATTGACTTTTTTGTGAATATGCCTACTCTATGCTACCATGGGATAGTATAGCACTACCTCCATGGTTTATGAACTGATATCACTATTTCCTTGTTTGTGGCTATAAATTCATTATTTATGACTATGCCTACTCTATGCACTACAATGGGATAGTATGGGACTACCTGCATGGTTTATGAACTGGTATGACTGTTTCCTTGTATATGGCTATATTGTGACCCATTTTGTGACTATCACTGTTCAATGCACTCCTATGGGATGGTATGGGACTATCTACATGATTTATGACCTGATATGACTATTTCCTTGTTTATGGCTAGCAAATGACTTTTTGTGATTATGCCTACTCTATACAGTACCAATGGATGCTATGGGACTACCTGAATGATTTATGACCTATTATGACTATTTCCTTGCTTACAGGTATGAATTGATTTTTATGACTATGCCTACTCTATGCATTACTATGGTATGGTATGGGACTACCTGCATGGTTTATGACCTGCTTTTGCTATTTCCTTGTTTATGGCTATAAATTGACTGTTTATGACTATACCTACTCTATGCACTACTGTGGGAATCGTATGGACTACATACATGATTTATGACCTGATATGACTTTGTTTATGGCTACAAATTTACCTTTTTGTGACTATCACTGTTCAATGCACTTCTATGTGATATTATGATACTACGTGCATGATTTATGACCTGTTTTGACTATTTCCTTGTTTATAAATATAAATTGACTTTTTATGAGTATGGCTACTCCAAGCACTTCTATTCGATGGTATGGGACTGCCTGCATGATTTACGACCTGTTTTGGCTACTTCCTCATTCACATCCATAAATTGACTTTTTGTGACTGTGCCTACCCTATGCACGGTCATGGGATTGTATGGGACTACCTGCGTGATGTATGAGCTGTTATGACTATTTTATTGTTTATAACTATATATTGACTTTTGTGATTGCTGCCACGCACTGCTATGCTACTGCTCTATGCACTACAACGAGATGTGATGCGGCTACCTGCATGATTTATTTATGGACTGTATCGACTATTTCCTTCTTTGACGCTATAATTTGACTTTCTGTTACTAGGATTACTCAATGCACTGCAGTGGGCTAGTATGGGACTACCTGCATAATATGAAACATGTGATCAGTACTTCCTTGTTTACGCCTATAAATGAACTTTTTTTACTTTGACTACTATGTGCACCACTATGAGATAGTACGAGACTACCTGGTACTAACGCGAACTACCTAGAAAGTAGTTGCTTTGAAGCTGGAACATACAAATAGACAAGCACAACACTACCTTCGAGTTTCCTAGGAACAAGAATAATTGAAATAAGACATTCACAGAAAAGCCCCCTTGTTTTTCTCGCCTCTTTCCAAGTGCAAGTTGGTCAGCAATGACATACACATCACAGAACGACATCCTGGTAATCAGTTCTTTATAATGCTCTTCATGTTCATGTTTATCGCTTCATTGATCTCTTTTCGCGTCACAGGCCTTCAGTGTTAAAATGACGTGAGTCCAGTTCTTGAATCCTCACATAGCATGCGTTATTGTGAACGTAGCCTTATATTATCCCATCGCTCAACCCAAAGTTCATTTGAAGCCGCGAATATGGAACAGTCATAACATGTCATAAATCGTGCAGGATAGTGTTATGCTATTCCTGGCCGGATCCAGCCCACCAACGCTCTGCGATCAAAGCTCTTTTGACCTTTCTGAACACATGAAACTCCTCATCATCTTAAAATAAAGTTGTTCCTGTGTTGTATTCCGTTCTAGTGCACACTGTAGTCGTAGTCACAAAAAGATCAATTGTAGCTGTAAACCAGGTCATAGATTATGTAGGTAGTCTTATAATATCCCTTTGTTGTGCAAAGAATAGTTATATGCATAAAAATCAATTTGTAGCTACGAACCAGAAAATAGTCATAACAGGTCAAGAAACATTCAGGTATCTTAAATTACCCTATGGTAGTTCAAATAGTACACACAGTCATAAAAATCATATTGTTGTAAGCACGGGTTTAGTACAGCTTGTATATTACTTTCATAATAAATTTTCCTTTAACAACAATGAAATAGTCATAACTGGTTATAGATCAGGCATGTGCTCCCATACTATGGCATAGTAGTGCATTTACCAGCGATAGTGAATTTATAGCTGCAAACGACGAAATAGTCATAAGTGGTCATAAACATTGCAGGTAGTCCCATATTACCAAACAATAGTGCATGCAGGAAGCCAGACACAAGGAAATAGTCATAACAATCCATAAAGCATACACATAGTCCTATACCATCCGATTGTGGTGCATATAGTAGTCCTGGTCATAAAAGGTCAATTTTTAGGCCTAAACAAGGAAATAGGCATAACTGGCTATAAACCATGCTGGTAGTCCCATACCATCCCATAGTAGCGCATCGAGAAGTCATTGTCATAGAAAAGTCAATTTATACCCATAAACAAGGCAATGGTCATATGAGGCCATAAATCGTGCAGGTAGTCCCATACCATCCCATAGTAGCGCATAGAGTAGGCATAGTCACAAAAAAGTCATTTTATAGCCATAAACAAGAAAATAGTCATATAAGGTCATAAATCATGTAGGTAGTCCCATACTATCCCATAGCAAAGCATAGAGTAGTTATAGTCATAAAAAGTCAATTTATAGCCATAAACACGGAAATGACCATGTCAGCTCATAAACCATGCAGGTAGTCCCATACCATACCATAGTAGTGCATATAGTACGCATGGTCACAAAAGTCATTTTATAGCCATAAACAAGGAAATAGTCATATCAGGTCATAAATCATGAAGGTAGTCCCATACCATCCCATAGTAGCGCATATAGTAGGTATGGTCATAAAAAGTCAATTTATACCCATAAACAAGGAAATCGTCATGTCATCCCATAGTAGTGCATAGAGTAGGCATAATCATAAAAATCAACTGATACACGTAAACAAGGAAATAGTCATAATAGGTCATAAATCATGCAGGAAGTCCCATACCATCTCATAGGAGTGCATTGAACATTGATAGTCACAAAAGGGTCACCATATAGCCATAAACAAGGAAATAGTCATACCAGTTCATAAACCATGCAGGTAGTCCCATACTATCCCATGGTAGTGCATAGAGTAGGCATATTTACAAAAACTCAATTTATGGCTGTAAAGGACGAAATAGTCAAAACGGGTCATAAATCCTGCAGGTAGTCCTATACCATCCCATAGTAGTGCATAGAGTAGGCATAGTCATAAAAAGTCAATTTGTAGCTGGAAACAAGGAAATACTCATAACAAGTCATAAATTATGCAGGGAGTCCCATACTATCACATAGTAGTGCACTCATCAGAGGTAGTCACAAAAGTCAGTGTATGGCTGTAAACGGGGAAATAGTCAAAATAGGTCAGAAATCACACAGGTGGTCCCGCACTGTCGCATTGTAGTGAAAAGGTAACCCGATAATTTAGGATTAAATTCCGCCGCATAAGGATTAAAATTGGTAACACCAGGATTAAATTTAAGAGAACAAGGAATAAATCCCACGGTATAAGCATTAAAAGTGGCGGCATAAGGATTAAATCCAGCGAAACAAGGATTAAAAGTGGCAGCATGAGGATTAAATTCCACGGTATAAGGATTAAATTCGGCGGTATAAGGATTAAATACGACGGGAAAACCTGTAATTGGGATACCGTGCTATTCCCTAAGAAGTGTGTGGTCACGGAGGCGTTTATCACGGAGAAAGCGACCTTCGTGAGCATATGCACGTCTGAGCGCAAGAAAATTCCAGAGTGGAAACCATGAAGCGAATCTTCCGAAGGTACAGTGTTGTAACTGTGCTACGCCAGAATGGCGTTTCCTGCTTGTACCTGGGGGTTAAGAATTCCCGGACTTTTTTTACGATCCCGGAATTTAGAATTCTGTAAGCGTGATATATATATATATATAATGCAGGGGAAAAAGCCATTAAAGGAACAAATAAATGATACTAGATGTGTTTGCGATTCAAACTTACAGATTAACATGGCTTCTATGGCTGCACGCAGAAAAACAGATACTCATGGAACGATGCGGCAGCACCAGAGGACACGTGTTTCGCCGTGTTTGCGGCTCATCGGCCCTGGGTAGCTGCGCATCGTTCCGAATTGGCAAACCAGGGGTCACTCAGCGAGCGATATACACCTGGGAGGGTGACTGAGCACTCCTCAATGCCACAGTGCAAGCCAGTGAATTATAATCCATGGAAAAAAGCCATTAAAGGGACAAATAAATGATACTAGATGTGTTTGTAATTCAAACTTACAGATTAACATGGCTTCTATGGCTGCACGCATGAAAACAGATACTCATGGAACGATGCGGCAGCACCAGAGGACACGTGTTTCGCCGTGTTTGCGGCTCGTCAGCCCTGGATAGCTGCGCATCCTTCGGGATTGGCAAACCAGGGGTCACTCAGAGAGCGATATACACCTGGGAGGGTGACTGAGCACTCCTCAATGCCACAGTGCAAGCCAGTGAATTATAAAGAGGGGGGAAAGCCATTAAAAAATAAGTAAATGACGCTAGACGTGTTTGAAATTCAAACTTACAGATTAAGATGGCTTCTATGGCTGCACGTAGAGAAACAGATACTCATGGAACGATGCGACAGCACCATAGGACACGTGTTTCGCCGTGTTTGCGGCTCGTCAGCCCTGGGTAGCTGCGCATCGTTCGGGATTGGCAAACCAGGGGTCACTCAGCGAGCGATATACACCTGGGAGGGTGACTGAGCACTCCTCAATGCCACAGTGCAAGCCAGTGAATTATAAAGAGGGGGGAAAAGCCATTAAAAAATAAGTAAATGACGCTAGACGTGTTTGAAATTCAAACTTACAGATTAAGATGGCTTCTATGGCTATATATATGTGACGAAGGAACGGAGCGATCAGTGAATCGGAGAACGAACATATGTTTATTGCGCGCGCTGCACCTCCTCTTTTATACGTCACACTCCCCCCCCCCCCTCCAAGAGAAAAGCGAGTAGGGGAATGGTAGAGGCGTAGTTTACTAACGTGGACGATGTCGGTTGGCCGCCCAAGAGGTAAGATGGAGCGGTCGATTTCATAATTAACAGGTGAAATCTTGCGAAGTATGGTGTAGGGTCCTTCCATGGCAGGAGCGAGCTTCCCACGGTTGGGGTGCCACGGGGTCTCATAGAGTACGGCGTCTCCCGGGGAGAAATCAGCAGGAAGAAATTTTCGGTCGTAGATTACTTTGTTTTTCTGATGGTAGGCAAGAGAATTGCGCACCGCTTGCCTACGGGCTTCGGCGAGGGACGGGATGTTGTCAGAGATGTGAAGATCGTACGAAGGGACGCCGTGCATTAAATATGACGGAGAAAAACGGGTGACTTCGTGCGGGGTGCGGTTGTATTCGGCGACTACTTGCATAGGGAGCTGGTGCCAAGGGATCCTGGGTTGTTCCTGAATTTTGCACTTGAGTCGGTTGACGATAGTTTGATTCGTGCGCTCATTGAGGCCATTGCACTGGGGGTGACCGGTCGATGTGAATAATTGATGGACGTTCCGATTTTTCAGGAACCGCTTGAAGGTGTTGGCGAGAAACCCGGGGCCTCGGTCGGAGATAAATCGGCGGGGGGTGGCAGTGGCAAAAACTTCTCGAAGACAAGAGATGTACGCGTCGGCGGTCTCGTGCTTCTGCGCAAATGCCCAGGCGTATCGTGTGGCATGGTCAACGACCAAGTGAATAAACCGTTTGGTAGAACCGTATCCAGCGAATCCCCCGATGGTATCCATGGCAATGAGGTCGAAGGGTTCTTCAACTGGTGGCAGGGCTTCCAAGAGTCCAAATTTCTTCAGTTTGGACTTTTTGCATCGCTGACAGATATCACAGTGACGAATGAAGTTTGAAACATCGTTGGTGATGTCCGGCCAATAGTACTGGAGAGATATAAGACCGAGAGTTTTGCGCACGCCAATATGCCCAAAGTCGTGGTGAGCTTTCTGGAGAAGCGCCTCGCGTAGCGAAGGTGCGACGTAGATTTTGCGTAGGCCGCGTTTTCGTACTATGGGGACACCGTTTTGCAAGGTATACGCACCGTCAGGTAGGTCACAGGAGGCGTTTTGAAGCTCCAGAGTGGAGAGTAGGCTGATCACTGGTGATCGGAATAAGGCGTCGGCCTCGACGTTGACTGAACCCGGCTGATGTTTGAAGGTGACGTCGTACATGGAGAGCTTAAGAGACCACCGAAAAAGACGCCCTGTAGGACGCTTGATGGTCTTCAACCACTGGAGCGCCGCGTGGTCTGTGACCACTGTGAAGTGGCTGCCGTGCAAGTAGCAGTGCCACTTGTCAACAGCGTCAACGATGGCCAAGCATTCTAGTTCAGTAGCAGTGTAATTCGTTTCGTGTTTCAAGAGTTTGCGAGAATGGTAGGCTATCGGATGGTCATTTCCGTCATCGCCGACTTGCTTCAGTACCGCACCAACGCCGGTGAGAGAGGCATCACAGAAAAGGGTACAAGGTTTGGATGGGTCGAATATGTGAAGCACCGGGGCTTCCGTGAGGAGGCCCTTCAGAGCTTCAAAGGCGGCATGGCACTCAGGTGACCAGTGCCACGGGGTGTCCTTCTTGAGGAGTTCCGTGAGGGGAAGACATGTGTCGCTGAAATGATCGATGTACTGTTTGTAGACATTGACAGTACCCAGAAAACGTTGCAAATCCTTGACGCACTGTGGAGCCGGGAACTGGGGACCCGCAGTAAGCTAAGTTTCCGGCCTCCACCTGCTTCACGATGGTCCTCACCGGCACTTATCTGGCGACAAAGAGCATCCACGCTTACGTACCGGTCGCGGTCCTTTCGCCCACTCAGCAACCCACTCACCCAGCAACAATCAGCTCTCGGAGGAGGAGGGGGGGAGGAGTGTCGTTGGGAGGAACCCGAGAGGTCTGCCTGCCTGATTAGGCGGCATGTTTCTCGGGAAGGAAAAGGTGGTGGAGAGGAGGAGAGGAAAGGGTGAAGTGGAAGACCGAACGGAATCCGCTCAGGGGGAGGATAGCTGCGTCCATGGGCCGACTTCAGGGGAACTTTGCCGGCATACGCCTATTACACATCTGAGGGAAACCCAGGAAAAACCCCAGACGGCACAGCCGGCCCGCGGATTCGAACCGCGGACCTCCCAGTCTCCAAGCGCACGCGTTACCGCTGCGGCACCGGAGCTGGTCACAATCAGCTCTCAGCAACGACACTCAACGCATTCACTCAGCAACAATCAACGCTCAGCAACTCAGCGGGATCAGCAGCCACTGAACGCAATCAGCAACCACTCAGCACTCACACCTCATCTCTGGAACCCGCCCGGATCACAGCGCTCTTGTTCCCGCCATCCCGCTGCTGCTGCATCAACAGCCACAATCACAAGCAGTGTGTCGAGTCGTCCACCATCCACGAGTCGTCCTCATTCTCCTCTGCATGGTATCGACGCGGACCTCAACCGCACGCACCGCTCCGCGTCTGAGGGGGGGGGGAGTGATGTGGCGGCCCGTGGACGAAGATGAAGACATGGCTCAGCTTGCGCGCTGCACCTCCTCTTTTAGACGTCACATATATATATTCTTGCAGGTGTCGGATATCCGTGATTTCGCTGTATAGTACGCTGCCTACCTGCGTATCCATGCCATTGGAAAAAGCAATACAGACTGTAGTGACGCCTCGTTCGCGAATGACCCGGCTTGGAATGAACTGGCTTATTCGCTCGCACGTTAACGTTATCGATTTAATGGGTCGTTGGTGCTAGCCGAACGAGAGACCTCATAGATAATCGAATGTTCTATTCACTACTTTACGTTAAACTTGCTCGTTGAGGCTATCGTGTTCGTTACGAGCTCTCCCGTGTCATGGTGTCATCCCAGGTAGAGAACAGGAGCCTGCGAGCGAGTGTGCAATTTCTCCAGCCAATGCGGTTCATCGTTGTTCCTCTGCTTCAATACATTTAAATCTGGCATCATCTCGTTCTGGTATCCATGCCGACGACCGCAGCGCGGTACGGAATCATGGCACGCTACATGCGGCACAACGAAATATTGTTTCCGGGTGCCTTCTCGCGCGCTTCCACAGTACAGCAGCGGCACAGGGACTCGGCGGAACTAGCCGACCGCTTGGATGCTGCGGGCGGTTCTGTAAAGACGGTAGAGAAGTGGCGAAAGGTGAGTGCTCAGATTCCTTTCTGCCCAATTCGCAATGAAGCGTGCTCATTTGATATTGCCATGTAGATAGGCGCACAGAGAAGAAAAATATGAACCCACAAATAAGTGCTTGTCAGGGAGGCAGTAAACAATTTTGGCAGTGCAGCACAATTGTGTCATACTGTGACTGCATTTTGAGGAACGCACACAAGGTACAGACATAGTGCTAATGTATTTTGCACCTAGGCATGACAGGAACAGGATTGGAAGTCCATCGTGAAGCGAAAGCTGCTTGGATATGCACGCGGAAGAACGGGACAGGTGGCCGCCGTGCATCGAGCAGCTGACCGCTGCAGAAAATCATCTGGTGACCGTTTTGAGAAATGTCAGCAGCGTAGTCGTCGCCACCAGCACAGAGCACGGTATCAGCCTTGGCGCGGGTCAACCTGAAGATGGTCCTTCAGAAGAGCCGTGTGCAGCTGACCTGCGGCACGCAATTGTGCGTGATGCTGACCCTGGCGATGGTACGGCTT